>NW_027316500.1:39358827-39686442 GCF_026437365.1 Eucyclogobius newberryi | reverse complement strand
ACACTATGAGAACATGTGTGTTATACACTATGAGAACATGTGTGTTATACACTGTGTAATACACTATGAGAACATGTGTGTAATACACTATGAGAACATGTGTGTAATACACTATGAGAACATGTGTGTAATACACTATGAAAACATGTGTGTAATACACTATGAGAGCATGTGTGTAATACACTATGAGAACATGTGTGTTATACACTATGAGAACATGTGTGTTATACACTATGAGAACATGTGTGTAATACACTATGAGAACATGTGTGTTATACACTATGAGAACATGTGTGTTATACACTATGAGAACATGTGTGTAATACACTATGAGAACATGTGTGTTATAGACTATGAGAACATGTGTGTTATACACTATGTAATACACTATGAGAACATGTGTGTAATACACTATGAGAACATGTGTGTAATACACTATGAGAACATGTGTGTTATACACTATGAGAACATGTGTGTTATACACTATGAGAACATGTGTGTAATACACTATGAGAACATGTGTGTTATACACTATGAGAACATGTGTGTAATACACTATGAGAACATGTGTGTTATACACTATGAGAACATGTGTGTTATACACTATGAGAACATGTGTGTAATACACTATGAGAACATGTGTGTTATACACTATGAGAACATGTGTGTTATACACTATGAGAACATGTGTGTAATACACTATGAGAACATGTGTGTAATACACTATGAGAACATGTGTGTTATACACTATGAGAACATGTGTGTTATACACTATGAGGACATGTTTGTAATACACTATGAGAACATGTGTGTAATACACTATGAGAACATGTGTGTAATACACTATGAGAACATGTGTGTAATACACTATGAGAACATGTGTGTAATACACTATGAGAACATTTGTGTAATACACTATGAGAACATGTTTGTTATACACTATGAGAACATGTGTGTTATACACTATGAGAACATGTGTGTTATACACTATGAGAACATGTGTATAATACACTATGAGAACATGTGTGTTATACACTATGAGAACATGTGTGTTATACACAATGAGAACATGTGTGTTTTACACTATGAGAACATGTGTGTTTTACACTATGAGAACATGTGTGTTATACACTATGAGAACATGTGTGTTATACACTATGAGAACATGTGTGTTATACACTATGAGAACATGTGTGTTATACACTATGAGAACATGTGTGAAATACACTATGAGAACATGTGTGTTATACACTATGAGAACATGTGTGTTATACACTATGAGAACATGTGTGTAATACACTATGAGAACATGTGTGTTATACACTATGAGAACATGTTTGTAATACACTATGAGAACATGTGTGTTATACACTATGAGAACATGTGTGTTATACACTATGAGAACATGTGTGTAATACACTGAGAACATGTGTGTAATACACTATGAGAACATGTGTGTAATACACTATGAGAACATGTGTGTAATACACTATGAGAACATGTGTGTAATACACTGAGAACATGTGTGTAATACACTATGAGAACATGTGTGTAATACACTATGAGAACATGTGTGTTATACACTATGAGAACATGTGTGTAATACACTATGAGAACATGTGTGTTATACACTATGAGAACATGTGTGTTATACACTGTGTAATACACTATGAGAACATGTGTGTTATACACTATGAGAACATGTGTGTTATACACTGTAATACACTGTGAGAACATGTGTGTAATACACTGTGTAATACACTATGAGAACATGTGTGTTATACACTGAGAACATGTGTGTTATACACTATGAGAACATGTGTGTTATACACTGTGTAATACACTATGAGAACATGTGTGTAATACACTGTGTAATACACTATGAGAACATGTGTGTTATACACTATGAGAACATGTGTGTTATACACTGAGAACATGTGTGTAATACACTATGAGAACATGTGTGTTATACACTATGAGAACATGTGTGTTATACACTGAGAACATGTGTGTAATACACTATGAGAACATGTGTGTTATACACTATGAGAACATGTGTGTTATACACTATGAGAGCATGTGTGTTATACACTATGAGAGCATGTGTGTTATACACTATGAGAACATGTGTGTAATACACTGTGTAATACACTATGAGAACATGTGTGTTATACACTATGAGAACATGTGTGTTATACACTGAGAACATGTGTGTAATACACTATGAGAACATGTGTGTTATACACTATGAGAACATGTGTGTAATACATTATGAGAACATGTGTGTTATACACTATGAGAACATGTGTGTTATACACTATGAGAACATGTGTGTAATACACTATGAGAACATGTGTGTTATACACTATGAGAACATGTGTGTTATACACTATGAGAACATGTGTGTTATACACTATGAGAACATGTGTGTTATACACTATGAGAACATGTGTGTTATACACTATGAGATCATGTGTGTTATACACTATGAGAACATGTGTGTAATACACTATGAGAACATGTGTGTTATACACTATGAGAACATGTTTGTAATACACTATGAGAACATATGTGTAATACACTATGAGAACATGTGTGTTATACACTATGAGAACATTTGTGTAATACACTATGAGAACATGTGTGTTATACACTATGAGAACATGTGTGTAATACACTATGAGAACATGTGTGTTATACACTATGAGAACATGTTTGTTATACACTATGTAATACACTATGAGAACATGTGTGTAATACACTATGAGAACATGTGTGTAATACACTATGAGAACATGTGTGTAATACACTATGAGAACATGTGTGTTATACACTATGAGAGCATGTGTGTTATACACTATGAGAACATGTGTGTTATACACTATGAGAGCATGTGTGTTATACACTATGAGAGCATGTGTGTTATACACTATGAGAACATGTGTGTAATACACTGTGTAATACACTATGAGAACATGTGTGTTATACACTATGAGAACATGTGTGTTATACACTGAGAACATGTGTGTAATACACTATGAGAACATGTGTGTTATACACTATGAGAACATGTGTGTAATACATTATGAGAACATGTGTGTTATACACTATGAGAACATGTGTGTAATACACTATGAGAACATGTGTGTTATACACTATGAGAACATTTGTGTAATACACTATGAGAACATGTGTGTTATACACTATGAGAACATGTGTGTTATACACTATGAGAACATGTGTGTAATACACTATGAGAACATGTGTGTTATACACTATGAGAACATGTGTGTTATACACTATGAGAACATGTGTGTAATACACTATGAGAACATGTGTGTTATACACTATGAGAACATGTGTGTAATACACTATGAGAACATGTGTGTTATACACTATGAGAACATGTGTGTTATACACTATGAGGACATGTTTGTAATACACTATGAGAACATGTGTGTAATACACTATGAGAACATGTGTGTAATACACTATGAGAACATGTGTGTAATACACTATGAGAACATGTGTGTAATACACTATGAGAACATTTGTGTAATACACTATGAGAACATGTTTGTTATACACTATGAGAACATGTGTGTTATACACTATGAGAACATGTGTGTTATACACTATGAGAACATGTGTGTAATACACTATGAGAACATGTGTGTTATACACTATGAGAACATGTTTGTAATACACTATGAGAACATGTGTGTTATACACTATGTAATACACTATGAGAACATGTGTGTAATACACTATGAGAACATGTGTGTAATACACTATGAGAACATGTGTGTTATACACTATGAGAACATGTGTGTTATACACTATGAGAACATGTGTGTAATACACTATGAGAACATGTGTGTTATACACTATGAGAACATGTGTGTAATACACTATGAGAACATGTGTGTTATACACTATGAGAACATGTGTGTTATAAACTATGAGGACATGTTTGTAATACACTATGAGAACATGTGTGTAATACACTATGAGAACATGTGTGTAATACACTATGAGAACATGTGTGTAATACACTATGAGAACATGTGTGTAATACACTATGAGAACATTTGTGTAATACACTATGAGAACATGTTTGTTATACACTATGAGAACATGTGTGTTATACACTATGAGAACATGTGTGTTATACACTATGAGAACATGTGTATAATACACTATGAGAACATGTGTGTTATACACTATGAGAACATGTGTGTTATACACAATGAGAACATGTGTGTTTTACACTATGAGAACATGTGTGTTATACACTATGAGAACATGTGTGTTATACACTATGAGAACATGTGTGTAATACACTATGAGAACATGTGTGTTATACACTATGAGAACATGTTTGTAATACACTATGAAAACATGTGTGTAATACACTATGAGAACATGTGTGTAATACACTATGAGAACATGTGTGTAATACACTGAGAACATGTGTGTAATACACTATGAGAACATGTGTGTAATACACTATGAGAACATGTGTGTTATACACTATGAGAACATGTGTGTAATACACTATGAGAACATGTGTGTTATACACTATGAGAACATGTGTGTTATACACTGTGTAATACACTATGAGAACATGTGTGTAATACACTGTGTAATACACTATGAGAACATGTGTGTTATACACTATGAGAACATGTGTGTAATACACTATGAGAACATGTGTGTTATACACTGAGAACATGTGTGTAATACACTATGAGAACATGTGTGTAATACACTATGAGAACATGTGTGTTATACACTATGAGAACATTTGTGTAATACACTATGAGAACATGTGTGTTATACACTATGAGAACATGTGTGTAATACACTATGAGAACATGTGTGTAATACACTATGAGAACATGTGTGTTATACACTATGAGAACATGTGTGTTATACACTATGAGAACATGCGTGTTATACACTATGAGAACATGTTTGTAATACACTATGAGAACATGTGTGTAATACACTATGAGAACATGTGTGTTATACACTATGAGAACATGTTTGTAATACACTATGAGAACATGTGTGTTATACACTATGTAATACACTATGAGAACATGTGTGTAATACACTATGAGAACATGTGTGTAATACACTATGAGAACATGTGTGTAATACACTATGAGAACATGTGTGTAATACACTATGAGAACATTTGTGCAATACACTATGAGAACATGTGTGTTATACACTATGAGAACATGTGTGTTATACACTATGAGAACATGTGTGTAATACACTATGAGAACATGTGTGTAATACACTATGAGAACATGTGTGTTATACACTATGAGAACATGTGTGTAATACACTATGAGAACATGTGTGTTATACACTATGAGAACATGTGTGTTATACACTATGAGAACATGTGTGTAATACACTATGAGAACATGTGTGTTATACACTATGAGAACATGTGTGTTATACACTATGAGGACATGTTTGTAATACACTATGAGAACATGTGTGTAATACACTATGAGAACATGTGTGTAATACACTATGAGAACATGTGTGTAATACACTATGAGAACATTTGTGTAATACACTATGAGAACATGTTTGTTATACACTATGAGAACATGTGTGTTATACACTATGAGAACATGTGTGTTATACACTATGAGAACATGTGTGTAATACACTATGAGAACATGTGTGTTATACACTATGAGAACATGTTTGTAATACACTATGAGAACATGCGTGTTATACACTATGAGAACATGTGTGTAATACACTATGAGAACATGTGTGTTATACACTATGAGAACATGTGTGTTATACACTATGAGAACATGTGTGTAATACACTATGAGAACATGTGTGTTATACACTATGAGAACATGTGTGTAATACACTATGAGAACATGTGTGTTATACACTATGAGAACATGTGTGTTATAAACTATGAGGACATGTTTGTAATACACTATGAGAACATGTGTGTAATACACTATGAGAACATGTGTGTAATACACTATGAGAACATGTGTGTAATACACTATGAGAACATGTGTGTAATACACTATGAGAACATTTGTGTAATACACTATGAGAACATGTTTGTTATACACTATGAGAACATGTGTGTTATACACTATGAGAACATGTGTGTTATACACTATGAGAACATGTGTATAATACACTATGAGAACATGTGTGTTATACACTATGAGAACATGTGTGTTATACACAATGAGAACATGTGTGTTTTACACTATGAGAACATGTGTGTTATACACTATGAGAACATGTGTGTTATACACTATGAGAACATGTGTGTAATACACTATGAGAACATGTGTGTTATACACTATGAGAACATGTTTGTAATACACTATGAAAACATGTGTGTAATACACTATGAGAACATGTGTGTAATACACTATGAGAACATGTGTGTAATACACTGAGAACATGTGTGTAATACACTATGAGAACATTTGTGTAATACACTATGAGAACATGTGTGTTATACACTATGAGAACATGTGTGTAATACACTATGAGAACATGTGTGTTATACACTATGAGAACATGTGTGTTATACACTGTGTAATACACTATGAGAACATGTGTGTAATACACTGTGTAATACACTATGAGAACATGTGTGTTATACACTATGAGAACATGTGTGTAATACACTATGAGAACATGTGTGTTATACACTGAGAACATGTGTGTAATACACTATGAGAACATGTGTGTAATACACTATGAGAACATGTGTGTTATACACTATGAGAACATTTGTGTAATACACTATGAGAACATGTGTGTTATACACTATGAGAACATGTGTGTAATACACTATGAGAACATGTGTGTAATACACTATGAGAACATGTGTGTTATACACTATGAGAACATGTGTGTTATACACTATGAGAACATGCGTGTTATACACTATGAGAACATGTTTGTAATACACTATGAGAACATGTGTGTAATACACTATGAGAACATGTGTGTTATACACTATGAGAACATGTTTGTAATACACTATGAGAACATGTGTGTTATACACTATGTAATACACTATGAGAACATGTGTGTAATACACTATGAGAACATGTGTGTAATACACTATGAGAACATGTGTGTAATACACTATGAGAACATGTGTGTAATACACTATGAGAACATTTGTGCAATACACTATGAGAACATGTGTGTTATACACTATGAGAACATGTGTGTTATACACTATGAGAACATGTGTGTAATACACTATGAGAACATGTGTGTAATACACTATGAGAACATGTGTGTTATACACTATGAGAACATGTGTGTAATACACTATGAGAACATGTGTGTTATACACTATGAGAACATGTGTGTTATACACTATGAGAACATGTGTGTAATACACTATGAGAACATGTGTGTTATACACTATGAGAACATGTGTGTTATACACTATGAGGACATGTTTGTAATACACTATGAGAACATGTGTGTAATACACTATGAGAACATGTGTGTAATACACTATGAGAACATGTGTGTAATACACTATGAGAACATTTGTGTAATACACTATGAGAACATGTTTGTTATACACTATGAGAACATGTGTGTTATACACTATGAGAACATGTGTGTTATACACTATGAGAACATGTGTATAATACACTATGAGAACATGTGTGTTATACACAATGAGAACATGTGTGTTTTACACTATGAGAACATGTGTGTTATACACTATGAGAACATGTGTGTTATACACTATGAGAACATGTGTGTAATACACTATGAGAACATGTGTGTAATACACTATGAGAACATGTGTGTAATACACTATGAGAACATGTGTGTAATACACTATGAGAGCATGTGTGTAATACACTATGAGAACATGTGTGTTATACACTATGAGAACATGTGTGTTATACACTATGAGAACATGTGTGTAATACACTATGAGAACATGTGTGTTATACACTATGAGAACATGTGTGTTATACACTATGAGAACATGTGTGTTATACACTATGAGAACATGTGTGTAATACACTATGAGAACATGTGTGTTATACATTCTGAGAACATGTGTGTTATACACTATGAGAACATGTGTGTTATACACTATGAGAACATGTGTGTAATACACTATGAGAACATGTGTGTTATACACTATGAGAACATGTGTGTTATACACTATGAGAACATGTGTGTTATACACTATGAGAACATGTGTGTAATACACTATGAGAACATGTGTGTTATACACTATGAGAACATGTTTGTAATACACTATGAGAACATGTGTGTTATACACTATGTAATACACTATGAGAACATGTGTGTAATACACTATGAGAACATGTGTGTAATACACTATGAGAACATGTGTGTTATACACTATGAGAACATGTGTGTTATACACTATGAGAACATGTGTGTAATACACTATGAGAACATGTGTGTTATACACTATGAGAACATGTGTGTAATACACTATGAGAACATGTGTGTTATACACTATGAGAACATGTGTGTTATACACTATGAGGACATGTTTGTAATACACTATGAGAACATGTGTGTAATACACTATGAGAACATGTGTGTTATACACTATGAGAACATGTGTGTTATACACTATGAGAACATGTGTGTAATACACTATGAGAACATGTGTGTTATACACTGTGTAATACACTATGAGAACATGTGTGTAATACACTATGAGAACATGTGTGTAATACACTATGAGAACATGTGTGTAATACACTATGAGAACATGTGTGTAATACACTATGAGAACATGTGTGTTATACACTATGAGAACATGTGTGTTATACACTATGAGAACATGTGTGTTATACACTGTGTAATACACTATGAGAACATGTGTGTAATACACTATGAGAACATGTGTGTAATACACTATGAGAACATGTGTGTAATACACTATGAAAACATGTGTGTAATACACTATGAGAGCATGTGTGTAATACACTATGAGAACATGTGTGTTATACACTATGAGAACATGTGTGTTATACACTATGAGAACATGTGTGTAATACACTATGAGAACATGTGTGTTATACACTATGAGAACATGTGTGTTATACACTATGAGAACATGTGTGTTATACACTATGAGAACATGTGTGTAATACACTATGAGAACATGTGTGTTATAGACTATGAGAACATGTGTGTTATACACTATGTAATACACTATGAGAACATGTGTGTAATACACTATGAGAACATGTGTGTAATACACTATGAGAACATGTGTGTTATACACTATGAGAACATGTGTGTTATACACTATGAGAACATGTGTGTAATACACTATGAGAACATGTGTGTTATACACTATGAGAACATGTGTGTAATACACTATGAGAACATGTGTGTTATACACTATGAGAACATGTGTGTTATACACTATGAGAACATGTGTGTAATACACTATGAGAACATGTGTGTTATACACTATGAGAACATGTGTGTTATACACTATGAGAACATGTGTGTAATACACTATGAGAACATGTGTGTTATACACTATGAGAACATGTGTGTAATACACTA
This sequence comes from Eucyclogobius newberryi, assembly GCF_026437365.1. Lineage (NCBI taxonomy): Eukaryota > Metazoa > Chordata > Actinopteri > Gobiiformes > Gobiidae > Eucyclogobius > Eucyclogobius newberryi. The sequence goes on along the minus strand of NW_027316500.1, from coordinate 39,676,824 downwards.
TGAGAACATGTGTGTTATACACTATGAGAACATGTGTGTTATACACTATGAGGACATGTTTGTAATACACTATGAGAACATGTGTGTAATACACTATGAGAACATGTGTGTAATACACTATGAGAACATGTGTGTAATACACTATGAGAACATGTGTGTAATACACTATGAGAACATTTGTGTAATACACTATGAGAACATGTTTGTTATACACTATGAGAACATGTGTGTTATACACTATGAGAACATGTGTGTTATACACTATGAGAACATGTGTATAATACACTATGAGAACATGTGTGTTATACACTATGAGAACATGTGTGTTATACACAATGAGAACATGTGTGTTTTACACTATGAGAACATGTGTGTTTTACACTATGAGAACATGTGTGTTATACACTATGAGAACATGTGTGTTATACACTATGAGAACATGTGTGTTATACACTATGAGAACATGTGTGTTATACACTATGAGAACATGTGTGAAATACACTATGAGAACATGTGTGTTATACACTATGAGAACATGTGTGTTATACACTATGGGAACATGTGTGTAATACACTATGAGAACATGTGTGTTATACACTATGAGAACATGTTTGTAATACACTATGAGAACATGTGTGTTATACACTATGAGAACATGTGTGTTATACACTATGAGAACATGTGTGTAATACACTATGAGAACATGTGTGTAATACACTGAGAACATGTGTGTAATACACTATGAGAACATGTGTGTAATACACTATGAGAACATGTGTGTTATACACTATGAGAACATGTGTGTTATACACTGTGTAATACACTATGAGAACATGTGTGTTATACACTATGAGAACATGTGTGTTATACACTGTAATACACTGTGAGAACATGTGTGTAATACACTGTGTAATACACTATGAGAACATGTGTGTTATACACTGAGAACATGTGTGTTATACACTATGAGAACATGTGTGTTATACACTGTGTAATACACTATGAGAACATGTGTGTAATACACTGTGTAATACACTATGAGAACATGTGTGTTATACACTATGAGAACATGTGTGTTATACACTGAGAACATGTGTGTAATACACTATGAGAACATGTGTGTTATACACTATGAGAACATGTGTGTTATACACTGAGAACATGTGTGTAATACACTATGAGAACATGTGTGTTATACACTATGAGAACATGTGTGTTATACACTATGAGAGCATGTGTGTTATACACTATGAGAGCATGTGTGTTATACACTATGAGAACATGTGTGTAATACACTGTGTAATACACTATGAGAACATGTGTGTTATACACTATGAGAACATGTGTGTTATACACTGAGAACATGTGTGTAATACACTATGAGAACATGTGTGTTATACACTATGAGAACATGTGTGTAATACATTATGAGAACATGTGTGTTATACACTATGAGAACATGTGTGTTATACACTATGAGAACATGTGTGTAATACACTATGAGAACATGTGTGTTATACACTATGAGAACATGTGTGTTATACACTATGAGAACATGTGTGTTATACACTATGAGAACATGTGTGTTATACACTATGAGAACATGTGTGTTATACACTATGAGATCATGTGTGTTATACACTATGAGAACATGTGTGTAATACACTATGAGAACATGTGTGTTATACACTATGAGAACATGTTTGTAATACACTATGAGAACATATGTGTAATACACTATGAGAACATGTGTGTTATACACTATGAGAACATTTGTGTAATACACTATGAGAACATGTGTGTTATACACTATGAGAACATGTGTGTAATACACTATGAGAACATGTGTGTTATACACTATGAGAACATGTTTGTTATACACTATGTAATACACTATGAGAACATGTGTGTAATACACTATGAGAACATGTGTGTAATACACTATGAGAACATGTGTGTAATACACTATGAGAACATGTGTGTAATACACTATGAGAACATGTGTGTAATACACTATGAGAACATTTGTGCAATACACTATGAGAACATGTGTGTTATACACTATGAGAACATGTGTGTAAAACACTATGAGAACATGTGTGTTATACACTATGTAATACACTATGAGAACATGTGTGTAATACACTATGAGAACATGTGTGTAATACACTATGAGAACATGTGTGTAATACACTATGAGAACATGTGTGTAATACACTATGAGAACATGTGTGTAATACACTATGAGAACATTTGTGCAATACACTATGAGAACATGTGTGTAATACACTATGAGAACATGTGTGTAATACACTATGAGAACATGTGTGTAATACACTATGAGAACATGTGTGTTATACACTATGAGAACATGTGTGTAATACACTATGAGAACATGTGTGTTATACACTATGAGAACATGTGTGTAATACACTATGAGAACATGTTTGTAATACACTATGAGAACATGTGTGTTATACACTATGAGAACATGTGTGTAATACACTATGAGAACATGTGTGTTATACACTATGAGAACATGTGTGTTATACACTATGAGAACATGCGTGTTATACACTATGAGAACATGCATATGAGAACATGTGTGTTATACACTATGAGAACATGTGTGTAATACACTATGAGAACATGTGTGTTTTACACTACGAGAACATGTGTAAGATAAGATAAGATAAGATAAGATATTCCTTTATTGTCCCACATGGGGAAATTTCATTGGTGCAACGCAGGTAGATACAGAGGTAGATACAGAAGAACAGATCACTTATAGGAAGTCTGAAAAACACTTTCAGTAGAAGATCTCCTATAAATAAATAAAAACTCCCATAGACAAATAAAAAAATAAATACATAAATACCATTGCATGTGATCACGACAGTAATTGCACATGAATATGTGTCACGACAGCACATAGGTTGCACATGAATTGCACATGAATTCCAACAGCAATTGCACATATGACAGAATTGCACATGGTTAGGTCAGTATTGCGAGTGTTCAGTACTAACAGTTTTTGTTATAAAGTCTGACAGCAGCAGGAAGGAAAGAACTACGGAACCTTTCCTTCGCACATCGAGGGTGGATCAGTCTCTCACTGAAGCTGCTCTCCAGAGTGTAATACACTATGAGAACATGTGTGTAATACACTATGAGAACATGTGTGTTATACACTATGAGAACATGTGTGTTATACACTATGAGACCATGTGTGTTATACACTGTGTAATACACTATGAGACCATGTGTGTTATACACTGTGTAATACACTATGAGAACATGTGTGTTATACACTATGAGAACATGTGTGTTATACACTATGAGAACATGTGTGTTATACACTATGAGAACATGTGTGTTATACACTATGAGAACATGTGTGTTATACACTGTGTAATACACTATGAGAACATGTGTGTAATACACTGTGTAATACACTATGAGAATATGTGTGTCATACACTATGAGAACATGCGTGTTATACACTATGAGAACATGTGTGTAATACACTATGAGAACATGCGTGTTATACACTATGAGAACATGTGTGTAATACACTATGAGAACATGTGTGTTACACACTATGAGAACATGTGTGTTATACACTATGAGAACATGTGTGTTATACACTATGAGAACATGTGTCTAATACACTATGAGAACATGTGTGTTATACACTATGAGAACATGTGTGTAATACACTATGAGAACATGTGTGTTATACACTATGAGAACATGTGTGTTATACACTGTGTAATACACTATGATAACATGTGTGTAATACACTGTGTAATACACTATGAGAACATGTGTGTTATACACTGAGAACATGTGTGTTATACACTATGAGAACATGTGTGTTATACACTATGAGAACATGTGTGTTATACACTATGAGAACATGTGTGTTATACACTATGAGAACATGTGTGTTATACACTATGAGAACATGTGTGTTATACACTATGAGATCATGTATGTTATACACTATGAGAACATGTGTGTTATACACTATGAGAACATGTGTGTAATACACTATGAGAACATGTGTTATACACTATGAGAACATGTGTGTAATACACTATGAGAACATGTGTGTAATACACTATGAGAACATGTGTGTAATACACTATGAGAACATGTTTGTAATACACTATGAGAACATGTGTGTTATACACTATGAGAACATGTGTGTAATACACTATGAGAACATGTGTGTAATACACTATGAGAACATGTGTGTTATACACTATGAGAACATGTTTGTAATACACTATGAGAACATGTGTGTAATACACTATGAGACCATGTGTGTTATACACTGTGTAATACACTATGAGAACATGTGTGTTATACACTATGAGAACATGTGTGTTATACACTATGAGAACATGTGTGTTATACACTATGAGAACATGTGTGTTTTACACTGTTTAATACACTATGAGAACATGTGTGTAATACACTATGAGAACATGTGTGTAATACACTATGAGACCATGTGTGTTATACACTGTGTAATACACTATGAGAACATGTGTGTTATACACTATGAGAACATGTGTGTTATACACTATGAGAACATGTGTGTTATACACTATGAGAACATGTGTGTTTTACACTGTTTAATACACTATGAGAACATGTGTGTAATACACTGTGTAATACACTATGAGAACATGAGTGTAATACACTGTGTAATACACAATGAGAACTTGTGTGTTATACACTATGGAACATGTGTGTTATACACTATGAGAACATGTGTGTAATACACTGTGTAATACACTATGAGAACATGTGTGTAATACACTGTGTAATACACTATGAGAACATGTGTGTCATACACTATGAGAACATGCGTGTTATACACTATGAGAACATGTGTGTAATACACTATGAGAACATGCGTGTTATACACTATGAGAACATGTGTGTAATACACTATGAGAACATGTGTGTTACACACTATGAGAACATGTGTGTTATACACTATGAGAACATGTGTGTTATACACTATGAGAACATGTGTCTAATACACTATGAGAACATGTGTGTTATACACTATGAGAACATGTGTGTAATACACTATGAGAACATGTGTGTTATACACTATGAGAACATGTGTGTTATACACTGTGTAATACACTATGAGAACATGTGTGTAATACACTGTGTAATACACTATGAGAACATGTGTGTTATACACTGAGAACATGTGTGTTATACACTATGAGAACATGTGTGTTATACACTGTGTAATACACTATGAGAACATGTGTGTAATACACTGTGTAATACACTATGAGAACATGTGTGTAATACACTATGAGAACATGTGTGTAATACACTATGAGAACATGTGTGTTATACACTATGAGAACATGTGTGTTATACACTATGAGAACATGTGTGTTATACACTATGAGAACATGTGTGTTATACACTATGAGATCATGTATGTTATACACTATGAGAACATGTGTGTTATACACTATGAGAACATGTGTGTTATACACTATGAGAACATGTGTGTAATACACTATGAGAACATGTGTGTTATACACTATGAGAACATGTTTGTAATACACTATGAGAACATGTGTGTAATACACTATGAGAACATGTGTGTAATACACTATGAGAACATGTGTGTTATACACTATGAGAACATGTGTGTTATACACTATGAGAACATGTGTGTTATACACTGTGAGAACATGTGTGTAATACACTATGAGAACATGTTTGTAATACACTATGAGAACATGTGTGTTATACACTATGAGAACATGTGTGTAATACACTATGAGAACATGTGTGTAATACACTATGAGAACATGTGTGTTATACACTATGAGAACATGTTTGTAATACACTATGAGAACATGTGTGTTATACACTATGAGAACATGTGTGTAATACACTATGAGAACATGTGTGTAATACACTATGAGAACATGTGTGTTATACACTATGAGAACATGTTTGTAATACACTATGAGAACATGTGTGTTATACACTATGAGAACATGTGTGTAATACACTATGAGAACATGTGTGTTATACACTATGAGAACATGTTTGTAATACACTATGAGAACATGTGTGTAATACACTATGAGAACATGTGTGTTATACACTATGAGAACATGTGTGTTATACACGGTGAGAACATGTGTGTAATACACTATGAGAACATGTTTGTAATACACTATGAGAACATGTGTGTTATACACTATGAGAACATGTGTGTAATACACTATGAGAACATGTGTGTTATACACTATGAGAACATGTGTGTTATACACTATGAGAACATGTTTGTAATACACTATGAGAACATGTGTGTTATACACTATGAGAACATGTGTGTAATACACTATGAGAACATGTGTGTTATACACTATGAGAACATGTTTGTAATACACTATGAGAACATGTGTGTAATACACTATGAGAACATGTGTGTTATACACTATGAGAACATGTTTGTAATACACTATGAGAACATGTGTGTTATACACTATGAGAACATGTGTGTAATACACTATGAGAACATGTGTGTTATACACTGTGTAATACACTATGAGAACATGTGTGTAATACACTATGAGAACATGTGTGTTATACACTGTTTAATACACTATGAGAACATGTGTGTAATACACTGTGTAATACACTATGAGAACATGTGTGTAATACACTGTGTAATACACAATGAGAACTTGTGTGTTATACACTATGAGAACATGTGTGTAATACACTGTGTAATACACTATGAGAACATGTGTGTAATACACTGTGTAATACACTATGAAAACATGTGTGTCATACACTATGAGAACATGCGTGTTATACACTATGAGAACATGTGTGTAATACACTATGAGAACATGCGTGTTATACACTATGAGAACATGTGTGTTATACACTATGAGAACATGTGTGTTATACACTATGAGAACATGTGTGTTATACACTATGAGAACATGTGTCAAATACACTATGAGAACATGTGTGTTATACACTATGAGAACATGTGTGTTATACACTGTGTAATACACTATGAGAACGTGTAATACACTGTGTAATACACTATGAGAACATGTGTGTTATACACTGAGAACATGTGTGTTATACACTATGAGAACATGTGTGTTATACACTGTGTAATACACTATGAGAACATGTGTGTAATACACTATGAGAACATGTGTGTAATACACTATGAGAACATGTGTGTAATACACTATGAGAACATGTGTGTAATACACTATGAGAACATGTGTGTTATACACTATGAGAACATGTGTGTTATACACTATGAGAACATGTGTGTTATACACTATGAGAACATGTATGAGAACATGTGTGTTATACACTATGAGATCATGTGTGTTATACACTATGAGAACATGTGTGTTATACACTATGAGAACATGTGTGTAATACACTATGAGAACATGTGTGTTATACACTATGAGAACATGTTTGTAATACACTATGAGAACATGTGTGTTATACACTATGCGAACATGTGTGTAATACACTATGAGAACATGTGTGTTATACACTATGAGAACATGTTTGTAATACACTATGAGAACATGTGTGTTATACACTATGAGAACATGTGTGTAATACACTATGAGAACATGTGTGTAATACACTATGAGAACATGTGTGTTATACACTATGAGAACATGTGTGTTATACACTATGAGAACATGTGTGTAATACACTATGAGAACATGTGTGTTATACACTATGAGAACATGTGTGTTATACACTATGAGAACATGTGTGTAATACACTATGAGAACATGTGTGTTATACACTATGAGAACATGTGTGTTATACACTATGAGAACATGTGTGTAATACACTGTGTTATACACTATGAGAACATGTGTGTTATACACTATGAGAACATGTGTGTTATACACTATGAGAACATGTGTGTTATACACTGTGTAATACACTATGAGAACATGTGTGTAATACACTATGAGAACATGTGTGTTATACACTATGAGAACATGTGTGTAATACACTATGAGAACATGTGTGTAATACACTATGAGAACATGTGTGTAATACACTATGAGAACATGTGTGTTATACACTATGAGAACATGTGTGTTATACACTGTGTAATACACTATGAGAACATGTGTGTAATACACTGTGTAATACACTATGAGAACATGTGTGTTATACACTATGAGAACATGTGTGTTATACACTATGAGAACATGTGTGTTATACACTATGAGAACATGTGTGTAATACACTATGAGAACATGTGTGTTATACACTATGAGAACATGTGTGTTATACACTATGAGAACATGTGTGTTATACACTATGAGAACATGTGTGTTATACACTATGAGATCATGTATGTTATACACTATGAGAACATGTGTGTTATACACTATGAGAACATGTGTGTTATACACTATGAGAACATGTGTGTTATACACTATGAGAACATGTGTGTAATACACTATGAGAACATGTGTGTTATACACTATGAGAACATGTGTGTAATACACTATGAGAACATGTGTTATACACTATGAGAACATGTGTGTAATACACTATGAGAACATGTGTGTAATACACTATGAGAACATGTGTGTAATACACTATGAGAACATGTTTGTAATACACTATGAGAACATGTGTGTTATACACTATGAGAACATGTGTGTAATACACTATGAGTACATGTGTGTAATACACTATGAGAACATGTGTGTTATACACTATGAGAACATGTTTGTAATACACTATGAGAACATGTGTGTTATACACTATGAGAACATGTGTGTAATACACTATGAGAACATGTGTGTAATACACTATGAGAACATGTGTGTAATACACTATGAGACCATGTGTGTTATACACTGTGTAATACACTATGAGAACATGTGTGTTATACACTATGAGAACATGTGTGTTATACACTATGAGAACATGTGTGTTATACACTATGAGAACATGTGTGTTATACACTGTTTAATACACTATGAGAACATGTGTGTAATACACTGTGTAAAACACTATGAGAACATGAGTGTAATACACTGTGTAATACACAATGAGAACTTGTGTGTTATACACTATGAGAACATGTGTGTTATACACTATGAGAACATGTGTGTAATACACTGTGTAATACACTATGAGAACATGTGTGTAATACACTGTGTAATACACAATGAGAACATGTGTGTTATACACTATGAGAACATGTGTGTTATACACTATGAGAACATGTGTGTTATACACTATGAGAACATGTGTGTTATACACTGTTTAATACACTATGAGAACATGTGTGTAATACACTGTGTAATACACTATGAGAACATGTGTGTAATGCACTCTGTAATACACAATGAGAACATGTGTGTTATACACTATGAGAACATTAGCGTTATACACTGTGTAATACACTATGAGAACATGTGTGTAATACACTGTGTAATACACTATGAGAACATGTGTGTCATACACTATGAGAACATGCGTGTTATACACTATGAGAACATGTGTGTAATACACTATGAGAACATGCATGTTATACACTATGAGAACATGTGTGTAATACACTATGAGAACATGTGTGTTACACACTATGAGAACATGTGTGTTATACACTATGAGAACATGTGTGTTATACACTATGAGAACATGTGTCTAATACACTATGAGAACATGTGTGTTATACACTATGAGAACATGTGTGTAATACACTATGAGAACATGTGTGTTATACACTATGAGAACATGTGTGTTATACACTGTGTAATACACTATGAGAACATGTGTGTAATACACTGTGTAATACACTATGAGAACATGTGTGTTATACACTGAGAACATGTGTGTTATACACTATGAGAACATGTGTGTTATACACTGTGTAATACACTATGAGAACATGTGTGTAATACACTGTGTAATACACTATGAGAACATGTGTGTAATACACTATGAGAACATGTGTGTTATACACTATGAGATCATGTGTGTTATACACTATGAGAACATGTGTGTAATACACTATGAGAACATGTGTGTTATACACTATGAGAACATGTTTGTAATACACTATGAGAACATGTGTGTAATACACTATGAGAACATGTGTGTTATACACTATGAGAACATGTTTGTAATACACTATGAGAACATGTGTGTTATACACTATGAGAACATGTGTGTAATACACTATGAGAACATGTGTGTTATACACTATGAGAACATGTTTGTAATACACTATGAGAACATGTGTGTTATACACTATGAGAACATGTTTGTCATACACTATGAGAACATGTGTGTTATACACTATGAGAACATGTGTGTAATACACTATGAGAACATGTGTGTTATACACTATGAGAACATGTGTGTAATACACTATGAGAACATGTGTGTAATACACTATGAGAACATGTGTGTAATACACTATGAGAACATGTTTGTAATACACTATGAGAACATGTGTGTTATACACTATGAGAACATGTGTGTAATACACTATGAGAACATGTGTGTTATACACTATGAGAACATGTTTGTAATACACTATGAGAACATGTGTGTTATACACTATGAGAACATGTGTGTAATACACTATGAGAACATGTGTGTTATACACTGTGTAATACACTATGAGAACATGTGTGTAATACACTATGAGAACATGTGTGTTATGCACTGTTTAATACACTATGAGAACATGTGTGTAATACACTGTGTAATACACTATGAGAACATGTGTGTAATACACTGTGTAATACACAATGAGAACTTGTGTGTTATACACTATGAGAACATGTGTGTAATACACTGTGTAATACACTATGAGAACATGTGTGTAATACACTGTGTAATACACTATGAAAACATGTGTGTCATACACTATGAGAACATGCGTGTTATACACTATGAGAACATGTGTGTAATACACTATGAGAACATGCGTGTTATACACTATGAGAACATGTGTGTAATACACTATGAGAACATGTGTGTTATACACTATGAGAACATGTGTGTTATACACTATGAGAACATGTGTGTTATACACTATGAGAACATGTGTCTAATACACTATGAGAACATGTGTGTTATACACTATGAGAACATGTGTGTTATACACTGTGTAATACACTATGAGAACATGTGTGTAATACACTGTGTAATACACTATGAGAACATGTGTGTTATACACTGAGAACATGTGTGTTATACACTATGAGAACATGTGTGTTATACACTGTGTAATACACTATGAGAACATGTGTGTAATACACTATGAGAACATGTGTGTAATACACTATGAGAACATGTGTGTAATACACTATGAGAACATGTGTGTAATACACTATGAGAACATGTGTGTTATACACTATGAGAACATGTGTGTTATACACTATGAGAACATGTGTGTTATACACTATGAGAACATGTGTGTTATACACTATGAGATCATGTGTGTTATACACTATGAGAACATGTGTGTTATACACTATGAGAACATGTGTGTAATACACTATGAGAACATGTGTGTTATACACTATGAGAACATGTTTGTAATACACTATGAGAACATGTGTGTTATACACTATGCGAACATGTGTGTAATACACTATGAGAACATGTGTGTTATACACTATGAGAACATGTGTGTAATACACTATGAGAACATGTGTGTTATACACTATGAGAACATGTTTGTAATACACTATGAGAACATGTGTGTTATACACTATGAGAACATGTGTGTAATACACTATGAGAACATGTGTGTAATACACTATGAGAACATGTGTGTTATACACTATGAGAACATGTGTGTAATACACTATGAGAACATGTGTGTTATACACTATGAGAACATGTTTGTAATACACTATGAGAACATGTGTGTTATACACTATGAGAACATGTGTGTAATACACTATGAGAACATGTGTGTAATACACTATGAGAACATGTGTGTTATACACTGAGAACATGTGTGTAATACACTATGAGAACATGTGTGTTATACACTATGAGAACATGTGTGTTATACACTATGAGAACATGTGTGTAATACACTATGAGAACATGTGTGTTATACACTATGAGAACATGTGTGTTATACACTATGAGAACATGTGTGTAATACACTATGAGAACATGTGTGTTATACACTATGAGAACATGTGTGTTATACACTATGAGAACATGTGTGTAATACACTATGAGAACATGTGTGTAATACACTATGAGAACATGTGTGTAATACACTATGAGAACATGTGTGTAATACACTATGAGAACATGTGTGTAATACACTGTGTAATACACTATGAGAACATGTGTGTTATACACTGAGAACATGTGTGTTATACACTATGAGAACATGTGTGTTATACACTATGAGAACATGTGTGTAATACACTATGAGAACATGTGTGTAATACACTATGAGAACATGTGTGTAATACACTATGAGAACATATGTGTAATACACTATGAGAACATGTGTGTAATACACTGTGTTATACACTATGAGAACATGTGTGTTATACACTATGAGAACATGTGTGTTATACACTATGAGAACATGTGTGTAATACACTATGAGAACATGTGTGTTATACACTATGAGAACATGTGTGTTATACACTATGAGAACATGTGTGTTATACACTATGAGAACATGTGTGTTATACACTATGAGAACATGTGTGTAATACACTGTGTAATACACTATGAGAACATGTGTGTAATACACTGTGTAATACACTATGAGAACATGTGTGTTATACACTATGAGAACATGTGTGTTATACACTATGAGAACATGTGTGTTATACACTGTGTAATACACTATGAGAACATGTGTGTAATACACTATGAGAACATGTGTGTTATACACTATGAGAACATGTGTGTTATACACTATGAGAACATGTGTGTAATACACTATGAGAACATGTGTGTTATACACTATGAGAACATGTGTGTTATACACTATGAGAACATGTGTGTTATACACTATGAGAACATGTGTGTTATACACTATGAGAACATGTGTGTAATACACTGTGTAATACACTATGAGAACATGTGTGTAATACACTGTGTAATACACTATGAGAACATGTGTGTTATACACTATGAGAACATGTGTGTTATACACTATGAGAACATGTGTGTTATACACTGTGTAATACACTATGAGAACATTTGTGTAATACACTATGAGAACATGTGTGTTATACACTATGAGAACATGTGTGTAATACACTATGAGAACATGTGTGTAATACACTATGAGAACATGTGTGTTATACACTATGAGAACATGTGTGTTATACACTGTGTAATACACTATGAGAACATGTGTGTAATACACTGTGTAATACACTATGAGAACATGTGTGTTATACACTATGAGAACATGTGTGTTATACACTATGAGAACATGTGTGTAATACACTATGAGAACATGTGTGTTATACACTATGAGAACATGTGTGTAACATGTGTGTAATACACTATGAGAACATGTGTGTTATACAATGATTGGTAGTAGATGATTGGATGAAGATTGGGCCGATGTATTTGTCATAGTGGTCATGGTGTTTCTGCCTATGCAAATTAAGACATATTCAATAAGTGTGGAGCTCATGTTTGTATTCAAATTCATTTCAAAAGAAACTTCTAATACAAAATGTTTTACTTTTCATGTATAGTGTCATTGTGTAAAGTCTTATTGTGGGAGGAGTAAAGGAAAAATCGGCCTATTTGGGTGTATTTTGAGCATATTCGATTTGTGTATAGCTCATTTGCATATCAAAATGTATTTTTAAAGAAACTTGTAACTCAAAAAATGTTACTTTTCATGGGGACTTTCATTGTGTAAATTTTATTTTTTATTGAAAAAGGAAAAAAATAGGCTCATTGGGGTGTCTTGTTGGCACATCTCGGATTGATGAGAATTTAACATTTTTCCTCAACTAGGATTTCTTAGGACGTTTAGTCTGTTGTTCTGGACCTCATAGAAACTATTTATGCAAAAAAAAAACATCTTTTACAATTAGTTGGTCGTAAAATGCTACTTTGCCTGGACTATTTGCCCGTTTAAGTTTATGCCATGGCTCTGTTTAGAGAGTCGCTAACTCATCCCAAAACAAACTAGACTGTGTAATCTATAAGTTTAAAAAGTTTAAACCCGAAATAAATGTAGTCGGGTCAGAGCGAGACTCGATCTCAGGATTTCCTGCACCACAATCCTTGTCTCTGACCGCTGGGGTCTTAAGACTTTTCTGTCTTTTTCCAAAATCGTCCTGGAGTGGCACATTTGGACCAGCTGAAGCGCTTAAAGTCAAAGCAAGAAGCAGACGAAGCATCAACAGCATGATTTTTGTTTGTTTTCATTTTAAGTGGACTCGTAATAAAAGTAAACTAATGAAAATATTGGTGTGTGGCCACAGGGGGCACATGTGATGGTGCTCACAGTGTGATACTGGTGTGTGGCCACAGGGGGCACATGTGATGGTGCTCACAGTGTGATACTGGTGTGTGGCCACAGGGGGCACATGTGATGGTGCTCACAGTGTGATACTGGTGTGTGGCCACAGGGGGCACATGTGATGGTGCTCACAGTGTGATACTGGTGTGTGGCCACAGGGGGCACATGTGATGGTGCTCACAGTGTGATACTGGTGTGTGGCCACAGGGGGCACATGTGATGGTGCTCACAGTGTGATACTGGTGTGTGGCCACAGGGGGCACATGTGATGGTGCTCACAGTGTGATACTGGTGTGTGGCCACAGGGGGCACATCTGATGGTGCTCACAGTGTGATACTGGTGTGTGGCCACAGGGGGCACATGTGATGGTGCTCACAGTGTGATACTGGTGTGTGGCCACAGGGGGCACATGTGATGGTGCTCACAGTGTGATACTGGTGTGTGGCCACAGGGGGCACATGTGATGGTGCTCACAGTGTGATACTGGTGTGTGGCCACAGGGGGCACATGTGATGGTGCTCACAGTGTGATACTGGTGTGTGGCCACAGGGGGCACATCTGATGGTGCTCACAGTGTGATACTGGTGTGTGGCCACAGGGGGCACATGTGATGGTGCTCACAGTGTGATACTGGTGTGTGGCCACAGGGGGCACATGTGATGGTGCTCACAGTGTGATACTGGTGTGTGGCCACAGGGGGCACATCTGATGGTGCTCACAGTGTGATACTGGTGTGTGGCCACAGGGGGCACATGTGATGGTGCTCACAGTGTGATACTGGTGTGTGGCCACAGGGGGCACATCTGATGGTGCTCACAGTGTGATACTGGTGTGTGGCCACAGGGGGCACATGTGATGGTGCTCACAGTGTGATACTGGTGTGTGGCCACAGGGGGCACATCTGATGGTGCTCACAGTGTGATACTGGTGTGTGGCCACAGGGGGCACATCTGATGGTGCTCACAGTGTGATACTGGTGTGTGGCCACAGGGGGCACATGTGATGGTGCTCACAGTGTGATACTGGTGTGTGGCCACAGGGGGCACATCTGATGGTGCTCACAGTGTGATACTGGTGTGTGGCCACAGGGGGCACATGTGATGGTGCTCACAGTGTGATACTGGTGTGTGGCCACAGGGGGCACATCTGATGGTGCTCACAGTGTGATACTGGTGTGTGGCCACAGGGGGCACATGTGATGGTGCTCACAGTGTGATACTGGTGTGTGGCCACAGGGGGCACATCTGATGGTGCTCACAGTGTGATACTGGTGTGTGGCCACAGGGGGCACATCTGATGGTGCTCACAGTGTGATACTGGTGTGTGGCCACAGGGGGCACATGTGATGGTGCTCACAGTGTGATACTGGTGTGTGGCCACAGGGGGCACATCTGATGGTGCTCACAGTGTGATACTGGTGTGTGGCCACAGGGGGCACATGTGATGGTGCTCACAGTGTGATACTGGTGTGTGGCCACAGGGGGCACATGTGATGGTGCTCACAGTGTGATACTGGTGTGTGGCCACAGGGGGCACATGTGATGGTGCTCACAGTGTGATACTGGTGTGTGGCCACAGGGGGCACATGTGATGGTGCTCACAGTGTGATACTGGTGTGTGGCCACAGGGGGCACATGTGATGGTGCTCACAGTGTGATACTGGTGTGTGGCCACAGGGGGCACATCTGATGATGCTCACAGTGTGATACTGGTGTGTGGCCACAGGGGGCACATCTGATGGTGCTCACAGTGTGATACTGGTGTGTGGCCACAGGGGGCACATGTGATGGTGCTCACAGTGTGATACTGGTGTGTGGCCACAGGGGGCACATGTGATGGTGCTCACAGTGTGATACTGGTGTGTGGCCACAGGGGGCACATGTGATGGTGCTCACAGTGTGATACTGGTGTGTGGCCACAGGGGGCACATGTGATGGTGCTTACAGTGTGATACTGGTGTGTGGCCACAGGGGGCACATCTGATGATGCTCACAGTGTGATACTGGTGTGTGGCCACAGGGGGCACATCTGATGGTGCTCACAGTGGTCCTCAGTGTGCTCAAAGATCTTGTGTGTTTGCCCAGACACATGAAAAATGAAAGGGAACATTGTTTCTAACGTTGGTTAAATGTGTCAATGTACAATAGAAATAGATAATAATAATAACAGTCTAACTCGGGGGTGTTCAAACTATGGCCCGGGGGCCAAATGTGGCCATCAGGGCAATTTTTGTTGGCCCTCAGGCCTTATGTTAAATTGGCCCAAACAACAAAAAGTTGCACTTTTACTGTAAAAATATTGAAAATGTTCAAATATTTTAATGTTATACCAACATAATATTAATGTTCAGTCAGGATTTTTCTGGACTTAACAGTCCGTGCAGAATTGAGCCGGTACTTGAATTGACCGGTACGTAAGTCATCTGAGACGCCACTATCTTTCACCTGGTTCACTCTCATGGTGTGGAAAAGTTCTTCTTCAGAAGCAGATGTGAGGATTTGACTGAATTTGGGGCAAATTCATCCGACGTCGCCATTTGACACACTTCACTGCTGGAATGAAAACACCTGTAAACAAGCAGCTGCAGTGGTGCATCTTGGTACTTTAGGGCGCTAGTCTTCAATGCCCCAAACCCATAAAATTCCTCGAAGATGATTGGCGGATGTGTATTCTTTTTTGCCTAGCAGCAGGGCAGCCATTGGCTTAAATACAGCACAATGGAGCTGATGGAACAGGAGCCTATTGGCCCCTACACCAATGATAAACCTTCACGTTTTAATCGTAGAACTTGAAAGTGAATGTAAATATAATTCTGGAGAGTTCTAAACCCATAAAACAAAATCATCAACAGCATCTAATTAACACAGGTTATTTTTTTCAAAATGAGAGATTATTTAAAAAATAGAATAAAATAAAAACAGGCAGTCAGGTCAGGGGGGGCGGCGCCCCCGCTCCCCCTATGGTCCAGTTTGGACCCCGCTGGTCTAACTTGTCGTGAGTTCGCGCGGTCCTGAGAGTGCAGCTCCAGGGCTGCAGGTGAATAACGGTAACGTATGCGCGGCGGCGCCGCGGCGCACAGGGAGAGGGTGCGTGCGCAGACTGGCGTAATAACCTTGGCGTGCGGGTGGAGGGCGCACGGTGGAGGAGGGGTGGGCATGCGGGATAATGGTGTATAAATAGAACAGAATGACACGTGCGTCGTACCGAATATGGCTGGACCGGACGTACAGATAAGTTATAGCCAAGTGTAATACCGGATATAACAGCCGCTTATAGCTCCTGAGCGCGATAGTGAAAGCTTCAGGTCATCATTCTTCTGCCATATCCACGGCCCCTGTCATTGACAAGAATATACATATATATGTGTTGTTTTATCATTGTTTCATGTTGCACGGAATCACCAAAGACAAGTTCTATGTTTGTGAATTCTGTTCATTGACAATGGAAATAAACCTTTTCTGAGTCTGAATTTGAGGACTTTACTTTTTTTATTATTGACATTTTTTTCTTTTTTAACTTTATGAACATAGAACAGAAAAGATTTACATAGATGAAAAATCTTTTTTTTTTAAATGTCCAAAATGGAATTTCTCTGTTATGTCTGTGATGATTAAATATAAAAATGTAAATGTTACACATGTAGTTCACAGTCACTAATGCCACTGAAGCTGTTTTATCAAACACCAATAATTGTTTGTGTTGTATATTCTCTTCATGTAGTAATGTTGCTCTGCATTATAAGTGACAGAATCACTGACATGTTTGATTTGTTCTTTACCATATTTTATAAAGTGTCAAATGTATTTTCTCACACATGGAATCTGCCTCTAAGTCATTGTATTATCATGACCCAAAGTGGAAATAAAGTGTGTTTACTTCATTATCAGGACTCTTTCAAGGGTTTTCTAATAACCAAAATATCTATTTATAATAGAAGTTAAGCGATACTTAATGCTTAGCGTTAGCCTTATCCAGGTGATAAACTAAAAAAAATGCTCCTATTTGACGTGTTTGCAGTCAAGTTAACAGAGCACATGTGCTGCACTGGTTCGACAAATCAGACGCTCAATTGGCTCGGATTGATATGAAATCAGCCGCTTTCCCTTCATCATGAATATAGTTTTTATTCACAGCAGCCACAGTGGAGCAGCTCTGAATTGTTCTGGACGCCGCCATGATCACGTGTGAGGTGCGCTGTGTCTCCAGCGTAAACAGCTTAGCTCCGTGGCGTGTTTGGAGTGACATTTTGATCGTAAGCCAACCAGTTTAAGATTTTAACATCTTTGTTTAGTTTGTATGTTCTGATCAGCTCCTTCCATGTTGTAAGAACAGATTTCACCCAAGGATTCTCCACCTCCTCCGTCAGACTCAAGCGTCTGTCATCATAAGACCTGTACAGGAACCTCAGGCACCACATGACTCTCAGTATAAGACCTGTACAGGAACCTCAGGCACCACATGACTCTCAGTATAAGACCTGTACAGGAACCTCAGGCACCACATGACTCTCAGTATAAGACCTGTACAGGAACCTCAGGCACCACATGACTCAGTATAAGACCTGTACAGGAACCCCCGGCACCACATTACTCTCAGTATAAGACCTGTACAGGAACCCCCGTCACCACATGACTCTCAGTATAAGACCTGTACAGGAACCCCCGGCACCACATGACTCTCAGTATAAGACCTGTACAGGAACCCCCGGCACCACATGACTCTCAGTATAAGACCTGTACAGGAACCCCCGTCACCACATGACTCTCAGTATAAGACCTGTACAGGAACCCCCGGCACCACATGACTCTCAGTATAAGACCTGTACAGGAACCCCCGGCACCACATGACTCTCAGTATAAGACCTGTACAGGAACCCCCGGCACCACATGACTCTCAGTATAAGACCTGTACAGGAACCCCCGGCACCACATGACTCTCAGTATAAGACCTGTACAGGAACCCCCCGGCACCACATGACTCTCAGTATAAGACCTGTACAGGAACCCCCGGCATCACATGACTCTCAGTATAAGACCTGTACAGGAACCCCCGGCACCACATGACTCTCAGTATAAGGCCTGTACAGGAACCCCCGGCACCACATGACTCTCAGTATAAGACCTGTACAGGAACCCCCGGCACCACATGACTCTCAGTATAAGACCTGTACAGGAACCCCCGGCACCACATGACTCTCAGTATAAGACCTGTACAGGAACCTCAGGCACCACATGACTCTCAGCATAAGACCTGTACAGGAACCTCAGGCACCACATGACTCTCAGTATAAGACCTGCACAGGAACCTCAGGCACCACATGACTCTCAGTATAAGACCTGTACAGGAACCTCAGGCACCACATGACTCAGTATAAGACCTGTACAGGAACCCCCGGCACCACATGACTCAGTATAAGACCTGTACAGGAACCTCAGGCACCACATGACTCTCAGTATAAGACCTGTACAGGAACCTCAGGCACCACATGACTCAGTATAAGACCTGTACAGGAACCCCCGGCACCACATGACTCTCAGTATAAACCTGTACAGGAACCCCCGGCACCACATGACTCTCAGTATAAGACCTGTACAGGAACCCCCGTCACCACATGACTCTCAGTATAAGACCTGTACAGGAACCCCCGGCACCACATGACTCTCAGTATAAGACCTGTACAGGAACCTCAGGCACCACATGACTCTCAGTATAAGACCTGTACAGGAACCTCAGGCACCACATGACTCTCAGTATAAGACCTGTACAGGAACCTCAGGCACCACATGACTCACAGTATAAGAACTGTACAGGAACCTCAGGCACCACATGACTCAGTATAAGACCTGTACAGGAACCCCCGGCACCACATGACTCTCAGTATGAAACCTGTACAGGAACCTCAGGCACCACATGACTCAGTATAAGACCTGTACAGGAACCCCCGGCACCACATGACTCTCAATATAAGACCTGTACAGGAACCTCAGGCACCACATGACTCTCAGTATAAGACCTGTACAGGAACCCCCGGCACCACATGACTCTCAGTATAAGACCTGTACAGGAACCCCCGGCACCACATGACTCTCAGTATAAGACCTGTACAGGAACCCCCGGCACCACATGACTCTCAGTATAAGACCTGTACAGGAACCCCCGGCACCACATGACTCTCAGTATAAGAACTGTACAGGAACCTCAGGCACCACATGACTCTCAGTATAAGACCTGTACAGGAACCCCCGGCACCACATGACTCTCAGTATAAGGCCTGTACAGCCACCCCCGGCACCACATTACTCTCAGTATAAGACCTGTACAGGAACCCCCGGCACCACATGACTCTCAGTATAAGACCTGTACAGGAACCCCCGGCACCACATGACTCTCAGTATAAGACCTGTACAGGAACCCCCGGCACCACATGACTCTCAGTATAAGACCTGTACAGGAACCCCCGGCACCACATGACTCTCAGTATAAGACCTGTACAGGAACCCCCGGCACCACATGACTCTCAGTATAAGACCTGTACAGGAACCCCCGGCACCACATTACTCTCAGTATAAACCTGTACAGGAACCCCCGGCACCACATGACTCTCAGTATAAGACCTGTACAGGAACCCCCGTCACCACATGACTTTCAGTATAAGACCTGTACAGGAACCCCCGGCACCACATGACTCTCAGTATAAGACCTGTACAGGAACCCCCGGCACCACATGACTCTCAGTATAAGACCTGTACAGGAACCCCCGGCACCACATGACTCTCAGTATAAGACCTGTACAGGAACCTCAGGCACCACATGACTCTCAGTATAAGACCTGTACAGGAACCCCCGGCACCACATGACTCTCAGTATAAGGCCTGTACAGGAACCCCCGGTACCAGATTACTCTCAGTATAAGACCTGTACAGGAACCTCAGGCACCACATGACTCTCAGTATAAGACCTGTACAGGAACCTCAGGCACCACATGACTCACAGTATAAGAACTGTACAGGAACCTCAGGCACCACATGACTCAGTATAAGACCTGTACAGGAACCCCCGGCACCACATGACTCTCAATATAAGACCTGTACAGGAACCTCAGGCACCACATGACTCTCAGTATAAGACCTGTACAGGAACCCCCGGCACCACATGACTCTCAGTATAAGACCTGTACAGGAACCCCCGGCACCACATGACTCTCAGTATAAGACCTGTACAGGAACCCCCGGCACCACATGACTCTCAGTATAAGACCTGTACAGGAACCCCCGGCACCACATGACTCTCAGTATAAGGCCTGTACAGGAACCCCCGGCACCACATTACTCTCAGTATAAGACCTGTACAGGAACCCCCGGCACCACATGACTCTCAGTATAAGACCTGTACAGGAACCCCCGGCACCACATGACTCTCAGTATAAGACCTGTACAGGAACCCCCGGCACCACATGACTCTCAGTATAAGACCTGTACAGGAACCCCCAGCACCACATGACTCTCAGTATAAGACCTGTACAGGAACCCCCGGCACCACATTACTCTCAGTATAAACCTGTACAGGAACCCCCGGCACCACATGACTCTCAGTATAAGACCTGTACAGGAACCCCCGTCACCACATGACTTTCAGTATAAGACCTGTACAGGAACCCCCGGCACCACATGACTCTCAGTATAAGACCTGTACAGGAACCCCCGGCACCACATGACTCTCAGTATAAGACCTGTACAGGAACCCCCGGCACCACATGACTCTCAGTATAAGACCTGTACAGGAACCTCAGGCACCACATGACTCTCAGTATAAGACCTGTACAGGAACCCCCGGCACCACATGACTCTCAGTATAAGGCCTGTACAGGAACCCCCGGCACCAGATTACTCTCAGTATAAGACCTGTACAGGAACCCCCGGCACCACATGACTCTCAGTATAAGACCTGTACAGGAACCCCCGGCACCACATGACTCTCAGTATAAGACCTGTACAGGAACCTCAGGCACCACATGACTCTTAGTATAAGACCTGTACAGGAACCTCAGGCACCACATGACTCTCAGTATAAGACCTGCACAGGAACCTCAGGCACCACATGACTCTCAGTATAAGACCTGTACAGGAACCTCAGGCACCACATGACTCAGTATAAGACCTGTACAGGAACCCCCGGCACCACATGACTCAGTATAAGACCTGTACAGGAACCTCAGGCACCACATGACTCTCAGTATAAGACCTGTACAGGAACCTCAGGCACCACATGACTCAGTATAAGACCTGTACAAGAACCCCCGGCACCACATTACTCTCAGTATAAGAACTGTACAGGAACCCCCGGCACCACATTACTCTCAGTATAAACCTGTACAGGAACCCCCGGCACCACATGACTCTCAGTATAAGACCTGTACAGGAACCCCCGTCACCACATGACTCTCAGTATAAGACCTGTACAGGAACCCCCGGCACCACATGACTCTCAGTATAAGACCTGTACAGGAACCTCAGGCACCACATGACTCTCAGTATAAGACCTGTACAGGAACCTCAGGCACCACATGACTCTCAGTATAAGACCTGTACAGGAACCTCAGGCACCACATGACTCACAGTATAAGAAATGTACAGGAACCTCAGGCACCACATGACTCAGTATAAGACCTGTACAGGAACCCCCGGCACCACATGACTCTCAGTATGAAACCTGTACAGGAACCTCAGGCACCACATGACTCAGTATAAGACCTGTACAGGAACCCCCGGCACCACATGACTCTCAATATAAGACCTGTACAGGAACCTCAGGCACCACATGACTCTCAGTATAAGACCTGTACAGGAACCCCCGGCACCACATGACTCTCAGTATAAGACCTGTACAGGAACCCCCGGCACCACATGACTCAGTATAAGACCTGTACAGGAACCCCCGGCACCACATTACTCTCAGTATAAGACCTGTACAGGAACCCCCGGCACCACATGACTCTCAGTATAAGGCCTGTACAGGAACCCCCGGCACCACATTACTCTCAGTATAAGACCTGTACAGGAACCCCCGGCACCACATGACTCTCAGTATAAGACCTGTACAGGAACCCCCGGCACCACATGACTCTCAGTATAAGACCTGTACAGGAACCTCAGGCAACACATGACTCTCAGTATAAGAACTGTACAGGAACCTCAGGCACCAAATGACTCTCAGTATAAGACCTGTACAGGAACCTCAGACAACACATGACTCAGTATAAGACCTGTACAGGAACCCCCGGCACCACATGACTCAGTATAAGACCTGTACAGGAACCTCAGGCACCACATGACTCAGTATAAGACCTGTACAGGAACCCCCGGCACCACATGACTCTCAATATAAGACCTGTACAGGAACCTCAGGCACCACATGACTCTCAGTATAAGACCTGTACAGGAACCTCAGGCACCACATGACTTTCAGTATAAGACCTGTACAGGAACCTCAGGCACCACATGACTCTCAGTATAAGACCTGTACAGGAACCCTCGGCACCACATGACTCTCAGTATAAGACCTGTACAGGAACCCCCGGCACCACATGACTCTCAGTATAAGGCCTGTACAGGAACCCCCGGCACCACATGACTCTCAGTAAAAGACCTGCACAGGAACCTCAGGCACCACATGACTCTCAGTATAAGACCTGTACAGGAACCTCAGGCACCACATGACTCAGTATAAGACCTGTACAGGAACCCCCGGCACCACATGACTCAGTATAAGACCTGTACAGGAACCTCAGGCACCACATGACTCTCAGTATAAGACCTGTACAGGAACCTCAGGCACCACATGACTCAGTATAAGACCTGTACAGGAACCCCCGGCACCACATTACTCTCAGTATAAGACCTGTACAGGAACCCCCGGCACCACATTACTCTCAGTATAAACCTGTACAGGAGCCCCCGGCACCACATGACTCTCAGTATAAGACCTGTACAGGAACCCCCGTCACCACATGACTCTCAGTATAAGACCTGTACAGGAACCCCCGGCACCACATGACTCTCAGTATAAGACCTGTACAGGAACCTCAGGCACCACATGACTCTCAGTATAAGAACTGTACAGGAACCTCAGGCACCACATGACTCAGTATAAGACCTGTACAGGAACCTCAGGCACCACATGACTCTCAGTATAAGACCTGTACAGGAACCTCAGGCACCACATGACTCACAGTATAAGAACTGTACAGGAACCTCAGGCACCACATGACTCAGTATAAGACCTGTACAGGAACCCCCGGCACCACATGACTCTCAGTATGAAACCTGTACAAGAACCTCAGGCACCAAATGACTCAGTATAAGACCTGTACAGGAACCCCCGGCACCACATGACTCTCAATATAAGACCTGTACAGGAACCTCAGGCACCACATGACTCTCAGTATAAGACCTGTACAGGAACCCCCGGCACCACATGACTCTCAGTATAAGACCTGTACAGGAACCTCAGGCACCACATGACTCTCAGTATAAGACCTGTACAGGAACCTCAGGCACCACATGACTCTCAGTACAAGACCTGTACAGGAACCCCCGGCACCACATGACTCTCAGTATAAGACCTGTACAGGAACCCCCGGCACCACATGACTCAGTATAAGACCTGTACAGGAACCCCCGGCACCACATGACTCAGTATAAGACCTGTACAGGAACCTCAGGCACCACATGACTCTCAGTATAAGACCTGTACAGGAACCTCAGGCACCACATGACTCAGTATAAGACCTGTAAAGGAACCCCCGGCACCATATTACTCTCAGTATAAGACCTGTACAGGAATCCCCGGCACCACATTAGTCTCAGTATAAGACCTGTACAGGAACCCCCGGCACCACATGACTCTTAGTATAAGACCTGTACAGGAACCCCCGGCACCACATGACTCTCAGTATAAGACCTGTACAGGAACCCCCGGCACCACATGACTCTCAGTATAAGACCTGTACAGGAACCCCCGGCACCACATGACTCTCAGTATAAGACCTGTACAGGAACCCCCGGCACCACATGACTCTCAGTATAAGACCTGTACAGGAACCTCAGGCAACACATGACTCTCAGTATAAGAACTGTACAGGAACCTCAGGCACCACATGACTCAGTATAAGACCTGTACAGGAACCCCCGGCACCACATGACTCTCAATATAAGACCTGTACAGGAACCTCAGGCACCACATGACTCTCAGTATAAGACCTGTACAGGAACCTCAGGCACCACATGACTTTCAGTATAAGACCTGTACAGGAACCTCAGGCACCACATGACTCTCAGTATAAGACCTGTACAGGAACCCCCGGCACCACATGACTCTCAGTATAAGACCTGTACAGGAACCCCCGGCACCACATGACTCTCAGTATAAGACCTGTACAGGAACCCCCGGCATCACATGACTCTCAGTATAAGACCTGTACAGGAACCCCCGGCACCACATGACTCTCAGTATAAGGCCTGTACAGGAACCCCCGGCACCACATGACTCTCAGTAAAAGACCTGCACAGGAACCTCAGGCACCACATGACTCTCAGTATAAGACCTGTACAGGAACCTCAGGCACCACATGACTCAGTATAAGACCTGTACAGGAACCCCCGGCACCACATGACTCAGTATAAGACCTGTACAGGAACCTCAGGCACCACATGACTCTCAGTATAAGACCTGTACAGGAACCTCAGGCACCACATGTCTCAGTATAAGACCTGTACAGGAACCCCCGGCACCACATTACTCTCAGTATAAGACCTGTACAGGAACCCCCGGCACCACATTACTCTCAGTATAAACCTGTACAGGAGCCCCCGGCACCACATGACTCTCAGTATAAGACCTGTACAGGAACCCCCGTCACCACATGACTCTCAGTATAAGACCTGTACAGGAACCCCCGGCACCACATGACTCTCAGTATAAGACCTGTACAGGAACCTCAGGCACCACATGACTCTCAGTATAAGAACTGTACAGGAACCTCAGGCACCACATGACTCAGTATAAGACCTGTACAGGAACCTCAGGCACCACATGACTCTCAGTATAAGACCTGTACAGGAACCTCAGGCACCACATGACTCACAGTATAAGAACTGTACAGGAACCTCAGGCACCACATGACTCAGTATAAGACCTGTACAGGAACCCCCGGCACCACATGACTCTCAGTATGAAACCTGTACAAGAACCTCAGGCACCAAATGACTCAGTATAAGACCTGTACAGGAACCCCCGGCACCACATGACTCTCAATATAAGACCTGTACAGGAACCTCAGGCACCACATGACTCTCAGTATAAGACCTGTACAGGAACCCCCGGCACCACATGACTCTCAGTATAAGACCTGTACAGGAACCTCAGGCACCACATGACTCTCAGTATAAGACCTGTACAGGAACCTCAGGCACCACATGACTCAGTATAAGACCTGTACAGGAACCCCCGGCACCACATTACTCTCAGTATAAGACCTGTACAGGAACCCCCGGCACCACATTACTCTCAGTATAAACCTGTACAGGAGCCCCCGGCACCACATGACTCTCAGTATAAGACCTGTACAGGAACCCCCGTCACCACATGACTCTCAGTATAAGACCTGTACAGGAACCCCCGGCACCACATGACTCTCAGTATAAGACCTGTACAGGAACCTCAGGCACCACATGACTCTCAGTATAAGAACTGTACAGGAACCTCAGGCACCACATGACTCAGTATAAGACCTGTACAGGAACCTCAGGCACCACATGACTCTCAGTATAAGACCTGTACAGGAACCTCAGGCACCACATGACTCACAGTATAAGAACTGTACAGGAACCTCAGGCACCACATGACTCAGTATAAGACCTGTACAGGAACCCCCGGCACCACATGACTCTCAGTATGAAACCTGTACAAGAACCTCAGGCACCAAATGACTCAGTATAAGACCTGTACAGGAACCCCCGGCACCACATGACTCTCAATATAAGACCTGTACAGGAACCTCAGGCACCACATGACTCTCAGTATAAGACCTGTACAGGAACCCCCGGCACCACATGACTCTCAGTATAAGACCTGTACAGGAACCTCAGGCACCACATGACTCTCAGTATAAGACCTGTACAGGAACCTCAGGCACCACATGACTCTCAGTACAAGACCTGTACAGGAACCCCCGGCACCACATGACTCTCAGTATAAGACCTGTACAGGAACCCCCGGCACCACATGACTCAGTATAAGACCTGTACAGGAACCCCCGGCACCACATGACTCAGTATAAGACCTGTACAGGAACCTCAGGCACCACATGACTCTCAGTATAAGACCTGTACAGGAACCTCAGGCACCACATGACTCAGTATAAGACCTGTAAAGGAACCCCCGGCACCATATTACTCTCAGTATAAGACCTGTACAGGAATCCCCGGCACCACATTAGTCTCAGTATAAGACCTGTACAGGAACCCCCGGCACCACATGACTCTCAGTATAAGACCTGTACAGGAACCTCAGGCAACACATGACTCTCAGTATAAGAACTGTACAGGAACCTCAGGCACCACATGACTCAGTATAAGACCTGTACAGGAACCCCCGGCACCACATGACTCTCAATATAAGACCTGTACAGGAACCTCAGGCACCACATGACTCTCAGTATAAGACCTGTACAGGAACCTCAGGCACCACATGACTTTCAGTATAAGACCTGTACAGGAACCTCAGGCACCACATGACTCTCAGTATAAGACCTGTACAGGAACCCCCGGCACCACATGACTCTCAGTATAAGACCTGTACAGGAACCCCCGGCACCACATGACTCTCAGTATAAGACCTGTACAGGAACCCCCGGCATCACATGACTCTCAGTATAAGACCTGTACAGGAACCCCCGGCACCACATGACTCTCAGTATAAGACCTGTACAGGAACCCCCGGCACCACATGACTCTCAGTATAAGACCTGTAAAGGAACCTCTGGCACCACATGACTCTCAGTATAAGACCTGTACAGGAACCTCAGGCACCACATGACTCTCAGTATAAGACCTGCACAGGAACCTCAGGCACCACATGACTCTCAGTATAAGACCTGTACAGGAACCTCAGGCACCACATCACTCAGTATAAGACCTGTACAGGAACCCCCGGCACCACATGACTCATTATAAGACCTGTTCAGGAACCCCCGGCACCACATGACTCAGTATAAGACCTGTACAGGAACCTCAGGCACCACATGACTCTCAGTATAAGACCTGTACAGGAACCTCAGGCACCACATGACTCAGTATAAGACCTGTACAGGAACCCCCGGCAGCACATTACTCTCAGTATAAGACCTGTACAGGAACCCCCGGCACCACATTACTCTCAGTATAAACCTGTACAGGAACCCCCGGCACAACATGACTCTCAGTATAAGACCTGTACAGGAACCCCCGTCACCACATGACTCTCAGTATAAGACCTGTACAGGAACCCCCGGCACCACATGACTCAGTATAAGACCTTCACAGGAACCTCAGGCACCACATGACTCTCAGTATAAGACCTGTACAGGAACCTCAGGCACCACATGACTCACAGTATAAGAACTGTACAGGAACCTCAGGCACCACATGACTCAGTATAAGACCTGTACAGGAACCCCCGGCACCACATGACTCAGTATAAGACCTGTACAGGAACCCCCGGCACCACATGATTCAGTAAAAGACCTGTACAGGAACCCCCGGCACCACATAACTCTCAGTGTAAGACCTGTACAGGAACCTCAGGCACCACATGACTCAGTATAAGACCTGTACAGGAACCCCCGGCACCACATGACTCTCAATATAAGACCTGTACAGGAACCTCAGGCACCACATGACTCTCAGTATAAGACCTGTACAGGAACCTCAGGCACCACATGACTTTCAGTATAAGATCTGTACAGGAACCTCAGGCACCACATGACTCTCAGTATAAGACCTGTACAGGAACCCCCGGCACCACATGACTCTCAGTATAAGACCTGTACAGGAACCCCCCGGCACCACATGACTCTCAGTATAAGACCTGTACAGGAACCCCCGGCATCACATGACTCTCAGTATAAGACCTGTACAGGAACCCCCGGCACCACATGACTCTCAGTATGAGGCCTGTACAGGAACCCCCGGCACCACATTACTCCCAGTATAAGACCTGTACAGGAACCCCCGGCACCACATGACTCTCAGTATAAGACCTGTACAGGAACCCCCGGCACCACATGACTCTCAGTATAAGACCTGTACAGGAACCCCCGGCACCACCTGACTCTCAGTATAAGACCTGTACAGGAACCTCAGGCACCACATGACTCTCAGTATAAGACCTGTACAGGAACCTCAGGCACCACATGACTCTCAGTATAAGACCTGCACAGGAACCTCAGGCACCACATGACTCTCAGTATAAGACCTGTACAGGAACCTCAGGCACCACATGACTCAGTATAAGACCTGTACAGGAACCTCAGGCACCACATGACTCTCAGTATAAGACCTGTACAGGAACCTCAGGCACCACATGACTCACAGTATAAGAACTGTACAGGAACCTCAGGCACCACATGACTCAGTATAAGACCTGTACAGGAACCCCCGGCACCACATGACTCAGTATAAGACCTGTACAGGAACCCCCGGCACCACATGACTCTCAGTGTAAGACCTGTACAGGAACCTCAGGCACCACATGACTCAGTATAAGACCTGTACAGGAACTCCCGGAACCACATGACTCTCAATATAAGACCTGTACAGGAACATCAGGCACCACATGACTTTCAGTATAAGACCTGTACAGGAACCTCAGGCACCACATGACTCTCAGTATAAGACCTGTACAGGAACCCCCGGCACCACATGACTCTCAGTATAAGACCTGTACAGGAACCCCCCAGCACCACATGACTCTCAGTATAAGACCCGTACAGGAACCCCCGGCATCACATGACTCTCAGTATAAGACCTGTACAGGAACCCCCGGCACCACATGACTCTCAGTATAAGGCCTGTACAGGAACCCCCGGCACCACATTACTCTCAGTATAAGACCTGTACAGGAACCCCCGGCACCACATGACTCTCAGTATAAGACCTGTACAGGAACCCCCGGCACCACATGACTCTCAGTATAAGACCTGTACAGGAACCCCCGGCACCACATGACTCTCAGTATAAGACCTGTACAGGAACCTCAGGCACCACATGACTCTCAGTATAAGACCTGTACAGGAACCTCAGGCACCACATGACTCTCAGTATAAGACCTGCACAGGAACCTCAGGCACCACATGACTCTCAGTATAAGACCTGTACAGGAACCTCAGGCACCACATGACTCAGTATAAGACCTGTACAGGAACCCCCGGCACCACATGATTCAGTATAAGACCTGTACAGGAACATCAGGCACCACATGACTCTCAGTATAAGACCTGTACAGGAACCTCAGGCACCACATGACTCAGTATAAGACCTGTACAGGAACCCCCGGCACCACATTACTCTCAGTATAAGACCTGTGCAGGAACCCCCGGCACCACATTACTCTCAGTATAAACCTGTACAGGAACCCCCGGCACCACATGACTCTCAGTATAAGACCTGTACAGGAACCCCCGTCACCACATGACTCTCAGTATAAGACCTGTACAGGAACCCCCGGCACCACATGACTCTCAGTATAAGACCTGTACAGGAACCTCAGGCACCACATGACTCTCAGTATAAGGCCTGTACAGGAACCCCCGGCACCACATGACTCTCAGTATAAGACCTGTACAGGAACCTCAGGCACCACATGACTCTCAGTATAAGACCTGCACAGGAACCTCAGGCACCACATGACTCTCAGTATAAGACCTGTACAGGAACCTCAGGCACCACATGACTCAGTATAAGACCTGTACAGGAACCCCCGGCACCACATGACTCAGTATAAGACCTGTACAGGAACCTCAGGCACCACATGACTCTCAGTATAAGACCTGTACAGGAACCTCAGGCACAACATGACTCAGTATAAGACCTGTACAGGAACCCCCGGCACCACATTACTCTCAGTATAAGACCTGTACAGGAACCCCCGGCACCACATTACTCTCAGTATAAACCTGTACAGGAACCCCCGGCACCACATGACTCTCAGTATAAGACCTGTACAGGAACCCCCGTCACCACATGACTCTCAGTATAAGACCTGTACAGGAACCCCCGGCACCACATGACTCTCAGTATAAGACCTGTACAGGAACCTCAGGCACCACATGACTCTCAGTATAAGACCTGTACAGGAACCTCAGGCACCACATGACTCTCAGTATAAGACCTGTACAGGAACCTCAGGCACCACATGACTCACAGTATAAGAACTGTACAGGAACCTAAGGCACCACATGACTCAGTATAAGACCTGTACAGGAACCCCCGGCACCACATGACTCTCAGTATGAAACCTGTACAGGAACCTCAGGCACCACATGACTCAGTATAAGACCTGTACAGGAACCCCCGGCACCACATGACTCTCAATATAAGACCTGTACAGGAACCTCAGGCACCACATGACTTTCAGTATAAGACCTGTACAGGAACCCCCGGCACCACATGACTCTCAGTATAAGACCTGTACAGGAACCCCCGGCACCACATGACTCTCAGTATAAGACCTGTACAGGAACCCCCGGCACCACATGACTCTCAGTATAAGACCTGTACAGGAACCCCCGGCACCACATGACTCTCAGTATAAGACCTGTACAGGAACCTCAGGCACCACATGACTCTCAGTATAAGACCTGTACAGGAACCCCCGGCACCACATGACTCAGTATAAGACCTGTACAGGAACCCCCGGCACCACATGATTCAGTAAAAGACCTGTACAGGAACCCCCGGCACCACATAACTCTCAGTGTAAGACCTGTACAGGAACCTCAGGCACCACATGACTCAGTATAAGACCTGTACAGGAACCCCCGGCACCACATGACTCTCAATATAAGACCTGTACAGGAACCTCAGGCACCACATGACTCTCAGTATAAGACCTGTACAGGAACCTCAGGCACCACATGACTTTCAGTATAAGATCTGTACAGGAACCTCAGGCACCACATGACTCTCAGTATAAGACCTGTACAGGAACCCCCGGCACCACATGACTCTCAGTATAAGACCTGTACAGGAACCCCCCGGCACCACATGACTCTCAGTATAAGACCTGTACAGGAACCCCCGGCATCACATGACTCTCAGTATAAGACCTGTACAGGAACCCCCGGCACCACATGACTCTCAGTATGAGGCCTGTACAGGAACCCCCGGCACCACATTACTCCCAGTATAAGACCTGTACAGGAACCCCCGGCACCACATGACTCTCAGTATAAGACCTGTACAGGAACCCCCGGCACCACATGACTCTCAGTATAAGACCTGTACAGGAACCCCCGGCACCACCTGACTCTCAGTATAAGACCTGTACAGGAACCTCAGGCACCACATGACTCTCAGTATAAGACCTGTACAGGAACCTCAGGCACCACATGACTCTCAGTATAAGACCTGCACAGGAACCTCAGGCACCACATGACTCTCAGTATAAGACCTGTACAGGAACCTCAGGCACCACATGACTCAGTATAAGACCTGTACAGGAACCTCAGGCACCACATGACTCTCAGTATAAGACCTGTACAGGAACCTCAGGCACCACATGACTCACAGTATAAGAACTGTACAGGAACCTCAGGCACCACATGACTCAGTATAAGACCTGTACAGGAACCCCCGGCACCACATGACTCAGTATAAGACCTGTACAGGAACCCCCGGCACCACATGACTCTCAGTGTAAGACCTGTACAGGAACCTCAGGCACCACATGACTCAGTATAAGACCTGTACAGGAACTCCCGGAACCACATGACTCTCAATATAAGACCTGTACAGGAACATCAGGCACCACATGACTTTCAGTATAAGACCTGTACAGGAACCTCAGGCACCACATGACTCTCAGTATAAGACCTGTACAGGAACCCCCGGCACCACATGACTCTCAGTATAAGACCTGTACAGGAACCCCCCAGCACCACATGACTCTCAGTATAAGACCCGTACAGGAACCCCCGGCATCACATGACTCTCAGTATAAGACCTGTACAGGAACCCCCGGCACCACATGACTCTCAGTATAAGGCCTGTACAGGAACCCCCGGCACCACATTACTCTCAGTATAAGACCTGTACAGGAACCCCCGGCACCACATGACTCTCAGTATAAGACCTGTACAGGAACCCCCGGCACCACATGACTCTCAGTATAAGACCTGTACAGGAACCCCCGGCACCACATGACTCTCAGTATAAGACCTGTACAGGAACCTCAGGCACCACATGACTCTCAGTATAAGACCTGTACAGGAACCTCAGGCACCACATGACTCTCAGTATAAGACCTGCACAGGAACCTCAGGCACCACATGACTCTCAGTATAAGACCTGTACAGGAACCTCAGGCACCACATGACTCAGTATAAGACCTGTACAGGAACCCCCGGCACCACATGATTCAGTATAAGACCTGTACAGGAACATCAGGCACCACATGACTCTCAGTATAAGACCTGTACAGGAACCTCAGGCACCACATGACTCAGTATAAGACCTGTACAGGAACCCCCGGCACCACATTACTCTCAGTATAAGACCTGTGCAGGAACCCCCGGCACCACATTACTCTCAGTATAAACCTGTACAGGAACCCCCGGCACCACATGACTCTCAGTATAAGACCTGTACAGGAACCCCCGTCACCACATGACTCTCAGTATAAGACCTGTACAGGAACCCCCGGCACCACATGACTCTCAGTATAAGACCTGTACAGGAACCTCAGGCACCACATGACTCTCAGTATAAGGCCTGTACAGGAACCCCCGGCACCACATGACTCTCAGTATAAGACCTGTACAGGAACCTCAGGCACCACATGACTCTCAGTATAAGACCTGCACAGGAACCTCAGGCACCACATGACTCTCAGTATAAGACCTGTACAGGAACCTCAGGCACCACATGACTCAGTATAAGACCTGTACAGGAACCCCCGGCACCACATGACTCAGTATAAGACCTGTACAGGAACCTCAGGCACCACATGACTCTCAGTATAAGACCTGTACAGGAACCTCAGGCACAACATGACTCAGTATAAGACCTGTACAGGAACCCCCGGCACCACATTACTCTCAGTATAAGACCTGTACAGGAACCCCCGGCACCACATTACTCTCAGTATAAACCTGTACAGGAACCCCCGGCACCACATGACTCTCAGTATAAGACCTGTACAGGAACCCCCGTCACCACATGACTCTCAGTATAAGACCTGTACAGGAACCCCCGGCACCACATGACTCTCAGTATAAGACCTGTACAGGAACCTCAGGCACCACATGACTCTCAGTATAAGACCTGTACAGGAACCTCAGGCACCACATGACTCTCAGTATAAGACCTGTACAGGAACCTCAGGCACCACATGACTCACAGTATAAGAACTGTACAGGAACCTAAGGCACCACATGACTCAGTATAAGACCTGTACAGGAACCCCCGGCACCACATGACTCTCAGTATGAAACCTGTACAGGAACCTCAGGCACCACATGACTCAGTATAAGACCTGTACAGGAACCCCCGGC
This sequence comes from Eucyclogobius newberryi, assembly GCF_026437365.1. Classification (NCBI taxonomy): domain Eukaryota; kingdom Metazoa; phylum Chordata; class Actinopteri; order Gobiiformes; family Gobiidae; genus Eucyclogobius; species Eucyclogobius newberryi. The sequence continues at coordinate 39,641,445 of NW_027316500.1, read as the reverse complement.
ACCACATGACTCTCAATATAAGACCTGTACAGGAACCTCAGGCACCACATGACTTTCAGTATAAGACCTGTACAGGAACCCCCGGCACCACATGACTCTCAGTATAAGACCTGTACAGGAACCCCCGGCACCACATGACTCTCAGTATAAGACCTGTACAGGAACCCCCGGCACCACATGACTCTCAGTATAAGACCTGTACAGGAACCCCCGGCACCACATGACTCTCAGTATAAGACCTGTACAGGAACCTCAGGCACCACATGACTCTCAGTATAAGACCTGTACAGGAACCCCCGGCACCACATGACGCTCAGTATAAGGCCTGTACAGGAACCCCCGGCACCACATTACTCTCAGTATAAGACCTGTACAGGAACCCCCGGCACCACATGACTCTCAGTATAAGACCTGTACAGGAACCCCCGGCACCACATGACTCTCAGTATAAGACCTGTACAGGAACCCCCGGCACCACATGACTCTCAGTATAAGACCTGTACAGGAACCCCCGGCACCACATGACTCTCAGTATAAGACCTGTACAGGAACCCCCGTCACCACATGACTCTCAGTATAAGACCTGTACAGGAACCCCCGGCACCACATGACTCTCAGTATAAGACCTGTACAGGAACCTCAGGCACCACATGACTCTCAGTATAAGACCTGTACAGGAACCTCAGGCACCACATGACTCTCAGTATAAGACCTGTACAGGAACCTCAGGCACCACATGACTCACAGTATAAGAACTGTACAGGAACCTCAGGCACCACATGACTCAGTATAAGACCTGTACAGGAACCCCGGGCACCACATTACTCTCAGTATAAGACCTGTACAGGAACCCCCGGCACCACATTACTCTCAGTATAAACCTGTACAGGAACCCCCGGCACCACATGACTCTCAGTATAAGACCTGTACAGGAACCCCCGTCACCACATGACTCTCAGTATAAGACCTGTACAGGAACCCCCGGCACCACATGACTCTCAGTATAAGACCTGTACAGGAACCCCCGGCACCACATGACTCTCAGTATAAGACCTGTACAGGAACCCCCGGCACCACATGACTCTCAGTATAAGACCTGTACAGGAACCTCAGGCACCACATGACTCTCAGTATAAGACCTGTACAGGAACCCCCGGCACCACATGACTCTCAGTATAAGGCCTGTACAGGAACCCCCGGCACCACATTACTCTCAGTATAAGACCTGTACAGGAACCCCCGGCACCACATGACTCTCAGTATAAGACCTGTACAGGAACCCCCGGCACCACATGACTCTCAGTATAAGACCTGTACAGGAACCTCAGGCACCACATGACTCTTAGTATAAGACCTGTACAGGAACCTCAGGCACCACATGACTCTCAGTATAAGACCTGCACAGGAACCTCAGGCACCACATGACTCAGTATAAGACCTGTACAGGAACCCCCGGCACCACATGACTCAGTATAAGACCTGTACAGGAACCTCAGGCACCACATGACTCTCAGTATAAGACCTGTACAGGAACCTCAGGCACAACATGACTCAGTATAAGACCTGTACAGGAACCCCCGGCACCACATTACTCTCAGTATAAGACCTGTACAGGAACCCCCGGCACCACATTACTCTCAGTATAAACCTGTACAGGAACCCCCGGCACCACATGACTCTCAGTATAAGACCTGTACAGGAACCCCCGTCACCACATGACTCTCAGTATAAGACCTGTACAGGAACCCCCGGCACCACATGACTCTCAGTATAAGACCTGTACAGGAACCTCAGGCACCACATGACTCTCAGTATAAGACCTGTACAGGAACCTCAGGCACCACATGACTCTCAGTATAAGACCTGTACAGGAACCTCAGGCACCACATGACTCACAGTATAAGAACTGTACAGGAACCTAAGGCACCACATGACTCAGTATAAGACCTGTACAGGAACCCCCGGCACCACATGACTCTCAGTATGAAACCTGTACAGGAACCTCAGGCACCACATGACTCAGTATAAGACCTGTACAGGAACCCCCGGCACCACATGACTCTCAATATAAGACCTGTACAGGAACCTCAGGCACCACATGACTTTCAGTATAAGACCTGTACAGGAACCCCCGGCACCACATGACTCTCAGTATAAGACCTGTACAGGAACCCCCGGCACCACATGACTCTCAGTATAAGACCTGTACAGGAACCCCCGGCACCACATGACTCTCAGTATAAGACCTGTACAGGAACCCCCGGCACCACATGACTCTCAGTATAAGACCTGTACAGGAACCTCAGGCACCACATGACTCTCAGTATAAGACCTGTACAGGAACCCCCGGCACCACATGACGCTCAGTATAAGGCCTGTACAGGAACCCCCGGCACCACATTACTCTCAGTATAAGACCTGTACAGGAACCCCCGGCACCACATGACTCTCAGTATAAGACCTGTACAGGAACCCCCGGCACCACATGACTCTCAGTATAAGACCTGTACAGGAACCCCCGGCACCACATGACTCTCAGTATAAGACCTGTACAGGAACCCCCGGCACCACATGACTCTCAGTATAAGACCTGTACAGGAACCCCCGTCACCACATGACTCTCAGTATAAGACCTGTACAGGAACCCCCGGCACCACATGACTCTCAGTATAAGACCTGTACAGGAACCTCAGGCACCACATGACTCTCAGTATAAGACCTGTACAGGAACCTCAGGCACCACATGACTCTCAGTATAAGACCTGTACAGGAACCTCAGGCACCACATGACTCACAGTATAAGAACTGTACAGGAACCTCAGGCACCACATGACTCAGTATAAGACCTGTACAGGAACCCCGGGCACCACATTACTCTCAGTATAAGACCTGTACAGGAACCCCCGGCACCACATTACTCTCAGTATAAACCTGTACAGGAACCCCCGGCACCACATGACTCTCAGTATAAGACCTGTACAGGAACCCCCGTCACCACATGACTCTCAGTATAAGACCTGTACAGGAACCCCCGGCACCACATGACTCTCAGTATAAGACCTGTACAGGAACCCCCGGCACCACATGACTCTCAGTATAAGACCTGTACAGGAACCCCCGGCACCACATGACTCTCAGTATAAGACCTGTACAGGAACCTCAGGCACCACATGACTCTCAGTATAAGACCTGTACAGGAACCCCCGGCACCACATGACTCTCAGTATAAGGCCTGTACAGGAACCCCCGGCACCACATTACTCTCAGTATAAGACCTGTACAGGAACCCCCGGCACCACATGACTCTCAGTATAAGACCTGTACAGGAACCCCCGGCACCACATGACTCTCAGTATAAGACCTGTACAGGAACCTCAGGCACCACATGACTCTTAGTATAAGACCTGTACAGGAACCTCAGGCACCACATGACTCTCAGTATAAGACCTGCACAGGAACCTCAGGCACCACATGACTCTCAGTATAAGACCTGTACAGGAACCTCAGGCACCACATGACTCAGTATAAGACCTGTACAGGAACCCCCGGCACCACATGACTCAGTATAAGACCTGTACAGGAACCTCAGGCACCACATGACTCTCAGTATAAGACCTGTACAGGAACCTCAGGCACCACATGACTCAGTATAAGACCTGTACAAGAACCCCCGGCACCACATTACTCTCAGTATAAGACCTGTACAGGAACCCCCGGCACCACATCACTCTCAGTATAAACCTGTACAGGAACCCCCGGCACCACAAGACTCTCAGTATAAGACCTGTACAGGAACCCCCGTCACCACATGACTCTCAGTATAAGACCTGTACAGGAACCCCCGGCACCACATGACTCTCAGTATAAGACCTGTACAGGAACCTCAGGCACCACATGACTCTCAGTATAAGACCTGTACAGGAACCTCAGGCACCACATGACTCACAGTATAAGAAATGTACAGGAACCTCAGGCACCACATGACTCAGTATAAGACCTGTACAGGAACCCCCGGCACCACATGACTCTCAGTATGAAACCTGTACAGGAACCTCAGGCACCACATGACTCAGTATAAGACCTGTACAGGAACCCCCGGCACCACATGACTCTCAATATAAGACCTGTACAGGAACCTCAGGCACCACATGACTCTCAGTATAAGACCTGTACAGGAACCCCCGGCACCACATGACTCTCAGTATAAGACCTGTACAGGAACCCCCGGCACCACATGACTCTCAGTATAAGACCTGTACAGGAACCCCCGGCATCACATGACTCTCAGTATAAGACCTGTACAGGAACCCCCGGCACCACATGACTCTCAGTATAAGGCCTGTACAGGAACCCCCGGCACCACATTACTCTCAGTATAAGACCTGTACAGGAACCCCCGGCACCACATGACTCTCAGCATAAGACCTGTACAGGAACCCCCGGCACCACATGACTCTCAGTATAAGACCTGTACAGGAACCTCAGGCAACACATGACTCTCAGTATAAGAACTGTACAGGAACCTCAGGCACCACATGACTCAGTATAAGACCTGTACAGGAACCCCCGGCACCACATGACTCAGTATAAGACCTGTACAGGAACCTCAGGCACCACATGACTCAGTATAAGACCTGTACAGGAACCCCCGGCACCACATGACTCTCAATATAAGACCTGTACAGGAACCTCAGGCACCACATGACTCTCAGTATAAGACCTGTACAGGAACCTCAGGCACCACATGACTTTCAGTATAAGACCTGTACAGGAACCTCAGGCACCACATGACTCTCAGTATAAGACCTGTACAGGAACCCTCGGCACCACATGACTCTCAGTATAAGACCTGTACAGGAACCCCCGGCACCAAATGACTCTCAGTATAAGGCCTGTACAGGAACCCCCGGCACCACATGACTCTCAGTATAAGACCTGCACAGGAACCTCAGGCACCACATGACTCTCAGTATAAGACCTGTACAGGAACCTCAGGCACCACATGACTCAGTATAAGACCTGTACAGGAACCCCCGGCACCACATGACTCAGTATAAGACCTGTACAGGAACCTCAGGCACCACATGACTCTCAGTATAAGACCTGTACAGGAACCTCAGGCACAACATGACTCAGTATAAGACCTGTACAGGAACCCCCGGCACCACATTACTCTCAGTATAGACCTGTACAGGAACCCCCGGCACCACATTACTCTCAGTATAAACCTGTACAGGAACCCCCGGCACCACATGACTCTCAGTATAAGACCTGTACAGGAACCCCCGTCACCACATGACTCTCAGTATAAGACCTGTACAGGAACCCCCGGCACCACATGACTCTCAGTATAAGACCTGTACAGGAACCTCAGGCACCACATGACTCTCAGTATAAAAACTGTACAGGAACCTCAGGCACCACATGACTCAGTATAAGACCTGTACAGGAACCTCAGGCACCACATGACTCAGTATAAGACCTGTACAGGAACCCCCGGCACCACATGACTCTCAGTATGAAACCTGTACCGGAACCTCAGGCACCACATGACTCAGTATAAGACCTGTACAGGAACCCCCGGCACCACATGACTCTCAATATAAGACCTGTACAGGAACCTCAGGCACCACATGACTCTCAGTATAAGACCTGTACAGGAACCTCAGGCACCACATGACTTTCAGTATAAGACCTGTACAGGAACCTCAGGCACCACATGACTCTCAGTATAAGACCTGTACAGGAACCCTCGGCACCACATGACTCTCAGTATAAGACCTGTACAGGAACCCCCGGCACCACATGACTCTCAGTATAAGGCCTGTACAGGAACCCCCGGCACCACATGACTCTCAGTATAAGACCTGCACAGGAACCTCAGGCACCACATGACTCTCAGTATAAGACCTGTACTGGAACCTCAGGCACCACATGACTCAGTATAAAACCTGTACAGGAACCCCCGGCACCACATGACTCTCAGTGTAAGACCTGTACAGGAACCTCAGGCACCACATGACTCAGTATAAGACCTGTACAGGAACCCCCGGCACCACATGACTCTCAATATAAGACCTGTACAGGAACCTCAGGCACCACATGACTCTCAGTATAAGACCTGTACAGGAACCTCAGGCACCACATGACTTTCAGTATAAGACCTGTACAGGAACCTCAGGCACCACATGACTCTCAGTATAAGACCTGTACAGGAACCCTCGGCACCACATGACTCTCAGTATAAGACCTGTACAGGAACCCCCGGCACCACATGACTCTCAGTATAAGGCCTGTACAGGAACCCCCGGCACCACATGACTCTCAGTATAAGACCTGCACAGGAACCTCAGGCACCACATGACTCTCAGTATAAGACCTGTACAGGAACCTCAGGCACCACATGACTCAGTATAAGACCTGTACAGGAACCCCCGGCACCACATGACTCAGTATAAGACCTGTACAGGAACCTCAGGCACCACATGACTCTCAATATAAGACCTGTACAGGAACCTCAGGCACCACATGACTCAGTATAAGACCTGTACAGGAACCCCCGGCACCACATTACTCTCAGTATAAGACCTGTACAGGAACCCCCGGCACCACATTACTCTCAGTATAAACCTGTACAGGAACCCCCGGCACCACATGACTCTCAGTATAAGACCTGTACAGGAACCCCCGTCACCACATGACTCTCAGTATAAGACCTGTACAGGAACCCCCGGCACCACATGACTCTCAGTATAAGACCTGTACAGGAACCTCAGGCACCACATGACTCTCAGTATAAGAACTGTACAGGAACCTCAGGCACCACATGACTCAGTATAAGACCTGTACAGGAACCTCAGGCACCACATGACTCTCAGTATAAGACCTGTACAGGAACCTCAGGCACCACATGACTCACAGTATAAGAACTGTACAGGAACCTCAGGCACCACATGACTCAGTATAAGACCTGTACAGGAACCCCCGGCACCACATGACTCTCAGTATGAAACCTGTACAGGAACCTCAGGCACCAAATGACTCAGTATAAGACCTGTACAGGAACCCCCGGCACCACATGACTCTCAATATAAGACCTGTACAGGAACCTCAGGCACCACATGACTCTCAGTATAAGACCTGTACAGGAACCCCCGGCACCACATGACTCTCAGTATAAGACCTGTACAGGAACCTCAGGCACCACATGACTCTCAGTATAAGACCTGTACAGGAACCTCAGGCACCACATGACTCTCAGTATAAGACCTGTACAGGAACCCCCGGCACCACATGACTCTCAGTATAAGACCTGTACAGGAACCCCCGGCACCACATGACTCAGTATAAGACCTGTACAGGAACCCCCGGCACCACATGACTCAGTATAAGACCTGTACAGGAACCTCAGGCACCACATGACTCTCAGTATAAGACCTGTACAGGAACCTCAGGCACCACACGACTCAGTATAAGACCTGTAAAGGAACCCCCGGCACCATATTACTCTCAGTATAAGACCTGTACAGGAACCCCCGGCACCACATTAGTCTCAGTATAAGACCTGTACAGGAACCCCCGGCACCACATGACTCTCAGTATAAGACCTGTACAGGAACCCCCGGCACCACATGACTCTCAGTATAAGACCTGTACAGGAACCCCCGGCATCACATGACTCTCAGTATAAGACCTGCACAGGAACCCCCGGCACCACATGACTCTCAGTATAAGGCCTGTACAGGAACCCCCGGCACCACATTACTCTCAGTATAAGACCTGTACAGGAACCCCCGGCACCACATTAGTCTCAGTATAAGACCTGTACAGGAACCCCCGGCACCACATGACTCTCAGTATAAGACCTGTACAGGAACCCCCGGCACCACATGACTCTCAGTATAAGACCTGTACAGGAACCCCCGGCATCACATGACTCTCAGTATAAGACCTGTACAGGAACCCCCGGCACCACATGACTCTCAGTATAAGGCCTGTACAGGAACCCCCGGCACCACATTACTCTCAGTATAAGACCTGTACAGGAACCCCCGGCACCACATGACTCTCAGTATAAGACCTGTACAGGAACCCCCGGCAGCACATGACTCTCAGTATAAGACCTGTACAGGAACCCCCGGAACCACATGACTCTCAGTATAAGACCTGTACAGGAACCTCAGGCACCACATGACTCTCAGTATAAGACCTGTACAGGAACCTCAGGCACCACATGACTCTCAGTATAAGACCTGCACAGGAACCTCAGGCACCACATGACTCTCAGTATAAGACCTGTACAGGAACCTCAGGCACCACATGACTCAGTATAAGACCTGTACAGGAACCCCCGGCACCACATGACTCATTATAAGACCTGTTCAGGAACCCCCGGCACCACATGACTCAGTATAAGACCTGTACAGGAACCTCAGGCACCACATGACTCTCAGTATAAGACCTGTACAGGAACCTCAGGCACCACATGACTCAGTATAAGACCTGTACAGGAACCCCCGGCACCACATTACTCTCAGTATAAGACCTGTACAGGAACCCCCGGCACCACATTACTCTCAGTATAAACCTGTACAGGAACCCCCGGCACCACATGACTCTCAGTATAAGACCTGTACAGGAACCCCCGTCACCACATGACTCTCAGTATAAGACCTGTACAGGAACCCCCGGCACCACATGACTCTCAGTATAAGACCTGTACAGGAACCTCAGGCACCACATGACTCTCAGTAAAAGAACTGTACAGGAACCTCTGGCACCACATGACTCTCAGTATAAGACCTGTACAGGAACCTCAGGCACCACATGACTCTCAGTAAAAGAACTGTACAGGAACCTCTGGCACCACATGACTCAGTATAAGACCTGTACAGGAACCTCAGGCACCACATGACTCTCAGTATAAGACCTGTACAGGAACCTCAGGCACCACATGACTCTCAGTATAAGACCTGCACAGGAACCTCAGGCACCACATGACTCTCAGTATAAGACCTGTACAGGAACCTCAGGCACCACATGACTCAGTATAAGACCTGTACAGGAACCCCCGGCACCACATGACTCATTATAAGACCTGTTCAGGAACCCCCGGCACCACATGACTCAGTATGAGACCTGTACAGGAACCTCAGGCACCACATGACTCTCAGTATAAGACCTGTACAGGAACCTCAGGCACCACATGACTCAGTATAAGACCTGTACAGGAACCCCCGGCACCACATGACTCTCAGTATAAGACCTGTACAGGAACCCCCGGCACCACATTACTCTCAGTATAAACCTGTACAGGAACCCCCGGCACCACATTACTCTCAGTATAAACCCGTACAGGAACCCCCGGCACCACATGACTCTCAGTATAAGACCTTTACAGGAACCCCCGTCACCACATGACTCTCAGTATAAGACCTGTACAGGAACCTCCGGCACCACATGACTCTCAGTATAAGACCTGTACAGGAACCTCAGGCACCACATGACTCTCAGTAAAAGAACTGTACAGGAACCTCAGGCACCACATGACTCAGTATAAGACCTGTACAGGAACCCCCGGCACCACATGACTCTCAGTATAAGACCTTTACAGGAACCCCCGTCACCACATGACTCTCAGTATAAGACCTGTACAGGAACCTCCGGCACCACATGACTCTCAGTATAAGACCTGTACAGGAACCTCAGGCACCACATGACTCTCAGTAAAAGAACTGTACAGGAACCTCAGGCACCACATGACTCAGTATAAGACCTGTACAGGAACCCCCGGCACCACATGACTCTCAATATAAGACCTGTACAGGAACATCAGGCACCACATGACTCTCAGTATAAGACCTGTACAGGAACCTCAGGCACCACATGACTTTCAGTATAAGACCTGTACAGGAACCTCAGGCACCACATGACTCTCAGTATAAGACCTGTACAGGAACCCCCGGCACCACATGACTCTCAGTATAAGACCTGTACAGGAACCCCCCGGCACCACATGACTCTCAGTATAAGACCTGTACAGGAACCCCCGGCATCACATGACTCTCAGTATAAGACCTGTACAGGAACCCCCGGCACCACATGACTCTCAGTATAAGGCCTGTACAGGAACCCCCGGCACCACATTACTCTCAGTATAAGACCTGTACAGGAACCCCCGGCACCACATGACTCTCAGTATAAGACCTGTACAGGAACCCCCGGCACCACATGACTCTCAGTATAAGACCTGTACAGGAACCCCCGGCACCACATGACTCTCAGTATAAGACCTGTACAGGAACCTCAGGCACCACATGACTCTCAGTATAAGACCTGTACAGGAACCTCAGGCACCACATGACTCTCAGTATAAGACATGCACAGGAACCTCAGGCACCACATGACTCTCAGTATAAGACCTGTACAGGAACCCCCGGCACCACATGACTCAGTATAAGACCTGTACAGGAACATCAGGCACCACATGACTCTCAGTATAAGACCTGTACAGGAACCCCCGGCACCACATTACTCTCAGTATAAGACCTGTACAGGAACCCCCGGCACCACATTACTCTCAGTATAAACCTGTACAGGAACCCCCGGCACCACATGACTCTCAGTATAAGACCTGTACAGGAACCCCCGGCACCACATGACTCTCAGTATAAGACCTGTACAGGAACCTCAGGCACCACATGACTCACAGTATAAGAACTGTACAGGAACCTCAGGCACCACATGACTCAGTAAAAGACCTGTACAGGAACCCCCGGCACAACATGACTCTCAGTATGAAACCTGTACAGGAACCCCCGGCACCACATGACTCTCAGTATAAGACCTGTACAGGAACCTCAGGCACCACATGACTCTCAGTAAAAGAACTGTACAGGAACCTCTGGCACCACATGACTCAGTATAAGACCTGTACAGGAACCTCAGGCACCACATGACTCTCAGTATAAGACCTGTACAGGAACCTCAGGCACCACATGACTCACAGTATAAGAACTGTACAGGAACCTCAGGCACCACATGACTCAGTATAAGACCTGTACAGGAACCCCCGGCACCACATGACTCAGTATAAGACCTGTACAGGAACACCCGGCACCAGATGATTCAGTATAAGACCTGTACAGGAACCCCCGGCACCACATGACTCTCAGTGTAAGACCTGTACAGGAACCTCAGGCACCACATGACTCAGTATAAGACCTGTACAGGAACCCCCGGCACCACATGACTCTCAATATAAGACCTGTACAGGAACCTCAGGCACCACATGACTCTCAGTATAAGACCTGTACAGGAACCTCAGGCACCACATGACTTTCAGTATAAGATCTGTACAGGAACCTCAGGCACCACATGACTCTCAGTATAAGACCTGTACAGGAACCCCCGGCACCACATGACTCTCAGTATAAGACCTGTACAGGAACCCCCCGGCACCACATGACTCTCAGTATAAGACCTGTACAGGAACCCCCGGCATCACATGACTCTCAGTATAAGACCTGTACAGGAACCCCCGGCACCACATGACTCTCAGTATGAGGCCTGTACAGGAACCCCCGGCACCACATTACTCCCAGTATAAGACCTGTACAGGAACCACGGCACCACATGACTCTCAGTATAAGACCTGTACAGGAACCCCCGGCACCACATGACTCTCAGTATAAGACCTGTACAGGAACCCCCGGCACCACATGACTCTCAGTATAAGACCTGTACAGGAACCTCAGGCACCACATGACTCTCAGTATAAGACCTGTACAGGAACCTCAGGCACCACATGACTCTCAGTATAAGACCTGCACAGGAACCTCAGGCACCACATGACTCTCAGTATAAGACCTGTACAGGAACCTCAGGCACCACATGACTCAGTATAAGACCTGTACAGGAACCCCCGGCACCACATGACTCAGTATAAGACCTGTACAGGATCATCAGGCACCACATGACTCTCAGTATAAGACCTGTACAGGAACCTCAGGCACCACATGACTCAGTATAAGACCTGTACAGGAACCCCCGGCACCACATTACTCTCAGTATAAGACCTGTACAGGAACCCCCGGCACCACATGACTCTCAGTATAAGACCTGTACAGGAACCCCCGGCACCACATGACTCTCAGTATAAGACCTGTACAGGAACCCCCGGCACCACATGACTCTCAGTATAAGACCTGTACAGGAACCTCAGGCACCACATGACTCTCAGTATAAGACCTGTACAGGAACCTCAGGCACCACATGACTCTCAGTATAAGACCTGCACAGGAACCTCAGGCACCACATGACTCTCAGTACAAGACCTGTACAGGAACCTCAGGCACCACATGACTCAGTATAAGACCTGTACAGGAACCCCCGGCACCACATGACTCATTATAAGACCTGTTCAGGAACCCCCGGCACCACATGACTCAGTATAAGACCTGTACAGGAACCCCAGGCACCACATGACTCTCAGTATAAGACATGTACAGGAACCTCAGGCACCACATGACTCAGTATAAGACCTGTACAGGAACCCCCGGCACCACATTACTCTCAGTATAAGACCTGTACAGGAACCCCCGGCACCACATTACTCTCAGTATAAACCTGTACAGGAACCCCCGGCACCACATGACTCTCAGTATAAGACCTTTACAGGAACCCCCGTCACCACATGACTCTCAGTATAAGACCTGTACAGGAACCTCCGGCACCACATGACTCTCAGTATAAGACCTGTACAGGAACCTCAGGCACCACATGACTCTCAGTAAAAGAACTGTACAGGAACCTCAGGCACCACATGACTCAGTATAAGACCTGTACAGGAACCTCAGGCACCACATGACTCTCAGTATAAGACCTGTACAGGAACCTTAGGCACCACATGACTCACAGTATAAGAACTGTACAGGAACCTCAGGCACCACATGACTCAGTATAAGACCTGTACAGGAACCCCCGGCACCACATGACTCAGTATAAGACCTGTACAGGAACCCCCGGCACCACATGACTCAGTATAAGACCTGTACAGGAACCCCCGGCACCACATGACTCTCAGTGTAAGACCTGTACAGGAACCTCAGGCACCACATGACTCAGTATAAGACCTGTACAGGAACCCCAGGCACCACATGACTCTCAACATAAGACCTGTACAGGAACATCAGGCACCACATGACTCTCAGTATAAGACCTGTACAGGAACCTCAGGCACCACATGACTTTCAGTATAAGACCTGTACAGGAACCTCAGGCACCACATGACTCTCAGTATAAGACCTGTACAGGAACCCCCGGCACCACATGACTCTCAGTATAAGACCTGTACAGGAACCCCCCGGCACCACATGACTCTCAGTATAAGACCTGTACCTGAACCCCCGGCATCACATGACTCTCAGTATAAGACCTGTACAGGAACCCCCGGCACCACATGACTCTCAGTATAAGACCTGTACAGGAACCCCCGGCACCACATGACTCTCAGTATAAGACCTGTACAGGAACCCCCGGCACCACATGACTCTCAGTATAAGACCTGTACAGGAACCTCAGGCACCACATGACTCTCAGTATAAGACCTGTACAGGAACCTCAGGCACCACATGACTCTCAGTATAAGACCTGCACAGGAACCTCAGGCACCACATGACTCTCAGTATAAGACCTGTACAGGAACCTCAGGCACCACATGACTCAGTATAAGACCTGTACAGGAACCCCCGGCACCACATGACTCAGTATAAGACCTGTACAGGAACATCAGGCACCACATGACTCTCAGTATAAGACCTGTACAGGAACCCCCGGCACCACATTACTCTCAGTATAAGACCTGTACAGGAACCCCCGGCACCACATTACTCTCAGTATAAACCTGTACAGGAACCCCCGGCACCACATGACTCTCAGTATAAGACCTGTACAGGAACCCCCATCACCACATGACTCTCAGTATAAGACCTGTACAGGAACCCCCGGCACCACATGACTCTCAGTATAAGACCTGTACAGGAACCTCAGGCACCACATGACTCACAGTATAAGAACTGTACAGGAACCTCAGGCACCACATGACTCAGTAAAAGACCTGTACAGGAACCCCCGGCACCACATGACTCTCAATATAAGACCTGTACAGGAACCTCAGGCACCACATGACTCTCAGTATAAGACCTGTACAGGAACCCCCGGCACCACATGACTCTCAGTACAAGACCTGTACAGGAACCCCCGGCACCACATGACTCTCAGTATAAGACCTGTACAGGAACCCCTGGCATCACATGACTCTCAGTATAAGACCTGTACAGGAACCCCCGGCACCACATGACTCTCAGTATAAGGCCTGTACAGGAACCCCCGGCACCAAATTACTCTCAGTATAAGACCTGTACAGGAACCCCCGGCACCACATGACTTTCAGTATAAGACCTGTACAGGAACCTCAGGCACCACATGACTCTCAGTATAAGACCTGTACAGGAACCCCCGGCACCACATGACTCTCAGTATAAGACCTGTACAGGAACCCCCCGCACCACATGACTCTCAGTATAAGACCTGTACAGGAACCCCCGGCATCACATGACTCTCAGTATAAGACCTGTACAGGAACCCCCGGCACCACATGACTCTCAGTATAAGGCCTGTACAGGAACCCCCGGCACCACATTACTCTCAGTATAAGACCTGTACAGGAACCCCCGGCACCACATGACTCTCAGTATAAGACCTGTACAGGAACCCCCGGCACCACATGACTCTCAGTATAAGACCTGTACAGGAACCCCCGGCACCACATGACTCTCAGTATAAGACCTGTACAGGAACCTCAGGCACCACATGACTCTCAGTATAAGACCTGTACAGGAACCCCCGGCACCACATGACTCTCAGTATAAGACCTGTACAGGAACCTCAGGCACCACATGACTCTCAGTATAAGACCTATACAGGAACCTCAGGCAACACATGACTCTCAGTATAAGAACTGTACAGGAACCTCAGGCACCACATGACTCAGGATAAGACCTGTACAGGAACCCCCGGCACCACATGACTCAGTATAAGACCTGTACAGGAACCCCCGGCACCACATGACTCTCAGTGTAAGACCTGTACAGGAACCTCAGGCACCACATGACTCAGTATAAGACCTGTACAGGAACCCCCGGCACCACATGACTCTCAATATAAGACCTGTACAGGAACCTCAGGCACCACATGACTCTCAGTATAAGACCTGTACAGGAACCTCAGGCACCACATGACTCTCAGTATAAGACCTGTACAGGAACCCTTGGCACCACATGACTCTCAGTATAAGACCTGTACAGGAACCCCCGGCACCACATGACTCTCAGTATAAGACCTGTACAGGAACCCCCGGCATCACATGACTCTCAGTATAAGACCTGTACAGGAACCCCCGGCACCACATGACTCTCAGTATAAGGCCTGTACAGGAACCCCCGGCACCACATTACTCTCAGTATAAGACCTGTACAGGAACCCCCGGCACCACATGACTCTCAGTATAAGACCTGTACAGGAACCCCCGGCACCACATGACTCTCAGTATAAGACCTGTACAGGAACCCCCGGCACCACATGACTCTCAGTATAAGACCTGTACAGGAACCCCCGGCACCACATGACTCTCAGTATAAGACCTGTACAGGAACCTCAGGCACCACATGACTCTCAGTATAAGACCTGTACAGGAACCTCAGGCACCTCATGACTCTCAGTATAAGACCTGTACAGGAACCTCAGGCACCACATGACTCTCAGTATAAGACCTGTACAGGAACCCCCGGCACCACATGACTCTCAGTATAAGACCTGTACAGGAACCTCAGGCACCACATGACTCTCAGTATAAGACCTGTACAGGAACCTCAGGCAACACATGACTCTCAGTATAAGAACTGTACAGGAACCTCAGGCACCACATGACTCAGTATAAGACCTGTACAGGAACCTCCGGCAACACATGACTCCCAGTGTAAGACCTGTACAGGAACCTCAGGCAACACATGACTCTCAGTATAAGAACTGTACAGGAACCTCAGGCACCACATGACTCAGTATAAGACCTGTACAGGAACCCCCGGCACCACGTGACTCAGTATAAGACCTGTACAGGAACCCCCGGCACCACATGACTCTCAATATAAGACCTGTACAGGAACCTCAGGCACCACATGACTCTCAGTATAAGACCTGTACAGGAACCTCAGGCACCACATGACTTTCAGTATAAGACCTGTACAGGAACCTCAGGCACCACATGACTCTCAGTATAAGACCTGTACAGGAACCCTCGGCACCACATGACTCTCAGTATAAGACCTGTACAGGAACCCCCGGCACCACATGACTCTCAGTATAAGACCTGTACAGGAACCCCCGGCATCACATGACTCTCAGTATAAGACCTGTAAAGGAACCCCCGGCACCACATGACTCTCAGTATAAGGCCTGTACAGGAACCCCCGGCACCACATTACTCTCAGTATAAGACCTGTACAGGAACCCCCGGCACCACATGACTCTCAGTATAAGACCTGTACAGGAACCCCCGGCACCACATGACTCTCAGTATAAGACCTGTACAGGAACCCCCGGCACCACATGACTCTCAGTATAAGACCTGTACAGGAACCCCCGGCACCACATGACTCTCAGTATAAGACCTGTACAGGAACCTCAGGCACCACATGACTCTCAGTATAAGACCTGTACAGGAACCTCAGGCACCACATGACTCTCAGTATAAGACCTGTACAGGAACCTCAGGCACCACATGACTCTCAGTATAAGACCTGTACAGGAACCCCCGGCACCACATGACTCTCAGTATAAGACCTGTACAGGAACCTCAGGCACCACATGACTCTCAGTATAAGAACTGTACAGGAACCTCAGGCACCACATGACTCAGTATAAGACCTGTACAGGAACCTCAGGCACCAAATGACTCTCAGTATAAGACCTGTACAGGAACCTCAGGCACCACATGACTCACAGTATAAGAACTGTACAGGAACCTCAGGCACCACATGACTCAGTATAAGACCTGTACAGGAACCCCCGGCACCACATGACTCTCAGTATAAGACCTGTACAGGAACCTCAGGCACCACATGACTCTCAGTATAAGACCTGTACAGGAACCCCCGGCACCACATGACTCTCAATATAAGACCTGTACAGGAACCTCAGGCACCACATGACTCTCAGTATAAGACCTGTACAGGAACCTCAGGCACCACATGACTCTCAGTATAAGACCTGTACAGGAACCTCAGGCAACACATGACTCTCAGTATAAGAACCGTACAGGAACCTCAGGCACCACATGACTCAGTATAAGACCTGTACAGGAACCCCCGGCACAACATGACTCAGTATAAGACCTGTACAGGAACCCCCGGCACCACATGAATCTCAGTGTAAGACCTGTACAGGAACCTCAGGCACCACATGACTCAGTATAAGACCTGTACAGGAACCCCCGGCACCACATGACTCTCAATATAAGACCTGTACAGGAACCTCAGGCACCACATGACTCTCAGTATAAGACCTGTACAGGAACCTCAGGCACCACATGACTTTCAGTATAAGACCTGTACAGGAACCTCAGGCACCACATGACTCTCAGTATAAGACCTGTACAGGAACCCTCGGCACCACATGACTCTCAGTATAAGACCTGTACAGGAACCCCCGGCACCACATGACTCTCAGTATAAGACCTGTACAGGAACCCCCGGCATCACATGACTCTCAGTATAAGACCTGTACAGGAACCCCCGGCACCACATGACTCTCAGTATAAAGCCTGTACAGGAACCCCCGGCACCACATTACTCTCAGTATAAGACCTGTACAGGAACCCCCGGCACAACATGACTCTCAGTAAAAGACCTGTACAGGAACCCCCGGCACCACATGACTCTCAGTATAAGACCTGTACAGGAACCCCCGGCACCACATGACTCTCAGTATAAGACCTGTACAGGAACCTCAGGCACCACATGACTCTCAGTATAAGACCTGTACAGGAACCTCAGGCACCACATGACTCTCAGTATAAGACCTGTAAAGGAACCTCAGGCACCACATGACTCTCAGTATAAGACCTGTACAGGAACCCCCGGCACCACATGACTCTCAGTATAAGACCTGTACAGGAACCTCAGGCACCACATGACTCTCAGTATAAGAACTGTACAGGAACCCCCGGCACCACATGACTCTCAGTATAAGACCTGTACAGGAACCCCCGTCACCACATGACTCTCAGTATAAGACCTGTACAGGAACCTCAGGCACCACATGACTCTCAGTATAAGAACTGTACAGGAACCTCAGGCACCACATGACTCAGTATAAGACCTGTACAGGAACCCCCGGCACCACATGACTCTCAGTATAAGACCTGTACAGGAACCTCAGGCACCACATGACTCACAGTATAAGAACTGTACAGGAACCTCAGGCACCACATGCCTCAGTATAAGACCTGTACAGGAACCCCCGGCACCACATGACTCTCAGTATAAGACCTGTACAGGAACCCCCGGCACCACATGACTCTCAATATAAGACCTGTACAGGAACCTCAGGCACCACATGACTCTCAGTATAAGACCTGTACAGGAACCCCCGGCACCACATGACTCTCAGTATAAGACCTGTACAGGAACCTCAGGCACCACATGACTCTCAGTATAAGACCTGTACAGGAACCTCAGGCACCACATGACTCTCAGTATAAGACCTGTACAGGAACCCCCGGCACCACATGACTCTCAGTATAAGACCTGTACAGGAACCCCCGGCACCACATGACTCAGTATAAGACTTGTACAGGAACCCCCGGCACCACATGACTCAGTATAAGACCTGTACAGGAACCTCAGGCACCACATGACTCTCAGTATAAGACCTGTACAGGAACCTCAGGCACCACATGACTCAGTATAAGACCTGTAAAGGAACCCCCGGCACCATATTACTCTCAGTATAAGACCTGTACAGGAACCCCCGGCACCACATTAGTCTCAGTATAAGACCTGTACAGGAACCCCCGGCACCACATGACTCTTAGTATAAGACCTGTACAGGAACCCCCGGCACCACATGACTCTCAGTATAAGACCTGTACAGGAACCCCCGGCACCACATGACTCTCAGTATAAGACCTGTACAGGAACCCCCGGCACCACATGACTCTCAGTATAAGACCTGTACAGGAACCCCCGGCACCACATGACTCTCAGTATAAGACCTGTACAGGAACCCCCGGCACCACATGACTCTCAGTATAAGACCTGTACAGGAACCTCAGGCAACACATGACTCTCAGTATAAGAACTGTACAGGAACCTCAGGCACCACATGACTCAGTATAAGACCTGTACAGGAACCCCCGGCACCACATGACTCTCAATATAAGACCTGTACAGGAACCTCAGGCACCACATGACTCTCAGTATAAGACCTGTACAGGAACCTCAGGCACCACATGACTTTCAGTATAAGACCTGTACAGGAACCTCAGGCACCACATGACTCTCAGTATAAGACCTGTACAGGAACCCCCGGCACCACATGACTCTCAGTATAAGACCTGTACAGGAACCCCCGGCACCACATGACTCTCAGTATAAGACCTGTACAGGAACCCCCGGCATCACATGACTCTCAGTATAAGACCTGTACAGGAACCCCCGGCACCACATGACTCTCAGTATAAGGCCTGTACAGGAACCCCCGGCACCACATTACTCTCAGTATAAGACCTGTACAGGAACCCCCGGCACCACATGACTCTCAGTATAAGACCTGTACAGGAACCCCCGGCACCACATGACTCTCAGTATAAGACCTGTACAGGAACCCCCGGAACCACATGACTCTCAGTATAAGACCTGTACAGGAACCTCAGGCACCACATGACTCTCAGTATAAGACCTGTACAGGAACCTCAGGCACCACATGACTCTCAGTATAAGACCTGCACAGGAACCTCAGGCACCACATGACTCTCAGTATAAGACCTGTACAGGAACCTCAGGCACCACATGACTCAGTATAAGACCTGTACAGGAACCCCCGGCACCACATGACTCATTATAAGACCTGTTCAGGAACCCCCGGCACCACATGACTCAGTATAAGACCTGTACAGGAGCCTCTGGCACCACATGACTCTCAGTATAAGACCTGTACAGGAACCTCAGGCACCACATGACTCAGTATAAGACCTGTACAGGAACCCCCGGCACCACATTACTCTCAGTATAAGACCTGTACAGGAACCCCCGGCACCACATTACTCTCAGTATAAACCTGTACAGGAACCCCCGGCACCACATGACTCTCAGTATAAGACCTGTACAGGAACCCCCGTCACCACATGACTCTCAGTATAAGACCTGTACAGGAACCCCCGGCACCACATGACTCTCAGTATAAGACCTGTACAGGAACCTCAGGCACCACATGACTCTCAGTAAAAGAACTGTACAGGAACCTCAGGCACCACATGACTCAGTATAAGACCTGTACAGAAACCTCAGGCACCACATGACTCTAAGTATAAGACCTGTACAGGAACCTCAGGCACCACATGACTCACAGTATAAGAACTGTACAGGAACCTCAGGCACCACATGACTCAGTATAAGACCTGTACAGGAACCCCCGGCACCACATGACTCAGTATAAGACCTGTACAGGAACCCCCGGCACCACATGATTCAGTATAAGACCTGTACAGGAACCCCCGGCACCACATGACTCTCAGTGTAAGACCTGTACAGGAACCTCAGGCACCACATGACTCAGTATAAGACCTGTACAGGAACCCCCGGCATCACATGACTCTCAGTATAAGACCTGTACAGGAACCCCCGGCACCACATGACTCTCAGTACGAGGCCTGTACAGGAACCCCCGGCACCACATTACTCCCAGTATAAGACCTGTACAGGAACCCCCGGCACCACATGACTCTCAGTATAAGACCTGTACAGGAACCCCCGGCACCACATGACTCTCAGTATAAGACCTGTACAGGAACCCCCGGCACCACATGACTCTCAGTATAAGACCTGTACAGGAACCTCAGGCACCACATGACTCTCAGTATAAGACCTGTACAGGAACCTCAGGCACCACACGACTCTCAGTATAAGACCTGCACAGGAACCTCAGGCACCACATGACTCTCAGTATAAGACCTGTACAGGAACCTCAGGCACCAAATGACTCAGTATAAGACCTGTACAGGAACCCCCGGCACCACATGACTCTCAGTATAAGACTTGTACAGGAACCCCCGGCACCACATGACTCTCAGTATAAGACCTGTACAGGAACCCCCGGCACCACATGACTCTCAGTATAAGACCTGTACAGGAACCTCAGGCACCACATGACTCTCAGTATAAGACCTGTACAGGAACCTCAGGCACCACATGACTCTCAGTATAAGACCTGCACAGGAACCTCAGGCACCACATGACTCTCAGTATAAGACCTGTACAGGAACCTCAGGCACCACATGACTCAGTATAAGACCTGTACAGGAACCCCCGGCACCACATGACTCTCAGTATAAGACCTGTACAGGAACCCCCGGCACCACATGACTCTCAGTATAAGACCTGTACAGGAACCCCCGGCACCACATGACTCTCAGTATAAGACCTGTACAGGAACCTCAGGCACCACATGACTCTCAGTATAAGACCTGTACAGGAACCTCAGGCACCACATGACTCTCAGTATAAGACCTGTACAGGAACCTCAGGCACCACATGACTCTCAGTATAAGACCTGTACAGGAACCCCCGGCACCACATGACTCTCAGTATAAGACCTGTACAGGAACCTCAGGCACCACATGACACTCAGTATAAGAACTGTACAGGAACCTCAGGCACCACATGACTCAGTATAAGACCTGTACAGGAACCTCAGGCACCACATGACTCTCAGTATAAGACCTGTACAGGAACCTCAGGCACCACATGACTCACAGTATAAGAACTGTACAGGAACCTCAGGCACCACATGACTCAGTATAAGACCTGTACAGGAACCCCCGGCACCACATGACTCTCAGTATAAGACCTGTACAGGAACCTCAGGCACCACATGACTCTCAGTATAAGAACTGTACAGGAACCTCAGGCACCACATGACTCATTATAAGACCTGTACAGGAACCTCAGGCACCACATGACTCTCAGTATAAGACCTGTACAGGAACCTCAGGCGCCACATGACTCACAGTATAAGAACTGTACAGGAACCTCAGGCACCACATGACTCAGTATAAGACCTGTACAGGAACCCCCGGCACCACATGACTCTCAGTATGAAACCTGTACAGGAACCTCAGGCACCACATGACTCAGTATAAGACCTGTACAGGAACCCCCGGCACCACATGACTCTCAATATAAGACCTGTACAGGAACCTCAGGCACCACATGACTCTCAGTATAAGACCTGTACAGGAACCTCAGGCACCACATGACTCTCAGTATAAGACCTGTACAGGAACCTCAGACAACACATGACTCTCAGTATAAGACCTGTACAGGAACCCCCGGCACCACATTACTCTCAGTATAAGACCTGTACAGGAACCCCCGGCACCACATTACTCTCAGTATAAACCTGTACAGGAACCCCCGGCACCACATGACTCTCAGTATAAGACCTGTACAGGAACCCCCGTCACCACATGACTCTCAGTATAAGACCTGTACAGGAACCCCCGGCACCACATGACTCTCAGTATAAGACCTGTACAGGAACCTCAGGCACCACATGACTCTCAGTAAAAGAACTGTACAGGAACCTCAGGCACCACATGACTCTCAGTATAAGACCTGTACAGGAACCCCCGGCACCACATGACTCAGTATAAGATCTGTACAGGAACCCCCGGCACCACATGATTCAGTATAAGACCTGTACAGGAACCCCCGGCACCACATGACTCTCAGTGTAAGACCTGTACAGGAACCTCAGGCACCACATGACTCAGTATAAGACCTGTACAGGAACCCCCGGCATCACATGACTCTCAGTATAAGACCTGTACAGGAACCCCCGGCACCACATGACTCTCAGTACGAGGCCTGTACAGGAACCCCCGGCACCACATTACTCCCAGTATAAGACCTGTACAGGAACCCCCGGCACCACATGACTCTCAGTATAAGACCTGTACAGGAACCCCCGGCACCACATGACTCTCAGTATAAGACCTGTACAGGAACCCCCGGCACCACATGACTCTCAGTATAAGACCTGTACAGGAACCTCAGGCACCACATGACTCTCAGTATAAGACCTGTACAGGAACCTCAGGCACCACACGACTCTCAGTATAAGACCTGCACAGGAACCTCAGGCACCACATGACTCTCAGTATAAGACCTGTACAGGAACCTCAGGCACCAAATGACTCAGTATAAGACCTGTACAGGAACCCCCGGCACCACATGACTCTCAGTATAAGACTTGTACAGGAACCCCCGGCACCACATGACTCTCAGTATAAGACCTGTACAGGAACCCCCGGCACCACATGACTCTCAGTATAAGACCTGTACAGGAACCTCAGGCACCACATGATTCTCAGTATAAGACCTGTACAGGAACCTCAGGCACCACATGACTCTCAGTATAAGACCTGCACAGGAACCTCAGGCACCACATGACTCTCAGTATAAGACCTGTACAGGAACCTCAGGCACCACATGACTCAGTATAAGACCTGTACAGGAACCCCCGGCACCACATGACTCTCAGTATAAGACCTGTACAGGAACCCCCGGCACCACATGACTCTCAGTATAAGACCTGTACAGGAACCCCCGGCACCACATGACTCTCAGTATAAGACCTGTACAGGAACCTCAGGCACCACATGACTCTCAGTATAAGACCTGTACAGGAACCTCAGGCACCACATGACTCTCAGTATAAGACCTGTACAGGAACCTCAGGCACCACATGACTCTCAGTATAAGACCTGTACAGGAACCCCCGGCACCACATGACTCTCAGTATAAGACCTGTACAGGAACCTCAGGCACCACATGACACTCAGTATAAGACCTGTACAGGAACCTCAGGCACCACATGACTCTCAGTATAAGACCTGTACAGGAACCTCAGGCACCACATGACTCACAGTATAAGAACTGTACAGGAACCTCAGGCACCACATGACTCAGTATAAGACCTGTACAGGAACCCCCGGCACCACATGACTCTCAGTATGAAACCTGTACAGGAACCTCAGGCACCACATGACTCAGTATAAGACCTGTACAGGAACCCCCGGCACCACATGACTCTCAATATAAGACCTGTACAGGAACCTCAGGCACCACATGACTCTCAGTATAAGACCTGTACAGGAACCTCAGGCACCACATGACTCTCAGTATAAGACCTGTACAGGAACCTCAGACAACACATGACTCTCAGTATAAGAACTGTACAGGAACCTCAGGCACCACATGACTCAGTATAAGACCTGTACAGGAACCCCCGGCACCACATGACTCAGTATAAGACCTGTACAGGAACCCCCGGCACCACATGACTCTCAGTGTAAGGCCTGTACAGGAACCTCAGGCACCACATGACTCAGTATAAGACCTGTACAGGAACCCCCGGCACCACATGACTCTCAATATAAGACCTGTACAGGAACCTCAGGCACCACATGACTCTCAGTATAAGACCTGTACAGGAACCCCCGGCACCAAATGACTCTCAATATAAGACCTGTACAGGAACCTCAGGCACCACATGACTTTCAGTATAAGACCTGTACAGGAACCTCAGGCACCACATGACTCTCAGTATAAGACCTGTACAGGAACCCTCGGCACCACATGACTCTCAGTATAAGACCTGTACAGGAACCCCCGGCACCACATGACTCTCAGTATAAGACCTGTACAGGAACCCCCGGCATCACATGACTCTCAGTATAAGACCTGTACAGGAACCCCCGGCACCAAATGACTCTCAGTATAAAGCCTGTACAGGAACCCCCGGAACCACATTACTCTCAGTATAAGACCTGTACAGGAACCCCTGGCACCACATGACTCTCAGTATAAGATCTGTACAGGAACCCCCGGCACCACATGACTCTCAGTATAAGACCTGTACAGGAACCCCCGGCACCACATGACTCTCAGTATAAGACCTGTACAGGAACCTCAGGCACCACATGACTCTCAGTATAAGACCTGTACAGGAACCTCAGGCACCACATGACTCTCAGTATAAGACCTGTACAGGAACCTCAGGCACCACATGACTCTCAGTATAAGACCTGTACAGGAACCCCCGGCACCACATGACTCTCAGTATAAGACCTGTACAGGAACCTCAGGCACCACATGACTCTCAGTATAAGAACTGTACAGGAACCCCCGGCACCACATGACTCTCAGTATAAGACCTGTACAGGAACCCCCGGCACCACATGACTCTCAGTATAAGACCTGCACAGGAACCTCAGGCACCACATGACTCTCAGTATAAGACCTGTACAGGAACCTCAGGCACCACATGACTCAGTATAAGACCTGTACAGGAACCCCCGGCACCACATGACTCTCAGTATAAGACCTGTACAGGAACCCCCGGCACCACATGACTCTCAGTATAAGACCTGTACAGGAACCCCCGGCACCACATGACTCTCAGTATAAGACCTGTACAGGAACCTCAGGCACCACATGACTCTCAGTATAAGACCTGTACAGGAACCTCAGGCACCACATGACTCTCAGTATAAGACCTGTACAGGAACCTCAGGCACCACATGACTCTCAGTATAAGACCTGTACAGGAACCCCCGGCACCACATGACTCTCAGTATAAGACCTGTACAGGAACCTCAGGCACCACATGACACTCAGTATAAGAACTGTACAGGAACCTCAGGCACCACATGACTCAGTATAAGACCTGTACAGGAACCTCAGGCACCACATGACTCTCAGTATAAGACCTGTACAGGAACCTCAGGCACCACATGACTCACAGTATAAGAACTGTACAGGAACCTCAGGCACCACATGACTCAGTATAAGACCTGTACAGGAACCCCCGGCACCACATGACTCTCAGTATAAGACCTGTACAGGAACCTCAGGCACCACATGACTCTCAGTATAAGAACTGTACAGGAACCTCAGGCACCACATGACTCATTATAAGACCTGTACAGGAACCTCAGGCACCACATGACTCTCAGTATAAGACCTGTACAGGAACCTCAGGCGCCACATGACTCACAGTATAAGAACTGTACAGGAACCTCAGGCACCACATGACTCAGTATAAGACCTGTACAGGAACCCCCGGCACCACATGACTCTCAGTATGAAACCTGTACAGGAACCTCAGGCACCACATGACTCAGTATAAGACCTGTACAGGAACCCCCGGCACCACATGACTCTCAATATAAGACCTGTACAGGAACCTCAGGCACCACATGACTCTCAGTATAAGACCTGTACAGGAACCTCAGGCACCACATGACTCTCAGTATAAGACCTGTACAGGAACCTCAGACAACACATGACTCTCAGTATAAGACCTGTACAGGAACCCCCGGCACCACATTACTCTCAGTATAAGACCTGTACAGGAACCCCCGGCACCACATTACTCTCAGTATAAACCTGTACAGGAACCCCCGGCACCACATGACTCTCAGTATAAGACCTGTACAGGAACCCCCGTCACCACATGACTCTCAGTATAAGACCTGTACAGGAACCCCCGGCACCACATGACTCTCAGTATAAGACCTGTACAGGAACCTCAGGCACCACATGACTCTCAGTAAAAGAACTGTACAGGAACCTCAGGCACCACATGACTCTCAGTATAAGACCTGTACAGGAACCCCCGGCACCACATGACTCAGTATAAGATCTGTACAGGAACCCCCGGCACCACATGATTCAGTATAAGACCTGTACAGGAACCCCCGGCACCACATGACTCTCAGTGTAAGACCTGTACAGGAACCTCAGGCACCACATGACTCAGTATAAGACCTGTACAGGAACCCCCGGCATCACATGACTCTCAGTATAAGACCTGTACAGGAACCCCCGGCACCACATGACTCTCAGTACGAGGCCTGTACAGGAACCCCCGGCACCACATTACTCCCAGTATAAGACCTGTACAGGAACCCCCGGCACCACATGACTCTCAGTATAAGACCTGTACAGGAACCCCCGGCACCACATGACTCTCAGTATAAGACCTGTACAGGAACCCCCGGCACCACATGACTCTCAGTATAAGACCTGTACAGGAACCTCAGGCACCACATGACTCTCAGTATAAGACCTGTACAGGAACCTCAGGCACCACACGACTCTCAGTATAAGACCTGCACAGGAACCTCAGGCACCACATGACTCTCAGTATAAGACCTGTACAGGAACCTCAGGCACCAAATGACTCAGTATAAGACCTGTACAGGAACCCCCGGCACCACATGACTCTCAGTATAAGACTTGTACAGGAACCCCCGGCACCACATGACTCTCAGTATAAGACCTGTACAGGAACCCCCGGCACCACATGACTCTCAGTATAAGACCTGTACAGGAACCTCAGGCACCACATGATTCTCAGTATAAGACCTGTACAGGAACCTCAGGCACCACATGACTCTCAGTATAAGACCTGCACAGGAACCTCAGGCACCACATGACTCTCAGTATAAGACCTGTACAGGAACCTCAGGCACCACATGACTCAGTATAAGACCTGTACAGGAACCCCCGGCACCACATGACTCTCAGTATAAGACCTGTACAGGAACCCCCGGCACCACATGACTCTCAGTATAAGACCTGTACAGGAACCCCCGGCACCACATGACTCTCAGTATAAGACCTGTACAGGAACCTCAGGCACCACATGACTCTCAGTATAAGACCTGTACAGGAACCTCAGGCACCACATGACTCTCAGTATAAGACCTGTACAGGAACCTCAGGCACCACATGACTCTCAGTATAAGACCTGTACAGGAACCCCCGGCACCACATGACTCTCAGTATAAGACCTGTACAGGAACCTCAGGCACCACATGACACTCAGTATAAGACCTGTACAGGAACCTCAGGCACCACATGACTCTCAGTATAAGACCTGTACAGGAACCTCAGGCACCACATGACTCACAGTATAAGAACTGTACAGGAACCTCAGGCACCACATGACTCAGTATAAGACCTGTACAGGAACCCCCGGCACCACATGACTCTCAGTATGAAACCTGTACAGGAACCTCAGGCACCACATGACTCAGTATAAGACCTGTACAGGAACCCCCGGCACCACATGACTCTCAATATAAGACCTGTACAGGAACCTCAGGCACCACATGACTCTCAGTATAAGACCTGTACAGGAACCTCAGGCACCACATGACTCTCAGTATAAGACCTGTACAGGAACCTCAGACAACACATGACTCTCAGTATAAGAACTGTACAGGAACCTCAGGCACCACATGACTCAGTATAAGACCTGTACAGGAACCCCCGGCACCACATGACTCAGTATAAGACCTGTACAGGAACCCCCGGCACCACATGACTCTCAGTGTAAGGCCTGTACAGGAACCTCAGGCACCACATGACTCAGTATAAGACCTGTACAGGAACCCCCGGCACCACATGACTCTCAATATAAGACCTGTACAGGAACCTCAGGCACCACATGACTCTCAGTATAAGACCTGTACAGGAACCCCCGGCACCAAATGACTCTCAATATAAGACCTGTACAGGAACCTCAGGCACCACATGACTTTCAGTATAAGACCTGTACAGGAACCTCAGGCACCACATGACTCTCAGTATAAGACCTGTACAGGAACCCTCGGCACCACATGACTCTCAGTATAAGACCTGTACAGGAACCCCCGGCACCACATGACTCTCAGTATAAGACCTGTACAGGAACCCCCGGCATCACATGACTCTCAGTATAAGACCTGTACAGGAACCCCCGGCACCAAATGACTCTCAGTATAAAGCCTGTACAGGAACCCCCGGAACCACATTACTCTCAGTATAAGACCTGTACAGGAACCCCTGGCACCACATGACTCTCAGTATAAGATCTGTACAGGAACCCCCGGCACCACATGACTCTCAGTATAAGACCTGTACAGTAACCCCCGGCACCACATGACTCTCAGTATAAGACCTGTACAGGAACCTCAGGCACCACATGACTCTCAGTATAAGACCTGTACAGGAACCTCAGGCACCACATGACTCTCAGTATAAGACCTGTACAGGAACCTCAGGCACCACATGACTCTCAGTATAAGACCTGTACAGGAACCCCCGGCACCACATGACTCTCAGTATAAGACCTGTACAGGAACCTCAGGCACCACATGACTCTCAGTATAAGAACTGTACAGGAACCCCCGGCACCACATGACTCTCAGTATAAGACCTGTACAGGAACCCCCGTCACCACATGACTCTCAGTATAAGACCTGTACAGGAACCCCCGGCACCACATGACTCTCAGTATAAGACCTGTACAGGAACCTCAGGCACCACATGACTCTCAGTATAAGAACTGTACAGGAACCTCAGGCACCACATGACTCAGTATAAGACCTGTACAGGAACCTCAGGCACCACATGACTCTCAGTATAAGACCTGTACAGGAACCTCAGGCACCACATGACTCACAGTATAAGAACTGTACAGGAACCTCAGGCACCACATGACTCAGTATAAGACCTGTACAGGAACCCCCGGCACCACATGACTCTCAGTATGAAACCTGTACAGGAACCTCAGGCACCAAATGACTCAGTATAAGACCTGTACAGGAACCCCCGGCACCACATGACTCTCAATATAAGACCTGTACAGGAACCTCAGGCACCACATGACTCTCAGTATAAGACCTGTACAGGAACCCCCGGCACCACATGACTCTCAGTATAAGACCTGTACAGGAACCTCAGGCACCACATGACTCTCAGTATAAGACCTGTACAGGAACCTCAGGCACCACATGACTCTCAGTATAAGACCTGTACAGGAACCCCCGGCACCACATGACTCTCAGTATAAGACCTGTACAGGAACCCCCGGCACCACATGACTCAGTATAAGACCTGTACAGGAACCCCCGGCACCTCATGACTCAGTATAAGACCTGTACAGGAACCCCCGGCACCACATGACTCAGTATAAGACCTGTACAGGAACATCAGGCACCACATGACTCTCAGTATAAGACCTGTACAGGAACCCCCGGCACCACATTACTCTCAGTATAAGACCTGTACAGGAACCCCCGGCACCACATTACTCTCAGTATAAACCTGTACAGGAACCCCCGGCACCACATGACTCTCAGTATAAGACCTGTACAGGAACCCCCATCACCACATGACTCTCAGTATAAGACCTGTACAGGAACCCCCGGCACCACATGACTCTCAGTATAAGACCTGTACAGGAACCTCAGGCACCACATGACTCACAGTATAAGAACTGTAAAGGAACCTCAGGCACCACTTGACTCTCAGTATGAAACCTGTACAGGAACCTCAGGCACCACATGACTCAGTATAACACCTGTACAGGAACCCCCGGCACCACATGACTCTCAGTACAAGACCTGTACAGGAACCCCCGGCACCACATGACTCTCAGTATAAGACCTGTACAGGAACCCCTGGCATCACATGACTCTCAGTATAAGACCTGTACAGGAACCCCCGGCACCACATGACTCTCAGTATAAGGCCTGTACAGGAACCCCCGGCACCAAATTACTCTCAGTATAAGACCTGTACAGGAACCCCCGGCACCACATGACTCTCAGTATAAGACCTGTACAGGAACCCCCGGCACCACATGACTTTCAGTATAAGACCTGTACAGGAACCTCAGGCACCACATGACTCTCAGTATAAGACCTGTACAGGAACCCCCGGCACCACATGACTTTCAGTATAAGACCTGTACAGGAACCTCAGGCACCACATGACTCTCAGTATAAGACCTGTACAGGAACCCCCGGCACCACATGACTCTCAGTATAAGACCTGTACAGGAACCCCCCGCACCACATGACTCTCAGTATAAGACCTGTACAGGAACCCCCGGCATCACATGACTCTCAGTATAAGACCTGTACAGGAACCCCCGGCACCACATGACTCTCAGTATAAGGCCTGTACAGGAACCCCCGGCACCACATTACTCTCAGTATAAGACCTGTACAGGAACCCCCGGCACCACATGACTCTCAGTATAAGACCTGTACAGGAACCCCCGGCACCACATGACTCTCAGTATAAGACCTGTACAGGAACCCCCGGCACCACATGACTCTCAGTATAAGACCTGTACAGGAACCTCAGGCACCACATGACTCTCAGTATAAGACCTGTACAGGAACCCCCGGCACCACATGACTCTCAGTATAAGACCTGTACAGGAACCTCAGGCAACACATGACTCTCAGTATAAGAACTGTACAGGAACCTCAGGCACCACATGACTCAGGATAAGACCTGTACAGGAACCCCCGGCACCACATGACTCAGTATAAGACCTGTACAGGAACCCCCGGCACCACATGACTCTCAGTGTAAGACCTGTACAGGAACCTCAGGCACCACATGACTCAGTATAAGACCTGTACAGGAACCCCCGGCACCACATGACTCTCAATATAAGACCTGTACAGGAACCTCAGGCACCACATGACTCTCAGTATAAGACCTGTACAGGAACCTCAGGCACCAAATGACTCTCAGTATAAGACCTGTACAGGAACCCCCGGCACCACATGACTCTCAGTATAAGGCCTGTACAGGAACCCCCGGCACCACATTACTCTCAGTATAAGACCTGTACAGGAACCCCCGGCACCACATGACTCTCAGTATAAGACCTGTACAGGAACCCCCGGCACCACATGACTCTCAGTATAAGACCTGTACAGGAACCCCCGGCACCACATGACTCTCAGTATAAGACCTGTACAGGAACCCCCGGCACCACATGACTCTCAGTATAAGACCTGTACAGGAACCTCAGGCACCACATGACTCTCAGTATAAGACCTGTACAGGAACCTCAGGCACCTCATGACTCTCAGTATAAGACCTGTACAGGAACCTCAGGCACCACATGACTCTCAGTATAAGACCTGTACAGGAACCCCCGGCACCACATGACTCTCAGTATAAGACCTGTACAGGAACCTCAGGCACCACATGACTCTCAGTATAAGACCTGTACAGGAACCTCAGGCAACACATGACTCTCAGTATAAGAACTGTACAGGAACCTCAGGCACCACATGACTCAGTATAAGACCTGTACAGGAACCTCCGGCAACACATGACTCCCAGTGTAAGACCTGTACAGGAACCTCAGGCAACACATGACTCTCAGTATAAGAACTGTACAGGAACCTCAGGCACCACATGACTCAGTATAAGACCTGTACAGGAACCCCCGGCACCACGTGACTCAGTATAAGACCTGTACAGGAACCCCCGGCACCACATGACTCTCAATATAAGACCTGTACAGGAACCTCAGGCACCACATGACTCTCAGTATAAGACCTGTACAGGAACCTCAGGCACCACATGACTTTCAGTATAAGACCTGTACAGGAACCTCAGGCACCACATGACTCTCAGTATAAGACCTGTACAGGAACCCTCGGCACCACATGACTCTCAGTATAAGACCTGTACAGGAACCCCCGGCACCACATGACTCTCAGTATAAGACCTGTACAGGAACCCCCGGCATCACATGACTCTCAGTATAAGACCTGTACAGGAACCCCCGGCACCACATGACTCTCAGTATAAGGCCTGTACAGGAACCCCCGGCACCACATTACTCTCAGTATAAGACCTGTACAGGAACCCCCGGCACCACATGACTCTCAGTATAAGACCTGTACAGGAACCCCCGGCACCACATGACTCTCAGTATAAGACCTGTACAGGAACCCCCGGCACCACATGACTCTCAGTATAAGACCTGTACAGGAAGCCCCGGCACCACATGACTCTCAGTATAAGACCTGTACAGGAACCTCAGGCACCA
Source organism: Eucyclogobius newberryi (assembly GCF_026437365.1). Classification (NCBI taxonomy): domain Eukaryota; kingdom Metazoa; phylum Chordata; class Actinopteri; order Gobiiformes; family Gobiidae; genus Eucyclogobius; species Eucyclogobius newberryi. The sequence continues at coordinate 39,608,190 of NW_027316500.1, read as the reverse complement.
CATGACTCTCAGTATAAGACCTGTACAGGAACCTCAGGCACCACATGACTCTCAGTATAAGACCTGTACAGGAACCTCAGGCACCACATGACTCTCAGTATAAGACCTGTACAGGAACCCCCGGCACCACATGACTCTCAGTATAAGACCTGTACAGGAACCTCAGGCACCACATGACTCTCAGTATAAGAACTGTACAGGAACCTCAGGCACCACATGACTCAGTATAAGACCTGTACAGGAACCTCAGGCACCAAATGACTCTCAGTATAAGACCTGTACAGGAACCTCAGGCACCACATGACTCACAGTATAAGAACTGTACAGGAACCTCAGGCACCACATGACTCAGTATAAGACCTGTACAGGAACCCCCGGCACCACATGACTCTCAGTATAAGACCTGTACAGGAACCTCAGGCACCACATGACTCTCAGAATAAGAACTGTACAGGAACCTCAGGCACCACATGACTCATTATAAGACCTGTACAGGAACCTCAGGCACCACATGACTCTCAGTATAAGACCTGTACAGGAACCTCAGGCACCACATGACTCACAGTATAAGAACTGTACAGGAACCTCAGGCACCACATGACTCAGTATAAGACCTGTACAGGAACCCCCGGCACCACATGACTCTCAGTATGAAACCTGTACAGGAACCTCAGGCACCACATGACTCAGTATAAGACCTGTACAGGAACCCCCGGCACCACATGACTCTCAATATAAGACCTGTACAGGAACCTCAGGCACCACATGACTCTCAGTATAAGACCTGTACAGGAACCTCAGGCACCACATGACTCTCAGTATAAGACCTGTACAGGAACCTCAGGCAACACATGACTCTCAGTATAAGAACTGTACAGGAACCTCAGGCACCACATGACTCAGTATAAGACCTGTACAGGAACCCCCGGCACAACATGACTCAGTATAAGACCTGTACAGGAACCCCCGGCACCACATGAATCTCAGTGTAAGACCTGTACAGGAACCTCAGGCACCACATGACTCAGTATAAGACCTGTACAGGAACCCCCGGCACCACATGACTCTCAATATAAGACCTGTACAGGAACCTCAGGCACCACATGACTCTCAGTATAAGACCTGTACAGGAACCTCAGGCACCACATGACTTTCAGTATAAGACCTGTACAGGAACCTCAGGCACCACATGACTCTCAGTATAAGACCTGTACAGGAACCCTCGGCACCACATGACTCTCAGTATAAGACCTGTACAGGAACCCCCGGCACCACATGACTCTCAGTATAAGACCTGTACAGGAACCCCCGGCATCACATGACTCTCAGTATAAGACCTGTACAGGAACCCCCGGCACCACATGACTCTCAGTATAAAGCCTGTACAGGAACCCCCGGCACCACATTACTCTCAGTATAAGACCTGTACAGGAAACCCCGGCACCACATGACTCTCAGTAAAAGACCTGTACAGGAACCCCCGGCACCACATGACTCTCAGTATAAGACCTGTACAGGAACCCCCGGCACCACATGACTCTCAGTATAAGACCTGTACAGGAACCTCAGGCACCACATGACTCTCAGTATAAGACCTGTACAGGAACCTCAGGCACCACATGACTCTCAGTATAAGACCTGTACAGGAACCTCAGGCACCACATGACTCTCAGTATAAGACCTGTACAGGAACCCCCGGCACCACATGACTCTCAGTATAAGACCTGTACAGGAACCTCAGGCACCACATGACTCTCAGTATAAGAACTGTACAGGAACCCCCGGCACCACATGACTCTCAGTATAAGACCTGTACAGGAACCCCCGTCACCACATGACTCTCAGTATAAGACCTGTACAAGAACCCCCGGCACCACATGACTCTCAGTATAAGACCTGTACAGGAACCTCAGGCACCACATGACTCTCAGTATAAGAACTGTACAGGAACCTCAGGCACCACATGACTCAGTATAAGACCTGTACAGGAACCCCCGGCACCACATGACTCTCAGTATAAGACCTGTGCCGGGGGTTCCTGTACAGGCTTTATACTGAGAGTCATGTGGTGCCGGGGGTTCCTGTACAGGTCTTATACTGAGAGTCATGTGATGCCGGGGGTTCCTGTACAGGTCTTATACTGAGAGTCATGTGGTGCCGGGGGTTCCTGTACAGGTCTTATACTGAGAGTCATGTGGTGCCGAGGGTTCCTGTACAGGTCTTATACTGAGAGTCATGTGGTGCCTGAGGTTCCTGTACAGGTCTTATACTGAAAGTCATGTGGTGCCTGAGGTTCCTGTACAGGTCTTATATTGAGAGTCATTTGGTGCCGGGGGTTCCTGTACAGGTCTTATACTGAGAGTCATGTGGTGCCTGAGGTTCCTGTACAGGTCTTATATTGAGAGTCATGTGGTGCCGGGGGTTCCTGTACAGGTCTTATACTGAGTCATGTGGTGCCTGAGGTTCCTGTACAGGTCTTACACTGAGAGTCATGTGGTGCCGGGGGTTCCTGTACAGGTCTTATACTGAGTCATGTGGTGCCGGGGGTTCCTGTACAGGTCTTATACTGAGTCATGTGGTGCCTGAGGTTCCTGTACAGTTCTTATACTGAGAGTCATGTGTTGTCTGAGGTTCCTGTACAGGTCTTATACTGAGAGTCATGTGGTGCCTGAGGTTCCTGTACAGGTCTTATACTGAGAGTCATGTGGTGCCTGAGGTTCCTGTACAGGTCTTATATTGAGAGTCATGTGGTGCCGGGGGTTCCTGTACAGGTCTTATACTGAGTCATGTGGTGCCTGAGGTTCCTGTACAGGTTTCATACTGAGAGTCATGTGGTGCCGGGGGTTCCTGTACAGGTCTTATACTGAGTCATGTGGTGCCTGAGGTTCCTGTACAGTTCTTATACTGTGAGTCATGTGGCGCCTGAGGTTCCTGTACAGGTCTTATACTGAGAGTCATGTGGTGCCTGAGGTTCCTGTACAGGTCTTATAATGAGTCATGTGGTGCCTGAGGTTCCTGTACAGTTCTTATACTGAGAGTCATGTGGTGCCTGAGGTTCCTGTACAGGTCTTATACTGAGAGTCATGTGGTGCCGGGGGTTCCTGTACAGGTCTTATACTGAGTCATGTGGTGCCTGAGGTTCCTGTACAGTTCTTATACTGTGAGTCATGTGGTGCCTGAGGTTCCTGTACAGGTCTTATACTGAGAGTCATGTGGTGCCTGAGGTTCCTGTACAGGTCTTATACTGAGTCATGTGGTGCCTGAGGTTCCTGTACAGTTCTTATACTGAGTGTCATGTGGTGCCTGAGGTTCCTGTACAGGTCTTATACTGAGAGTCATGTGGTGCCGGGGGTTCCTGTACAGGTCTTATACTGAGAGTCATGTGGTGCCTGAGGTTCCTGTACAGGTCTTATACTGAGAGTCATGTGGTGCCTGAGGTTCCTGTACAGGTCTTATACTGAGAGTCATGTGGTGCCTGAGGTTCCTGTACAGGTCTTATACTGAGAGTCATGTGGTGCCGGGGGTTCCTGTACAGGTCTTATACTGAGAGTCATGTGGTGCCGGGGGTTCCTGTACAGGTCTTATACTGAGAGTCATGTGGTGCCGGGGGTTCCTGTACAGGTCTTATACTGAGTCATGTGGTGCCTGAGGTTCCTGTACAGGTCTTATACTGAGAGTCATGTGGTGCCTGAGGTTCCTGTGCAGGTCTTATACTGAGAGTCATGTGGTGCCTGAGGTTCCTGTACAGGTCTTATACTGAGAGTCATGTGGTGCCTGAGGTTCCTGTACAGGTCTTATACTGAGAGTCATGTGGTGCCGGGGGTTCCTGTACAGGTCTTATACTGAGAGTCATGTGGTGACGGGGGTTCCTGTACAGGTCTTATACTGAGAGTCATGTGGTGCCGGGGGTTCCTGTACAGTTCTTATACTGAGAGTCATGTGGTGCCTGAGGTTCCTGTACAGGTCTTATACTGAGAGTCATGTGGTGCCGGGGGTTCCTGTACAGGTCTTATACTGAGAGTCATGTGGTGCCTGAGGTTCCTGTACAGGTCTTATACTGAGAGTCATGTGGTGCCTGAGGTTCCTGTACAGGTCTTATACTGAGAGTCATGTGGTGCCGGGGGTTCCTGTACAGGTCTTATACTGAGAGTCACCACATGACTCTCAGTATAAGACCTGCACAGGAACCTCAGGCACCACATGACTCTCAGTATAAGACCTGTACAGGAACCTCAGGCACCACATGACTCAGTATAAGACCTGTACAGGAACCCCCGGCACCACATGACTCATTATAAGACCTGTTCAGGAACCCCCGGCACCACATGAGTCAGTATAAGACCTGTACAGGAGCCTCAGGCACCACATGACTCTCAGTATAAGACCTGTACAGGAACCTCAGGCACCACATGACTCAGTATAAGACCTGTACAGGAACCCCCGGCACCACATTACTCTCAGTATAAGACCTGTACAGGAACCCCCGGCACCACATTACTCTCAGTATAAACCTGTACAGGAACCCCCGGCACCACATGACTCTCAGTATAAGACCTGTACAGGAACCCCCGTCACCACATGACTCTCAGTATAAGATCTGTACAGGAACCCCCGGCACCACATGACTCTCAGTATAAGACCTGTACAGGAACCTCAGGCACCACATGACTCTCAGTAAAAGAACTGTACAGGAACCTCAGGCACCACATGACTCAGTATAAGACCTGTACAGAAACCTCAGGCACCACATGACTCTACGTATAAGACGTGTACAGGAACCTCAGGCACCACATGACTCACAGTATAAGAACTGTACAGGAACCTCAGGCACCACATGACTCAGTATAAGACCTGTACAGGAACCCCCGGCACCACATGACTCAGTATAAGACCTGTACAGGAACCCCCGGCACCACATGACTCAGTATAAGACCTGTACAGGAACCCCCGGCACCACATGACTCTCAGTGTAAGACCTGTACAGGAACCTCAGGCACCACATGACTCAGTATAAGACCTGTACAGGAACCCCCGGCATCACATGACTCTCAGTATAAGACCTGTACAGGAACCCCCGGCACCACATGACTCAGTATAAGACCTGTACAGGAACCCCCGGCACCACATGACTCTCAGTATAAGACCTGTACAGGAACCCCCGGCACCACATGACTCTCAGTATAAGACCTGTACAGGAACCCCCGGCATCACATGACTCTCAGTAAAAGACCTGTACAGGAACCCCCGGCACCACATGACTCTCAGTATAAAGCCTGTACAGGAACCCCCGGCACCACATTACTCTCAGTATAAGACCTGTACAGGAAACCCCGGCACCACATGACTCTCAGTAAAAGACCTGTACAGGAACCTCAGGCACCACATGACTCAGTATAAGACCTGTACAGAAACCTCAGGCACCACATGACTCTAAGTATAAGACCTGTACAGGAACCTCAGGCACCACATGACTCACAGTATAAGAACTGTACAGGAACCTCAGGCACCACATGACTCAGTATAAGACCTGTACAGGAACCCCCGGCACCACATGACTCAGTATAAGACCTGTACAGGAACCCCCGGCACCACATGACTCTCAGTATAAGACCTGTACAGGAACCTCAGGCACCACATGACTCTCAGTATAAGAACTGTACAGGAACCCCCGGCACCACATGACTCTCAGTATAAGACCTGTACAGGAACCCCCGTCACCACATGACTCTCAGTATAAGACCTGTACAAGAACCCCCGGCACCACATGACTCTCAGTATAAGACCTGTACAGGAACCTCAGGCACCACATGACTCTCAGTATAAGAACTGTACAGGAACCTCAGGCACCACATGACTCAGTATAAGACCTGTACAGGAACCCCCGGCACCACATGACTCTCAGTATAAGACCTGTACAGGAACCTCAGGCACCAAATGACTCAGTATAAGACCTGTACAGGAACCTCAGGCACCACATGACTCTCAGTATAAGACCTGTACAGGAACCCCCGGCACCACATGACTCTCAATATAAGACCTGTACAGGAACCTCAGGCACCACATGACTCTCAGTATAAGACCTGTACAGGAACCTCAGGCACCACATGACTCTCAGTATAAGACCTGTACAGGAACCTCAGGCACCACATGACTCTCAGTATAAGACCTGTACAGGAACCTCAGGCACCACATGACTCTCAGTATAAGACCTGTACAGGAACCCCCGGCACCACATGACTCTCAGTATAAGACCTGTACAGGAACCTCAGGCACCACATGACTCTCAGTATAAGAACTGTACAGGAACCCCCGGCACCACATGACTCTCAGTATAAGACCTGTACAGGAACCCCCGTCACCACATGACTCTCAGTATAAGACCTGTACAAGAACCCCCGGCACCACATGACTCTCAGTATAAGACCTGTACAGGAACCTCAGGCACCACATGACTCTCAGTATAAGAACTGTACAGGAACCTCAGGCACCACACGACTCAGTATAAGACCTGTACAGGAACCCCCGGCACCACATGACTCTCAGTATGAAACCTGTACAGGAACCTCAGGCACCAAATGACTCAGTATAAGACCTGTACAGGAACCCCCGGCACCACATGACTCTCAATATAAGACCTGTACAGGAACCTCAGGCACCACATGACTCTCAGTATAAGACCTGTACAGGAACCCCCGGCACCACATGACTCTCAGTATAAGACCTGTACAGGAACCTCAGGCACCACATGACTCTCAGTATAAGACCTGTACAGGAACCTCAGGCACCACATGACTCTCAGTATAAGACCTGTACAGGAACCCCCGGCACCACATGACTCTCAGTATAAGACCTGTACAGGAACCCCCGGCACCACATGACTCAGTATAAGACTTGTACAGGAACCCCCGGCACCACATGACTCAGTATAAGACCTGTACAGGAACCTCAGGCACCACATGACTCTCAGTATAAGACCTGTACAGGAACCTCAGGCACCACATGACTCAGTATAAGACCTGTAAAGGAACCCCCGGCACCATATTACTCTCAGTATAAGACCTGTACAGGAACCCCCGGCACCACATTAGTCTCAGTATAAGACCTGTACAGGAACCCCCGGCACCACATGACTCTTAGTATAAGACCTGTACAGGAACCCCCGGCACCACATGACTCTCAGTATAAGACCTGTACAGGAACCCCCGGCACCACATGACTCTCAGTATAAGACCTGTACAGGAACCCCCGGCACCACATGACTCAGTATAAGACCTGTACAGGAACCCCCGGCACCACATGACTCTCAGTATAAGACCTGTACAGGAACCCCCGGCACCACATGACTCTCAGTATAAGACCTGTACAGGAACCTCAGGAAACACATGACTCTCAGTATAAGAACTGTACAGGAACCTCAGGCACCACATGACTCAGTATAAGACCTGTACAGGAACCCCCGGCACCACATGACTCTCAATATAAGACCTGTACAGGAACCTCAGGCACCACATGACTCTCAGTATAAGACCTGTACAGGAACCTCAGGCACCACATGACTTTCAGTATAAGACCTGTACAGGAACCTCAGGCACCACATGACTCTCAGTATAAGACCTGTACAGGAACCCCCGGCACCACATGACTCTCAGTATAAGACCTGTACAGGAACCCCCGGCACCACATGACTCTCAGTATAAGACCTGTACAGGAACCCCCGGCATCACATGACTCTCAGTATAAGACCTGTACAGGAACCCCCGGCACCACATGACTCTCAGTATAAGGCCTGTACAGGAACCCCCGGCACCACATTACTCTCAGTATAAGACCTGTACAGGAACCCCCGGCACCACATGACTCTCAGTATAAGACCTGTACAGGAACCCCCGGCACCACATGACTCTCAGTATAAGACCTGTACAGGAACCCCCGGAACCACATGACTCTCAGTATAAGACCTGTACAGGAACCTCAGGCACCACATGACTCTCAGTATAAGACCTGTACAGGAACCTCAGGCACCACATGACTCTCAGTATAAGACCTGCACAGGAACCTCAGGCACCACATGACTCTCAGTATAAGACCTGTACAGGAACCTCAGGCACCACATGACTCAGTATAAGACCTGTACAGGAACCCCCGGCACCACATGACTCATTATAAGACCTGTTCAGGAACCCCCGGCACCACATGAGTCAGTATAAGACCTGTACAGGAGCCTCAGGCACCACATGACTCTCAGTATAAGACCTGTACAGGAACCTCAGGCACCACATGACTCAGTATAAGACCTGTACAGGAACCCCCGGCACCACATTACTCTCAGTATAAGACCTGTACAGGAACCCCCGGCACCACATTACTCTCAGTATAAACCTGTACAGGAACCCCCGGCACCACATGACTCTCAGTATAAGACCTGTACAGGAACCCCCGTCACCACATGACTCTCAGTATAAGATCTGTACAGGAACCCCCGGCACCACATGACTCTCAGTATAAGACCTGTACAGGAACCTCAGGCACCACATGACTCTCAGTAAAAGAACTGTACAGGAACCTCAGGCACCACATGACTCAGTATAAGACCTGTACAGAAACCTCAGGCACCACATGACTCTAAGTATAAGACCTGTACAGGAACCTCAGGCACCACATGACTCACAGTATAAGAACTGTACAGGAACCTCAGGCACCACATGACTCAGTATAAGACCTGTACAGGAACCCCCGGCACCACATGACTCAGTATAAGACCTGTACAGGAACCCCCGGCACCACATGACTCAGTATAAGACCTGTACAGGAACCCCCGGCACCACATGACTCTCAGTGTAAGACCTGTACAGGAACCTCAGGCACCACATGACTCAGTATAAGACCTGTACAGGAACCCCCGGCATCACATGACTCTCAGTATAAGACCTGTACAGGAACCCCCGGCACCACATGACTCTCAGTATGAGGCCTGTACAGGAACCCCCGGCACCACATTACTCCCAGTATAAGACCTGTACAGGAACCCCCGGCACCACATGACTCTCAGTATAAGACCTGTACAGGAACCCCCGGCACCACATGACTCTCAGTATAAGACCTGTACAGGAACCCCCGGCACCACATGACTCTCAGTATAAGACCTGTACAGGAACCTCAGGCACCACATGACTCTCAGTATAAGACCTGTACAGGAACCTCAGGCACCACATGACTCTCAGTATAAGACCTGCACAGGAACCTCAGGCACCACATGACTCTCAGTATAAGACCTGTACAGGAACCTCAGGCACCAAATGACTCAGTATAAGACCTGTACAGGAACCCCCGGCACCACATGACTCTCAGTATAAGACTTGTACAGGAACCCCCGGCACCACATGAGTCAGTATAAGACCTGTACAGGAGCCTCAGGCACCACATGACTCTCAGTATAAGACCTGTACAGGAACCTCAGGCACCACATGACTCAGTATAAGACCTGTACAGGAACCCCGGCACCACATTACTCTCAGTATAAGACCTGTACAGGAACCCCCGGCACCACATTACTCTCAGTATAAACCTGTACAGGAACCCCCGGCACCACATGACTCTCAGTATAAGACCTGTACAGGAACCCCCGTCACCACATGACTCTCAGTATAAGATCTGTACAGGAACCCCCGGCACCACATGACTCTCAGTATAAGACCTGTACAGGAACCTCAGGCACCACATGACTCTCAGTAAAAGAACTGTACAGGAACCTCAGGCACCACATGACTCAGTATAAGACCTGTACAGAAACCTCAGGCACCACATGACTCTAAGTATAAGACCTGTACAGGAACCTCAGGCACCACATGACTCACAGTATAAGAACTGTACAGGAACCTCAGGCACCACATGACTTAGTATAAGACCTGTACAGGAACCCCCGGCACCACATGACTCAGTATAAGACCTGTACAGGAACCCCCGGCACCACATGACTCAGTATAAGACCTGTACAGGAACCCCCGGCACCACATGACTCTCAGTGTAAGACCTGTACAGGAACCTCAGGCACCACATGACTCAGTATAAGACCTGTACAGGAACCCCCGGCATCACATGACTCTCAGTATAAGACCTGTACAGGAACCCCCGGCACCACATGACTCTCAGTATGAGGCCTGTACAGGAACCCCCGGCACCACATTACTCCCAGTATAAGACCTGTACAGGAACCCCCGGCACCACATGACTCTCAGTATAAGACCTGTACAGGAACCCCCGGCACCACATGACTCTCAGTATAAGACCTGTACAGGAACCCCCGGCACCACATGACTCTCAGTATAAGACCTGTACAGGAACCTCAGGCACCACATGACTCTCAGTATAAGACCTGTACAGGAACCTCAGGCACCACATGACTCTCAGTATAAGACCTGCACAGGAACCTCAGGCACCACATGACTCTCAGTATAAGACCTGTACAGGAACCTCAGGCACCAAATGACTCAGTATAAGACCTGTACAGGAACCCCCGGCACCACATGACTCTCAGTATAAGACTTGTACAGGAACCCCCGGCACCACATGACTCTCAGTATAAGACCTGTACAGGAACCCCCGGCACCACATGACTCTCAGTATAAGACCTGTACAGGAACCTCAGGCACCACATGACTCTCAGTATAAGACCTGTACAGGAACCTCAGGCACCACATGACTCTCAGTATAAGACCTGCACAGGAACCTCAGGCACCACATGACTCTCAGTATAAGACCTGTACAGGAACCTCAGGCACCACATGACTCAGTATAAGACCTGTACAGGAACCCCCGGCACCACATGACTCTCAGTATAAGACCTGTACAGGAACCCCCGGCACCACATGACTCTCAGTATAAGACCTGTACAGGAACCCCCGGCACCACATGACTCTCAGTATAAGACCTGTACAGGAACCTCAGGCACCACATGACTCTCAGTATAAGACCTGTACAGGAACCTCAGGCACCACATGACTCTCAGTATAAGACCTGTACAGGAACCTCAGGCACCACATGACTCTCAGTATAAGACCTGTACAGGAACCCCCGGCACCACATGACTCTCAGTATAAGACCTGTACAGGAACCTCAGGCACCACATGACTCTCAGTATAAGACCTGTACAGGAACCTCAGGCACCACATGACTCTCAGTATAAGACCTGTACAGGAACCCCCGGCACCACATGACTCTCAGTATAAGACCTGTACAGGAACCTCAGGCACCACATGACTCTCAGTATAAGAACTGTACAGGAACCCCCGGCACCACATGACTCTCAGTATAAGACCTGTACAGGAACCCCCGTCACCACATGACTCTCAGTATAAGACCTGTACAAGAACCCCCGGCACCACATGACTCTCAGTATAAGACCTGTACAGGAACCTCAGGCACCACATGACTCTCAGTATAAGAACTGTACAGGAACCTCAGGCACCACATGACTCAGTATAAGACCTGTACAGGAACCCCCGGCGCCACATGACTCACAGTATAAGAACTGTACAGGAACCTCAGGCACCAAATGACTCAGTATAAGACCTGTACAGGAACCCCCGGCACCACATGACTCTCAGTATGAAACCTGTACAGGAACCTCAGGCACCACATGACTCAGTATAAGACCTGTACAGGAACCCCCGGCACCAAATGACTCTCAATATAAGACCTGTACAGGAACCTCAGGCACCACATGACTCTCAGTATAAGACCTGTACAGGAACCTCAGGCACCACATGACTCTCAGTATAAGACCTGTACAGGAACCTCAGACAACACATGACTCTCAGTATAGGAACTGTACAGGAACCTCAGGCACCACATGACTCAGTATAAGACCTGTACAGGAACCCCCGGCACCACATGACTCAGTATAAGACCTGTACAGGAACCCCCGGCACCACATGACTCTCAGTGTAAGACCTGTACAGGAACCTCAGGCACCACATGACTCAGTATAAGACCTGTACAGGAACCCCCGGCACCACATGACTCTCAATATAAGACCTGTACAGGAACCTCAGGCACCACATGACTCTCAGTATAAGACCTGTACAGGAACCCCCGGCACCAAATGACTCTCAATATAAGACCTGTACAGGAACCTCAGGCACCACATGACTTTCAGTATAAGACCTGTACAGGAACCTCAGGCACCACATGACTCTCAGTATAAGACCTGTACAGGAACCCTCGGCACCACATGACTCTCAGTATAAGACCTGTACAGGAACCCCCGGCACCACATGACTCTCAGTATAAGACCTGTACAGGAACCCCCGGCATCACATGACTCTCAGTATAAGACCTGTACAGGAACCCCCGGCACCACATGACTCTCAGTATAAAGCCTGTACAGGAACCCCCGGCACCACATTACTCTCAGTATAAGACCTGTACAGGAACCCCCGGCACCACATGACTCTCAGTATAAGATCTGTACAGGAACCCCCGGCACCACATGACTCTCAGTATAAGACCTGTACAGGAACCCCCGGCACCACATGACTCTCAGTATAAGACCTGTACAGGAACCTCAGGCACCACATGACTCTCAGTATAAGACCTGTACAGGAACCTCAGGCACCACATGACTCTCAGTATAAGACCTGTACAGGAACCTCAGGCACCACATGACTCTCAGTATAAGACCTGTACAGGAAGCCCCGGCACCACATGACTCTCAGTATAAGACCTGTACAGGAACCTCAGGCACCACATGACTCTCAGTATAAGAACTTTACAGGAACCCCCGGCACCACATGACTCTCAGTATAAGACCTGTACAGGAACCCCCGTCACCACATGACTCTCAGTATAAGACCTGTACAGGAACCCCCGGCACCACATGACTCTCAGTATAAGACCTGTACAGGAACCTCAGGCACCACATGACTCTCAGTATAAGAACTGTACAGGAACCTCAGGCACCACATGACTCAGTATAAGACCTGTACAGGAACCTCAGGCACCACATGACTCTCAGTATAAGACCTGTACAGGAACCTCAGGCACCACATGACTCACAGTATAAGAACTGTACAGGAACCTCAGGCACCACATGACTCAGTATAAGACCTGTACAGGAACCCCCGGCACCACATGACTCTCAGTATGAAACCTGTACAGGAACCTCAGGCACCAAATGACTCAGTATAAGACCTGTACAGGAACCCCCGGCACCACATGACTCTCAATATAAGACCTGTACAGGAACCTCAGGCACCACATGACTCTCAGTATAAGACCTGTACAGGAACCCCCGGCACCACATGACTCTCAGTATAAGACCTGTACAGGAACCTCAGGCACCACATGACTCTCAGTATAAGACCTGTACAGGAACCTCAGGCACCACATGACTCTCAGTATAAGACCTGTACAGGAACCCCCGGCACCACATGACTCTCAGTATAAGACCTGTACAGGAACCCCCGGCACCACATGACTCAGTATAAGACCTGTACAGGAACCCCCGGCACCACATGACTCAGTATAAGACCTGTACAGGAACCCCCGGCACCACATGACTCAGTATAAGACCTGTACAGGAACCCCCGGCACCACATGACTCAGTATAAGACCTGTACAGGATCATCAGGCACCACATGACTCTCAGTATAAGACCTGTACAGGAACCTCAGGCACCACATGACTCAGTATAAGACCTGTACAGGAACCCCCGGCACCACATTACTCTCAGTATAAGACCTGTACAGGAACCCCCGGCACCACATGACTCTCAGTATAAGACCTGTACAGGAACCCCCGGCACCACATGACTCTCAGTATAAGACCTGTACAGGAACCCCCGGCACCACATGACTATCAGTATAAGACCTGTACAGGAACCCCCGGCACCACATTACTCTCAGTATAAGACCTGTACAGGAACCCCCGGCACCACATGACTCTCAGTATAAGACCTGTACAGGAACCCCCGGCACCACATGACTCTCAGTATAAGACCTGTACAGGAACCCCCGGCACCACATGACTCTCAGTATAAGACCTGTACAGGAACCCCCGGCACCACATGACTCTCAGTATAAGACCTGTACAGGAACCCCCGGCACCACATGACTCTCAGTATAAGACCTGTACAGGAACCTCAGGCACCACATGACTCTCAGTATAAGACCTGTACAGGAACCTCCGGCACCACATGACTCAGTATAAGACCTGTACAGGAACCCCCGGCACCACATGATTCAGTATAAGACCTGTACAGGAACCCCCGGCACCACATGACTCTCAGTGTAAGACCTGTAAAGGAACCTCAGGCACCACATGACTCAGTATAAGACCTGTACAGGAACCCCCGGCACCACATGACTCTCAATATAAGACCTGTACAGGAACCTCAGGCACCACATGACTCTCAGTATAAGACCTGTACAGGAACCTCAGGCACCACATGACTTTCAGTATAAGATCTGTACAGGAACCTCAGGCACCACATGACTCTCAGTATAAGACCTGTACAGGAACCCCCGGCACCACATGACTCTCAGTATAAGACCTGTACAGGAACCCCCCGGCACCACATGACTCTCAGTATAAGACCTGTACAGGAACCCCCGGCATCACATGACTCTCAGTATAAGACCTGTACAGGAACCCCCGGCACCACATGACTCTCAGTATGAGGCCTGTACAGGAACCCCCGGCACCACATTACTCCCAGTATAAGACCTGTACAGGAACCCCCGGCACCACATGACTCTCAGTATAAGACCTGTACAGGAACCCCCGGCACCACATGACTCTCAGTATAAGACCTGTACAGGAACCCCCGGCACCACATGACTCTCAGTATAAGACCTGTACAGGAACCTCAGGCACCACATGACTCTCAGTATAAGACCTGTACAGGAACCTCAGGCACCACATGACTCTCAGTATAAGACCTGCACAGGAACCTCAGGCACCACATGACTCTCAGTATAAGACCTGTACAGGAACCTCAGGCACCACATGACTCAGTATAAGACCTGTACAGGAACCCCCGGCACCACATGACTCAGTATAAGACCTGTACAGGATCATCAGGCACCACATGACTCTCAGTATAAGACCTGTACAGGAACCTCAGGCACCACATGACTCAGTATAAGACCTGTACAGGAACCCCCGGCACCACATTACTCTCAGTATAAGACCTGTACAGGAACCCCCGGCACCACATGACTCTCAGTATAAGACCTGTACAGGAACCCCCGGCACCACATGACTCTCAGTATAAGACCTGTACAGGAACCCCCGGCACCACATGACTCTCAGTATAAGACCTGTACAGGAACCTCAGGCACCACATGACTCTCAGTATAAGACCTGTACAGGAACCCCCGGCACCACATGACTCAGTATAAGACCTGTACAGGAACCCCCGGCACCACATGACTCAGTATAAGACCTGTACAGGAACCCCCGGCACCACATGACTCAGTATAAGACCTGTACAGGAACCTCAGGCACCATATTACTCTCAGTATAAGACCTGTACAGGAACCCCCGGCACCACATTAGTCTCAGTATAAGACCTGTACAGGAATCCTCGGCACCACATGACTCTTAGTATAAGACCTGTACAGGAACCCCCGGCACCACATGACTCTCAGTATAAGACCTGTACAGGAACCCCCGGCACCACATGACTCTCAGTATAAGACCTGTACAGGAACCCCCGGCACCACATGACTCTCAGTATAAGACCTGTACAGGAACCCCCGGCACCACATGACTCTCAGTATAAGACCTGTACAGGAACCTCAGGCAACACATGACTCTCAGTATAAGAACTGTACAGGAACCTCAGGCACCACATGACTCAGTATAAGACCTGTACAGGAACCCCCGGCACCACATGACTCTCAATATAAGACCTGTACAGGAACCTCAGGCACCACATGACTCTCAGTATAAGACCTGTACAGGAACCTCAGGCACCACATGACTTTCAGTATAAGACCTGTACAGGAACCTCAGGCACCACATGACTCTCAGTATAAGACCTGTACAGGAACCCCCGGCACCACATGACGCTCAGTATAAGACCTGTACAGGAACCCCCGGCACCACATGACTCTCAGTATAAGACCTGTACAGGAACCCCCGGCATCACATGACTCTCAGTATAAGACCTGTACAGGAACCCCCGGGACCACATGACTCTCAGTATAAGGCCTGTACAGGAACCCCCGGCACCACATTACTCTCAGTATAAGACCTGTACAGGAACCCCCGGCACCACATGACTCTCAGTATAAGACCTGTACAGGAACCCCCGGCACCACATGACTCTCAGTATAAGACCTGTACAGGAACCCCCGGAACCACATGACTCTCAGTATAAGACCTGTACAGGAACCTCAGGCACCACATGACTCTCAGTATAAGACCTGTACAGGAACCTCAGGCACCACATGACTCTCAGTATAAGACCTGCACAGGAACCTCAGGCACCACATGACTCTCAGTATAAGACCTGTACAGGAACCTCAGGCACCACATGACTCAGTATAAGACCTGTACAGGAACCCCCGGCACCACATGACTCATTATAAGACCTGTACAGGAACCCCCGGCACCACATGACTCAGTATAAGACCTGTACAGGAACCTCAGGCACCACATGACTCTCAGTATAAGACCTGTACAGGAACCTCAGGCACCACATGACTCAGTATAAGACCTGTACAGGAACCCCCGGCACCACATTACTCTCAGTATAAGACCTGTACAGGAACCCCCGGCACCACATTACTCTCAGTATAAACCTGTACAGGAACCCCCGGCACCACATGACTCTCAGTATAAGACCTGTACAGGAACCCCCGTCACCACATGACTCTCAGTATAAGACCTGTACAGGAACCCCCGGCACCACATGACTCTCAGTTTAAGACCTGTACAGGAACCTCAGGCACCACATGACTCTCAGTAAAAGAACTGTACAGGAACCTCAGGCACCACATGACTCAGTATAAGACCTGTACAGGAACCTCAGGCACCACATGACTCTCAGTATAAGACCTGTACAGGAACCTCAGGCACCACATGACTCACAGTATAAGAACTGTACAGGAACCTCAGGCACCATATGACTCAGTATAAGACCTGTACAGGAACCTCCGGCACCACATGACTCAGTATAAGACCTGTACAGGAACCCCCGGCACCACATGATTCAGTATAAGACCTGTACAGGAACCCCCGGCACCACATGACTCTCAGTGTAAGACCTGTAAAGGAACCTCAGGCACCACATGACTCAGTATAAGACCTGTACAGGAACCCCCGGCACCACATGACTCTCAATATAAGACCTGTACAGGAACCTCAGGCACCACATGACTCTCAGTATAAGACCTGTACAGGAACCTCAGGCACCACATGACTTTCAGTATAAGATCTGTACAGGAACCTCAGGCACCACATGACTCTCAGTATAAGACCTGTACAGGAACCCCCGGCACCACATGACTCTCAGTATAAGACCTGTACAGGAAACCCCCGGCACCACATGACTCTCAGTATAAGACCTGTACAGGAACCCCCGGCATCACATGACTCTCAGTATAAGACCTGTACAGGAACCCCCGGCACCACATGACTCTCAGTATGAGGCCTGTACAGGAACCCCCGGCACCACATTACTCCCAGTATAAGACCTGTACAGGAACCCCCGGCACCACATGACTCTCAGTATAAGACCTGTACAGGAACCCCCGGCACCACATGACTCTCAGTATAAGACCTGTACAGGAACCCCCGGCACCACATGACTCTCAGTATAAGACCTGTACAGGAACCTCAGGCACCACATGACTCTCAGTATAAGACCTGTACAGGAACCTCAGGCACCACATGACTCTCAGTATAAGACCTGCACAGGAACCTCAGGCACCACATGACTCTCAGTATAAGACCTGTACAGGAACCTCAGGCACCACATGACTCAGTATAAGACCTGTACAGGAACCCCCGGCACCACATGACTCAGTATAAGACCTGTACAGGATCATCAGGCACCACATGACTCTCAGTATAAGACCTGTACAGGAACCCCAGGCACCACATGACTCAGTATAAGACCTGTACAGGAACCCCCGGCACCACATTACTCTCAGTATAAGACCTGTACAGGAACCCCCGGCACCACATGACTCTCAGTATAAGACCTGTACAGGAACCCCCGGCACCACATGACTCTCAGTATAAGACCTGTACAGGAACCTCAGGCACCACATGACTCTCAGTATAAGACCTGTACAGGAACCTCAGGCACCACATGACTCTCAGTATAAGACCTGCACAGGAACCTCAGGCACCACATGACTCTCAGTATAAGACCTGTACAGGAACCTCAGGCACCACATGACTCAGTATAAGACCTGTACAGGAACCCCCGGCACCACATGACTCATTATAAGACCTGTTCAGGAACCCCCGGCACCACATGACTCAGTATAAGACCTGTACAGGAACCTCAGGCACCACATGACTCTCAGTATAAGACCTGTACAGGAACCTCAGGCACCACATGACTCAGTATAAGACCTGTACAGGAACCCCCGGCACCACATTACTCTCAGTATAAGACCTGTACAGGAACCCCCGGCACCACATTACTCTCAGTATAAGACCTGTACAGGAACCCCCGGCACCACATTACTCTCAGTATAAACCTGTACAGGAACCCCCGGCACCACATGACTCTCAGTATAAGACCTTTACAGGAACCCCCGTCACCACATGACTCTCAGTAAAAGACCTGTACAGGAACCTCCGGCACCACATGACTCTCAGTATAAGACCTGTACAGGAACATCAGGCACCACATGACTCTCAGTAAAAGAACTGTAGAGGAACCTCAGGCACCACATGACTCAGTATAAGACCTGTACAGGAACCTCAGGCACCACATGACTCTCAGTATAAGACCTGTACAGGAACCTCAGGCACCACATGACTCACAGTATAAGAACTGTACAGGAACCTCAGGCACCACATGACTCAGTATAAGACCTGTACAGGAACCCCCGGCACCACATGACTCAGTATAAGACCTGTACAGGAACCCCCGGCACCACATGACTCAGTATAAGACCTGTACAGGAACCCCCGGCACCACATGACTCTCAGTGTAAGACCTGTACAGGAACCTCAGGCACCACATGACTCAGTATAAGACCTGTACAGAAACCCCCGGCACCACATGACTCTCAGTATAAGACCTGTACAGGAACCTCAGGCACCACATGACTCTCAGTATAAGACCTGTACAGGAACCTCAGGCACCTCATGACTCTCAGTATAAGACCTGTACAGGAACCTCAGGCACCACATGACTCTCAGTATAAGACCTGTACAGGAACCCCCGGCACCACATGACTCTCAGTATAAGACCTGTACAGGAACCTCAGACACCACATGACTCTCAGTATAAGACCTGTACAGGAACCTCAGGCAACACATGACTCTCAGTATAAGACCTGTACAGGAACCTCAGGCAACACATGACTCTCAGTATAAGAACTGTACAGGAACCTCAGGCATCACATGACTCTCAGTATAAGACCTGTACAGGAACCCCCGGCACCACATGACTCTCAGTATAAGGCCTGTACAGGAACCCCCGGCACCACATTACTCTCAGTATAAGACCTGTACAGGAACCCCCGGCACCACATGACTCTCAGTATAAGACCTGTACAGGAACCCCCGGCACCACATGACTCTCAGTATAAGACCTGTACAGGAACCCCCGGCACCACATGACTCTCAGTATAAGACCTGTACAGGAACCCCCGGCACCACATGACTCTCAGTATAAGACCTGTACAGGAACCTCAGGCAACACATGACTCTCAGTATAAGAACTGTACAGGAACCTCAGGCACCACATGACTCAGTATAAGACCTGTAAAGGAACCCCCGGCACCACATGACTCAGTATAAGACCTGTACAGGAACCTCAGGCACCACATGACTCTCAGTATAAGACCTGTACAGGAACCTCAGGCACCACATGACTCTCAGTATAAGACCTGCACAGGAACCTCAGGCACCACATGACTCTCAGTATAAGACCTGTACAGGAACCTCAGGCACCACATGACTCAGTATAAGACCTGTACAGGAACCCCCGGCACCACATGACTCATTATAAGACCTGTACAGGAACCCCCGGCACCACATGACTCAGTATAAGACCTGTACAGGAACCTCAGGCACCACATGACTCTCAGTATAAGACCTGTACAGGAACCTCAGGAACCACATGACTCAGTATAAAACCTGTACAGGAACCCCCGGCACCACATTACTCTCAGTATAAGACCTGTACAGGAACCCCCGGCACCACATTACTCTCAGTATAAACCTGTACAGGAACCCCCGGCACCACATGACTCTCAGTATAAGACCTGTACAGGAACCCCCGTCACCACATGACTCTCAGTATAAGACCTGTACAGGAACCCCCGGCACCACATGACTCTCAGTATAAGACCTGTACAGGAACCTCAGGCACCACATGACTCTCAGTAAAAGAACTGTACAGGAACCTCAGGCACCACATGACTCAGTATAAGACCTGTACAGGAACCTCAGGCACCACATGACTCTCAGTATAAGACCTGTACAGGAACCTCAGGCACCACATGACTCACAGTATAAGAACTGTACAGGAACCTCAGGCACCAAATGACTCAGTATAAGACCTGTACAGGAACCTCCGGCACCACATGACTCAGTATAAGACCTGTACAGGAACCCCCGGCACCACATGATTCAGTATAAGACCTGTACAGGAACCCCCGGCACCACATGACTCTCAGTGTAAGACCTGTAAAGGAACCTCAGGCACCACATGACTCAGTATAAGACCTGTACAGGAACCCCCGGCACCACATGACTCTCAATATAAGACCTGTACAGGAACCTCAGGCACCACATGACTCTCAGTATAAGACCTGTACAGGAACCTCAGGCACCACATGACTTTCAGTATAAGATCTGTACAGGAACCTCAGGCACCACATGACTCTCAGTATAAGACCTGTACAGGAACCCCCGGCACCACATGACTCTCAGTATAAGACCTGTACAGGAACCCCCCGGCACCACATGACTCTCAGTATAAGACCTGTACAGGAACCCCCGGCATCACATGACTCTCAGTATAAGACCTGTACAGGAACCCCCGGCACCACATGACTCTCAGTATGAGGCCTGTACAGGAACCCCCGGCACCACATTACTCCCAGTATAAGACCTGTACAGGAACCCCCGGCACCACATGACTCTCAGTATAAGACCTGTACAGGAACCCCCGGCACCACATGACTCTCAGTATAAGACCTGTACAGGAACCCCCGGCACCACATGACTCTCAGTATAAGACCTGTACAGGAACCTCAGGCACCACATGACTCTCAGTATAAGACCTGTACAGGAACCTCAGGCACCACATGACTCTCAGTATAAGACCTGCACAGGAACCTCAGGCACCACATGACTCTCAGTATAAGACCTGTACAGGAACCTCAGGCACCACATGACTCAGTATAAGACCTGTACAGGAACCCCCGGCACCACATGACTCAGTATAAGACCTGTACAGGATCATCAGGCACCACATGACTCTCAGTATAAGACCTGTACAGGAACCTCAGGCACCACATGACTCAGTATAAGACCTGTACAGGAACCCCCGGCACCACATTACTCTCAGTATAAGACCTGTACAGGAACCCCCGGCACCACATGACCCTCAGTATAAGACCTGTACAGGAACCCCCGGCACCACATGACTCTCAGTATAAGACCTGTACAGGAACCCCCGGCACCACATGACTCTCAGTATAAGACCTGTACAGGAACCTCAGGCACCACATGACTCTCAGTATAAGACCTGTACAGGAACCTCAGGCACCACATGACTCTCAGTATAAGACCTGCACAGGAACCTCAGGCACCACATGACTCTCAGTATAAGACCTGTACAGGAACCTCAGGCACCACATGACTCAGTATAAGACCTGTACAGGAACCCCCGGCACCACATGACTCATTATAAGACCTGTTCAGGAACCCCCGGCACCACATGACTCAGTATAAGACCTGTACAGGAACCTCAGGCACCACATGACTCTCAGTATAAGACCTGTACAGGAACCTCAGGCACCACATGACTCAGTATAAGACCTGTACAGGAACCCCCGGCACCACATTACTCTCAGTATAAGACCTGTACAGGAACCCCCGGCACCACATTACTCTCAGTATAAACCTGTACAGGAACCCCCGGCACCACATGACTCTCAGTATAAGACCTTTACAGGAACCCCCGTCACCACATGACTCTCAGTATAAGACCTGTACAGGAACCTCCGGCACCACATGACTCTCAGTATAAGACCTGTACAGGAACATCAGGCACCACATGACTCTCAGTAAAAGAACTGTACAGGAACCTCAGGCACCACATGACTCAGTATAAGACCTGTACAGGAACCTCAGGCACCACATGACTCTCAGTATAAGACCTGTACAGGAACCTCAGGCACCACATGACTCACAGTATAAGAACTGTACAGGAACCTCAGGCACCACATGACTCAGTATAAGACCTGTACAGGAACCCCCGGCACCACATGACTCAGTATAAGACCTGTACAGGAACCCCCGGCACCACATGACTCAGTATAAGACCTGTACAGGAACCCCCGGCACCACATGACTCTCAATATAAGACCTGTACAGGAACCTCAGGCACCACATGACTTTCAGTATAAGACCTGTACAGGAACCCCCGGCACCACATGACTCTCAGTATAAGACCTGTACAGGAACCCCCGGCACCACATGACTCTCAGTATAAGACCTGCACAGGAACCTCAGGCACCACATGACTCTCAGTATAAGACCTGTACAGGAACCCCTGGCACCACATGACTCTCAGTATAAGACCTGTACAGGAACCCCCGGCACCACATGACTCTCAGTATAAGACCTGTACAGGAACCTCAGGCACCACATGACTCTCAGTATAAGACCTGTACAGGAACCTCAGGCACCTCATGACTCTCAGTATAAGACCTGTACAGGAACCTCAGGCACCACATGACTCTCAGTATAAGACCTGTACAGGAACCCCCGGCACCACATGACTCTCAGTATAAGACCTGTACAGGAACCTCAGGCACCACATGACTCTCAGTATAAGACCTGTACAGGAACCTCAGGCAACACATGACTCTCAGTATAAGACCTGTACAGGAACCTCAGGCACCACATGACTCTCAGTATAAGACCTGTACAGGAACCTCAGGCACCACATGACTCACAGTATAAGAACTGTACAGGAACCTCAGGCACCATATGACTCAGTATAAGACCTGTACAGGAACCTCCGGCACCACATGACTCAGTATAAGACCTGTACAGGAACCCCGGGCACCACATGATTCAGTATAAGACCTGTACAGGAACCCCCGGCACCACATGACTCTCAGTGTAAGACCTGTAAAGGAACCTCAGGCACCACATGACTCAGTATAAGACCTGTACAGGAACCCCCGGCACCACATGACTCTCAATATAAGACCTGTACAGGAACCTCAGGCACCACATGACTCTCAGTATAAGACC
This sequence comes from Eucyclogobius newberryi, assembly GCF_026437365.1. Classification (NCBI taxonomy): domain Eukaryota; kingdom Metazoa; phylum Chordata; class Actinopteri; order Gobiiformes; family Gobiidae; genus Eucyclogobius; species Eucyclogobius newberryi. The sequence continues at coordinate 39,584,505 of NW_027316500.1, read as the reverse complement.
TGTACAGGAACCTCAGGCACCACATGACTTTCAGTATAAGATCTGTACAGGAACCTCAGGCACCACATGACTCTCAGTATAAGACCTGTACAGGAACCCCCGGCACCACATGACTCTCAGTATAAGACCTGTACAGGAACCCCCCGGCACCACATGACTCTCAGTATAAGACCTGTACAGGAACCCCCGGCATCACATGACTCTCAGTATAAGACCTGTACAGGAACCCCCGGCACCACATGACTCTCAGTATAAGACCTGTACAGGAACCCCCGGCACCACATGACTCTCAGTATAAGACCTGTACAGGAACCTCAGGCACCACATGACTCTCAGTATAAGACCTGTACAGGAACCTCAGGCACCACATGACTCTCAGTATAAGACCTGCACAGGAACCTCAGGCACCACATGACTCTCAGTATAAGACCTGTACAGGAACCTCAGGCACCACATGACTCAGTATAAGACCTGTACAGGAACCCCCGGCACCACATGACTCAGTATAAGACCTGTACAGGATCATCAGGCACCACATGACTCTCAGTATAAGACCTGTACAGGAACCTCAGGCACCACATGACTCAGTATAAGACCTGTACAGGAACCCCCGGCACCACATTACTCTCAGTATAAGACCTGTACAGGAACCCCCGGCACCACATGACTCTCAGTATAAGACCTGTACAGGAACCCCCGGCACCACATGACTCTCAGTATAAGACCTGTACAGGAACCCCCGGCACCACATGACTCTCAGTATAAGACCTGTACAGGAACCTCAGGCACCACATGACTCTCAGTATAAGACCTGTACAGGAACCTCAGGCACCACATGACTCTCAGTATAAGACCTGCACAGGAACCTCAGGCACCACATGACTCTCAGTATAAGACCTGTACAGGAACCTCAGGCACCACATGACTCAGTATAAGACCTGTACAGGAACCCCCGGCACCACATGACTCATTATAAGACCTGTTCAGGAACCCCCGGCACCACATGACTCAGTATAAGACCTGTACAGGAACCTCAGGCACCACATGACTCTCAGTATAAGACCTGTACAGGAACCTCAGGCACCACATGACTCAGTATAAGACCTGTACAGGAACCCCCGGCACCACATTACTCTCAGTATAAGACCTGTACAGGAACCCCCGGCACCACATTACTCTCAGTATAAGACCTGTACAGGAACCCCCGGCACCACATTACTCTCAGTATAAACCTGTACAGGAACCCCCGGCACCACATGACTCTCAGTATAAGACCTTTACAGGAACCCCCGTCACCACATGACTCTCAGTATAAGACCTGTACAGGAACCTCCGGCACCACATGACTCTCAGTATAAGACCTGTACAGGAACATCAGGCACCACATGACTCTCAGTAAAAGAACTGTACAGGAACCTCAGGCACCACATGACTCAGTATAAGACCTGTACAGGAACCTCAGGCACCACATGACTCTCAGTATAAGACCTGTACAGGAACCTCAGGCACCACATGACTCACAGTATAAGAACTGTACAGGAACCTCAGGCACCACATGACTCAGTATAAGACCTGTACAGGAACCCCCGGCACCACATGACTCAGTATAAGACCTGTACAGGAACCCCCGGCACCACATGACTCAGTATAAGACCTGTACAGGAACCCCCGGCACCACATGACTCTCAGTGTAAGACCTGTACAGGAACCTCAGGCACCACATGACTCAGTATAAGACCTGTACAGGAACCCCCGGCACCACATGACTCTCAATATAAGACCTGTACAGGAACCTCAGGCACCACATGACTTTCAGTATAAGACCTGTACAGGAACCCCCGGCACCACATGACTCTCAGTATAAGACCTGTACAGGAACCCCCGGCACCACATGACTCTCAGTATAAGACCTGTACAGGAACCTCAGGCACCACATGACTCTCAGTATAAGACCTGTACAGGAACCTCAGGCACCACATGACTCTCAGTATAAGACCTGCACAGGAACCTCAGGCACCACATGACTCTCAGTATAAGACCTGTACAGGAACCCCCGGCACCACATGACTCTCAGTATAAGACCTGTACAGGAACCCCCGGCACCACATGACTCTCAGTATAAGACCTGTACAGGAACCCCCGGCACCACATGACTCTCAGTATAAGACCTGTACAGGAACCTCAGGCACCACATGACTCTCAGTATAAGACCTGTACAGGAACCTCAGGCACCTCATGACTCTCAGTATAAGACCTGTACAGGAACCTCAGGCACCACATGACTCTCAGTATAAGACCTGTACAGGAACCCCCGGCACCACATGACTCTCAGTATAAGACCTGTACAGGAACCTCAGGCACCACATGACTCTCAGTATAAGACCTGTACAGGAACCTCAGGCAACACATGACTCTCAGTATAAGACCTGTACAGGAACCTCAGGCAACACATGACTCTCAGTATAAGAACTGTACAGGAACCTCAGGCATCACATGACTCTCAGTATAAGACCTGTACAGGAACCCCCGGCACCACATGACTCTCAGTATAAGACCTGTACAGGAACCCCCGGCACCACATGACTCTCAGTATAAGACCTGTACAGGAACCCCCGGCACCACATGACTCTCAGTATAAGACCTGTACAGGAACCCCCGGCACCACATGACTCTCAGTATAAGACCTGTACAGGAACCCCCGGCACCACATGACTCTCAGTATAAGACCTGTACAGGAACCTCAGGCAACACATGACTCTCAGTATAAGAACTGTACAGGAACCTCAGGCACCACATGACTCAGTATAAGACCTGTAAAGGAACCCCCGGCACCACATGACTCAGTATAAGACCTGTACAGGAACCCCCGGCACCACATGACTCTCAGTGTAAGACCTGTACAGGAACCTCAGGCACCACATGACTCAGTATAAGACCTGTACAGGAACCTCAGGCACCACATGACTCTCAGTATAAGACCTGTACAGGAACCCCCGGCACCACATGACTCTCAGTATAAGACCTGTACAGGAACCCCCCGGCACCACATGACTCTCAGTATAAGACCTGTACAGGAACCCCCGGCATCACATGACTCTCAGTATAAGAGCTGTACAGGAACCCCCGGCACCACATGACTCTCAGTATGAGGCCTGTACAGGAACCCCCGGCACCACATTACTCCCAGTATAAGACCTGTACAGGAACCCCCGGCACCACATGACTCTCAGTATAAGACCTGTACAGGAACCCCCGGCACCACATGACTCTCAGTATAAGACCTGTACAGGAACCCCCGGCACCACATGACTCTCAGTATAAGACCTGTACAGGAACCTCAGGCACCACATGACTCTCAGTATAAGACCTGTACAGGAACCTCAGGCACCACATGACTCTCAGTATAAGACCTGTACAGGATCATCAGGCACCACATGACTCTCAGTATAAGACCTGTACAGGAACCTCAGGCACCACATGACTCAGTATAAGACCTGTACAGGAACCCCCGGCACCACATTACTCTCAGTATAAGACCTGTACAGGAACCCCCGGCACCACATGACTCTCAGTATAAGACCTGTACAGGAACCCCCGGCACCACATGACTCTCAGTATAAGACCTGTACAGGAACCCCCGGCACCACATGACTCTCAGTATAAGACCTGTACAGGAACCTCAGGCACCACATGACTCTCAGTATAAGACCTGTACAGGAACCTCAGGCACCACATGACTCTCAGTATAAGACCTGCACAGGAACCTCAGGCACCAAATGACTCTCAGTATAAGACCTGTACAGGAACCTCAGGCACCACATGACTCAGTATAAGACCTGTACAGGAACCCCCGGCACCACATTACTCTCAGTATAAGACCTGTACAGGAACCCCCGGCACCACATTACTCTCAGTATAAGACCTGTACAGGAACCCCCGGCACCACATTACTCTCAGTATAAACCTGTACAGGAACCCCCGGCACCACATGACTCTCAGTATAAGACCTTTACAGGAACCCCCGTCACCACATGACTCTCAGTATAAGACCTGTACAGGAACCTCCGGCACCACATGACTCTCAGTATAAGACCTGTACAGGAACATCAGGCACCACATGACTCTCAGTAAAAGAACTGTACAGGAACCTCAGGCACCATATGACTCAGTATAAGACCTGTACAGGAACCTCAGGCACCACATGACTCTCAGTATAAGACCTGTACAGGAACCTCAGGCACCACATGACTCACAGTATAAGAACTGTACAGGAACCTCAGGCACCACATGACTCAGTATAAGACCTGTACAGGAACCCCCGGCACCACATGACTCAGTATAAGACCTGTACAGGAACCCCCGGCACCACATGACTCAGTATAAGACCTGTACAGGAACCCCCGGCACCACATGACTCTCAGTGTAAGACCTGTACAGGAACCTCAGGCACCACATGACTCAGTATAAGACCTGTACAGGAACCCCCGGCACCACATGACTCAGTATAAGACCTGTACAGGAACCCCCGGCACCACATGACTCTCAGTGTAAGACCTGTACAGGAACCTCAGGCACCACATGACTTTCAGTATAAGACCTGTACAGGAACCTCAGGCACCACATGACTCTCAGTATAAGACCTGCACAGGAACCTCAGGCACCACATGACTCTCAGTATAAGACCTGTACAGGAACCTCAGGCACCACATGACTCAGTATAAGACCTGTACAGGAACCCCCGGCACCACATGACTCAGTATAAGACCTGTACAGGAACATCAGGCACCACATGACTCTCAGTATAAGACCTGTACAGGAACCCCCGGCACCACATTACTCTCAGTATAAGACCTGTACAGGAACCCCCGGCACCACATTACTCTCAGTATAAACCTGTACAGGAACCCCCGGCACCACATGACTCTCAGTATGAAACCTGTACAGGAACCTCAGGCACCACATGACTCAGTATAAGACCTGTACAGGAACCCCCGGCACCACATGACTCTCAATATAAGACCTGTACAGGAACCTCAGGCACCACATGACTCTCAGTATAAGACCTGTACAGGAACCCCCGGCACCACATGACTCTCAGTACAAGACCTGTACAGGAACCCCCGGCACCACATGACTCTCAGTATAAGACCTGTACAGGAACCCCTGGCATCACATGACTCTCAGTATAAGACCTGTACAGGAACCCCCGGCACCACATGACTCTCAGTATAAGGCCTGTACAGGAACCCCCGGCACCACATTACTCTCAGTATAAGACCTGTACAGGAACCCCCGGCACCACATGACTCTCAGTATAAGACCTGTACAGGAACCCCCGGCACCACATGACTCTCAGTATAAGACCTGTACAGGAACCCCCGGCACCACATGACTCTCAGTATAAGACCTGTACAGGAACCCCCGGCACCACATGACTCTCAGTATAAGACCTGTACAGGAACCTCAGGCAACACATGACTCTCAGTATAAGAACTGTACAGGAACCTCAGGCACCACATGACTCAGTATAAGACCTGTAAAGGAACCCCCGGCACCACATGACTCAGTATAAGACCTGTACAGGAACCCCCGGCACCACATGACTCTCAGTGTAAGACCTGTACAGGAACCTCAGGCACCACATGACTCAGTATAAGACCTGTACAGGAACCCCCGGCACCACATGACTCTCAATATAAGACCTGTACAGGAACCTCAGGCACCAAATGACTCTCAGTATAAGACCTGTACAGGAACCTCAGGCACCACATGACTTTCAGTATAAGACCTGTACAGGAACCTCAGGCACCACATGACTCTCAGTATAAGACCTGTACAGGAACCCCCGGCACCACATGACTCTCAGTATAAGACCTGTACAGGAACCCCCCGCACCACATGACTCTCAGTATAAGACCTGTACAGGAACCCCCGGCATCACATGACTCTCAGTATAAGACCTGTACAGGAACCCCCGGCACCACATGACTCTCAGTATAAGGCCTGTACAGGAACCCCCGGCACCACATTACTCTCAGTATAAGACCTGTACAGGAACCCCCGGCACCACATGACTCTCAGTATAAGACCTGTACAGGAACCCCCGGCACCACATGACTCTCAGTATAAGACCTGTACAGGAACCCCCGGCACCACATGACTCTCAGTATAAGACCCGTACAGGAACCTCAGGCACCACATGACTCTCAGTATAAGACCTATACAGGAACCCCCGGCACCACATGACTCTCAGTATAAGACCTGTACAGGAACCTCAGGCACCACATGACTCTCAGTATAAGACCATTACAGGAACCTCAGGCAACACATGACTCTCAGTATAAGAACTGTACAGGAACCTCAGGCACCACATGACTCAGGATAAGACCTGTACAGGAATCCCCGGCACCACATGACTCAGTATAAGACCTGTACAGGAACCTCAGGCACCACATGACTTTCAGTATAAGACCTGTACAGGAACCTCAGGCACCACATGACTCTCAGTATAAGACCTGTACAGGAACCCCCGGCACCACATGACTCTCAGTATAAGACCTGTACAGGAACCCCCCGCACCACATGACTCTCAGTATAAGACCTGTACAGGAACCCCCGGCATCACATGACTCTCAGTATAAGACCTGTACAGGAACCCCCGGCACCACATGACTCTCAGTATAAGGCCTGTACAGGAACCCCCGGCACCACATTACTCTCAGTATAAGACCTGTACAGGAACCCCCGGCACCACATGACTCTCAGTATAAGACCTGTAAAGGAACCCCCGGCACCACATGACTCTCAGTACAAGACCTGTACAGGAACCCCCGGCACCACATGACTCTCAATATAAGACCTGTACAGGAACTTCAGGCACCACATGACTCTCAGTATAAGACCTGTACAGGAACCCCTGGCATCACATGACTCTCAGTATAAGACCTGTACAGGAACCCCCGGCACCACATGACTCTCAGTATAAGGCCTGTACAGGAACCCCCGGCACCACATTACTCTCAGTATAAGACCTGTACAGGAACCCCCGGCACCACATGACTCTCAGTATAAGACCTGTACAGGAACCCCCGGCACCACATGACTCTCAGTATAAGACCTGTACAGGAACCCCCGGCACCACATGACTCAGTATAAGACCTGTAAAGGAACCCCCGGCACCACATGACTCAGTATAAGACCTGTACAGGAACCCCCGGCACCACATGACTCTCAGTGTAAGACCTGTACAGGAACCTCAGGCACCACATGACTCAGTATAAGACCTGTACAGGAACCCCCGGCACCACATGACTCTCAATATAAGACCTGTACAGGAACCTCAGGCACCAAATGACTCTCAGTATAAGACCTGTACAGGAACCTCAGGCACCACATGACTTTCAGTATAAGACCTGTACAGGAACCTCAGGCACCACATGACTCTCAGTATAAGACCTGTACAGGAACCCCCGGCACCACATGACTCTCAGTATAAGACCTGTACAGGAACCCCCCGCACCACATGACTCTCAGTATAAGACCTGTACAGGAACCCCCGGCATCACATGACTCTCAGTATAAGACCTGTACAGGAACCCCCGGCACCACATGACTCTCAGTATAAGGCCTGTACAGGAACCCCCGGCACCACATTACTCTCAGTATAAGACCTGTACAGGAACCCCCGGCACCACATGACTCTCAGTATAAGACCTGTACAGGAACCCCCGGCACCACATGACTCTCAGTATAAGACCTGTACAGGAACCCCCGGCACCACATGACTCTCAGTATAAGACCTGTACAGGAACCTCAGGCACCACATGACTCTCAGTATAAGACCTATACAGGAACCCCCGGCACCACATGACTCTCAGTATAAGACCTGTACAGGAACCTCAGGCACCACATGACTCTCAGTATAAGACCTATACAGGAACCTCAGGCAACACATGACTCTCAGTATAAGAACTGTACAGGAACCTCAGGCACCACATGACTCAGGATAAGACCTGTACAGGAATCCCCGGCACCACATGACTCAGTATAAGACCTGTACAGGAACCTCAGGCACCACATGACTCTCAGTATAAGACCTGTACAGGAACCCCCGGCACCACATGACTCTCAGTATAAGACCTGTACAGGAACCCCCCGCACCACATGACTCTCAGTATAAGACCTGTACAGGAACCCCCGGCATCACATGACTCTCAGTATAAGACCTGTACAGGAACCCCCGGCACCACATGACTCTCAGTATAAGGCCTGTACAGGAACCCCCGGCACCACATTACTCTCAGTATAAGACCTGTACAGGAACCCCTGGCACCACATGACTCTCAGTATAAGACCTGTACAGGAACCCCCGGCACCACATGACTCTCAGTATAAGACCTGTACAGGAACCCCCGGCACCACATGACTCTCAATATAAGACCTGTACAGGAACCTCAGGCACCACATGACTCTCAGTATAAGACCTGTACAGGAACCCCTGGCATCACATGACTCTCAGTATAAGACCTGTACAGGAACCCCCGGCACCACATGACTCTCAGTATAAGGCCTGTACAGGAACCCCCGGCACCACATTACTCTCAGTATAAGACCTGTACAGGAACCCCCGGCACCACATGACTCTCAGTATAAGACCTGTACAGGAACCCCCGGCACCACATGACTCTCAGTATAAGACCTGTACAGGAACCCCCGGCACCACATGACTCTCAGTATAAGACCTGTACAGGAACCCCCGGCACCACATGACTCTCAGTATAAGACCTGTACAGGAACCTCAGGCAACACATGACTCTCAGTATAAGAACTGTACAGGAACCTCAGGCACCACATGACTCAGTATAAGACCTGTAAAGGAACCCCCGGCACCACATGACTCAGTATAAGACCTGTACAGGAACCCCCGGCACCACATGACTCAGTATAAGACCTGTACAGGAACCCCCGGCACCACATGACTCTCAGTGTAAGACCTGTACAGGAACCTCAGGCACCACATGACTCAGTATAAGACCTGTACAGGAACCCCCGGCACCACATGACTCAGTATAAGACCTGTACAGGAACCCCCGGCACCACATGACTCTCAGTGTAAGACCTGTACAGGAACCTCAGGCACCACATGACTTTCAGTATAAGACCTGTACAGGAACCCCCGGCACCACATGACTCTCAGTATAAGACCTGTACAGGAACCCCCGGCACCACATGACTCTCAGTATAAGACCTGTACAGGAACCTCAGGCACCACATGACTCTCAGTATAAGACCTGTACAGGAACCTCAGGCACCACATGACTCTCAGTATAAGACCTGCACAGGAACCTCAGGCACCACATGACTCTCAGTATAAGACCTGTACAGGAACCTCAGGCACCACATGACTCAGTATAAGACCTGTACAGGAACCCCCGGCACCACATGACTCAGTATAAGACCTGTACAGGAACATCAGGCACCACATGACTCTCAGTATAAGACCTGTACAGGAACCCCCGGCACCACATTACTCTCAGTATAAGACCTGTACAGGAACCCCCGGCACCACATTACTCTCAGTATAAACCTGTACAGGAACCCCCGGCACCACATGACTCTCAGTATGAAACCTGTACAGGAACCTCAGGCACCACATGACTCAGTATAAGACCTGTACAGGAACCTCAGGCACCACATGACTTTCAGTATAAGACCTGTACAGGAACCTCAGGCACCACATGACTTTCAGCATAAGACCTGTACAGGAACCTCAGGCACCACATGACTCTCAGTATAAGACCTGTACAGGAACCCCCGGCACCACATGACTCTCAGTATAAGACCTGTACAGGAACCCCCCGCACCACATGACTCTCAGTATAAGACCTGTACAGGAACCCCCGGCATCACATGACTCTCAGTATAAGACCTGTACAGGAACCCCCGGCACCACATGACTCTCAGTATAAGGCCTGTACAGGAACCCCCGGCACCACATTACTCTCAGTATAAGACCTGTACAGGAACCCCCGGCACCACATGACTCTCAGTATAAGACCTGTACAGGAACCCCCGGCACCACATGACTCTCAGTATAAGACCTGTACAGGAACCTCAGGCACCACATGACTCTCAGTATAAGACCTATACAGGAACCCCCGGCACCACATGACTCTCAGTATAAGACCTGTACAGGAACCTCAGGCACCACATGACTCTCAGTATAAGACCTATACAGGAACCTCAGGCAACACATGACTCTCAGTATAAGAACTGTACAGGAACCTCAGGCACCAAATGACTCAGGATAAGACCTGTACAGGAATCCCCGGCACCACATGACTCAGTATAAGACCTGTACAGGAACCTCAGGCACCACATGACTTTCAGTATAAGACCTGTACAGGAACCTCAGGCACCACATGACTCTCAGTATAAGACCTGTAGAGGAACCCCCGGCACCACATGACTCTCAGTATAAGACCTGTACAGGAACCCCCCGCACCACATGACTCTCAGTATAAGACCTGTACAGGAACCCCCGGCATCACATGACTCTCAGTATAAGACCTGTACAGGAACCCCCGGCACCACATGACTCTCAGTATAAGGCCTGTACAGGAACCCCCGGCACCACATTACTCTCAGTATAAGACCTGTACAGGAACCCCCGGCACCACATGACTCTCAGTATAAGACCTGTACAGGAACCCCCGGCACCACATGACTCTCAGTATAAGACCTGTACAGGAACCCCCGGCACCACATGACTCTCAATATAAGACCTGTACAGGAACCTCAGGCACCACATGACTCTCAGTATAAGACCTGTACAGGAACCCCTGGCATCACATGACTCTCAGTATAAGACCTGTACAGGAACCCCCGGCACCACATGACTCTCAGTATAAGGCCTGTACAGGAACCCCCGGCACCACATTACTCTCAGTATAAGACCTGTACAGGAACCCCCGGCACCACATGACTCTCAGTATAAGACCTGTACAGGAACCCCCGGCACCACATGACTCTCAGTATAAGACCTGTACAGGAACCCCCGGCACCACATGACTCTCAGTATAAGACCTGTACAGGAACCCCCGGAACCACATGACTCTCAGTATAAGACCTGTACAGGAACCTCAGGCAACACATGACTCTCAGTATAAGAACTGTACAGGAACCTCAGGCACCACATGACTCAGTATAAGACCTGTAAAGGAACCCCCGGCACCACATGACTCAGTATAAGACCTGTACAGGAAGCCCCGGCACCACATGACTCAGTATAAGACCTGTACAGGAACCCCCGGCACCACATGACTCAGTATAAGACCTGTACAGGAACATCAGGCACCACATGACTCTCAGTATAAGACCTGTACAGGAACCCCCGGCACCACATTACTCTCAGTATAAGACCTGTACAGGAACCCCCGGCACCACATTACTCTCAGTATAAACCTGTACAGGAACCCCCGGCACCACATGACTCTCAGTATGAAACCTGTACAGGAACCTCAGGCACCACATGACTCAGTATAAGACCTGTACAGGAACCCCCGGCACCACATGACTCTCAATATAAGACCTGTACAGGAACCTCAGGCACCACATGACTCTCAGTATAAGACCTGTACAGGAACCCCCGGCACCACATGACTCTCAGTACAAGACCTGTACAGGAACCCCCGGCACCACATGACTCTCAGTATAAGACCTGTACAGGAACCCCTGGCATCACATGACTCTCAGTATAAGACCTGTACAGGAACCCCCGGCACCACATGACTCTCAGTATAAGGCCTGTACAGGAACCCCCGGCACCACATTACTCTCAGTATAAGACCTGTACAGGAACCCCCGGCACCACATGACTCTCTGTATAAGACCTGTACATGAACCCCCGGCACCACATGACTCTCAGTATAAGACCTGTACAGGAACCCCCGGCACCACATGACTCTCAGTATAAGGCCTGTACAGGAACCCCCGGCACCACATTACTCTCAGTATAAGACCTGTACAGGAACCCCCGGCACCACATGACTCTCAGTATAAGACCTGTACAGGAACCCCCGGCACCACATGACTCTCAGTATAAGACCTGTACAGGAACCCCCGGCACCACATGACTCTCAGTATAAGACCTGTACAGGAACCTCAGGCACCACATGACTCTCAGTATAAGACCTATACAGGAACCTCAGGCAACACATGACTCTCAGTATAAGAACTGTACAGGAACCTCAGGCACCACATGACTCAGGATAAGACCTGTACAGGAACCCCCGGCACCACATGACTCAGTATAAGACCTGTACAGGAACCCCCGGCACCACATGACTCTCAGTGTAAGACCTGTACAGGAACCTCAGGCACCACATGACTCAGTATAAGACCTGTACAGGAACCCCCGGCACCACATGACTCTCAATATAAGACCTGTACAGGAACCTCAGGCACCACATGACTTTCAGTATAAGACCTGTACAGGAACCTCAGGCACCACATGACTTTCAGTATAAGACCTGTACAGGAACCTCAGGCACCACATGACTCTCAGTATAAGACCTGTACAGGAACCCCCGGCACCACATGACTCTCAGCATAAGACCTGTACAGGAACCCCCCGCACCACATGACTCTCAGTATAAGACCTGTACAGGAACCCCCGGCATCACATGACTCTCAGTATAAGACCTGTACAGGAACCCCCGGCACCACATGACTCTCAGTATAAGGCCTGTACAGGAACCCCCGGCACCACATTACTCTCAGTATAAGACCTGTACAGGAACCCCCGGCACCACATGACTCTCAGTATAAGACCTGTACAGGAACCCCCGGCACCACATGACTCTCAGTATAAGACCTGTACAGGAACCCCCAGCACCACATGACTCTCAGTATAAGACCTGTACAGGAACCTCAGGCACCACATGACTCTCAGTATAAGACCTATACAGGAACCCCCGGCACCACATGACTCTCAGTATAAGGCCTGTACAGGAACCCCCGGCACCACATTACTCTCAGTATAAGAACTGTACAGGAACCCCCGGCACCACATGACTCAGTAGAAGACCTGTACAGGAACCTCCGGCACCACATGACTCCCAGTATAAGACCTGTACAGGAACCTCAGGCACCACATGACTCTCAGTATAAGACCTATACAGGAACCTCAGGCAACACATGACTCTCAGTATAAGAACTGTACAGGAACCTCAGGCACCACATGACTCAGGATAAGACCTGTACAGGAATCCCCGGCACCACATGACTCAGTATAAGACCTGTACAGGAACCTCAGGCACCACATGACTTTCAGTATAAGACCTGTACAGGAACCTCAGGCACCACATGACTCTCAGTATAAGACCTGTACAGGAACCCCCGGCACCACATGACTCTCAGTATAAGACCTGTACAGGAACCCCCCGCACCACATGACTCTCAGTATAAGACCTGTACAGGAACCCCCGGCATCACATGACTCTCAGTATAAGACCTGTACAGGAACCCCCGGCACCACATGACTCTCAGTATAAGGCCTGTACAGGAACCCCCGGCACCACATTACTCTCAGTATAAGACCTGTACAGGAACCCCCGGCACCACATGACTCTCAGTATAAGACCTGTACAGGAACCCCAGGCACCACATGACTCTCAGTATAAGACCTGTACAGTAACCCCCGGCACCACATGACTCTCAATATAAGACCTGTACAGGAACCTCAGGCACCACATGACTCTCAGTATAAGACCTGTACAGGAACCCCTGGCATCACATGACTCTCAGTATAAGACCTGTACAGGAACCCCCGGCACCACATGACTCTTAGTATAAGGCCTGTACAGGAACCCCCGGCACCACATTACTCTCAGTATAAGACCTGTACAGGAACCCCCGGCACCACATGACTCTCAGTATAAGACCTGTACAGGAACCCCCGGCACCACATGACTCTCAGTATAAGACCTGTATAGGAACCCCCGGCACCACATGACTCTCAGTATAAGACCTGTACAGGAACCCCCGGCACCACATGACTCTCAGTATAAGACCTGTACAGGAACCTCAGGCAACACATGACTCTCAGTATAAGAACTGTACAGGAACCTCAGGCACCACATGACTCAGTACAAGACCTGTAAAGGAACCCCCGGCACCACATGACTCAGTATAAGACCTGTACAGGAACCCCCGGCACCACATGACTCAGTATAAGACCTGTACAGGAACCCCCGGCACCACATGACTCTCAGTGTAAGACCTGTACAGGAACCTCAGGCACCACATGACTCTCAGTATAAGACCTGTACAGGAACCTCAGGCAAAACATGACTCTCAGTATAAGAACTGTACAGGAACCCCCGGCACCACATGACTCAGTAGAAGACCTGTACAGGAACCTCCGGCACCACATGACTCCCAGTGTAAGACCTGTACAGGAACCTCAGGCACCACGTGACTCAGTATAAGACCTGTACAGGAACCCCCGGCACCACATGACTCTCAATATAAGACCTGTACAGGAACCTCAGGCACCACATGACTCTCAGTATAAGACCTGTACAGGAACCTCAGGCACCACATGACTTTCAGTATAAGACCTGTACAGGAACCTCAGGCACCACATGACTCTCAGTATAAGACCTGTACAGGAACCCTCGGCACCACATGACTCTCAGTATAAGACCTGTACAGGAGCCCCCGGCACCACATGACTCTCAGTATAAGACCTGTACAGGAACCCCCGGCATCACATGACTCTCAGTATAAGACCTGTACAGGAACCCCCGGCACCACATGACTCTCAGTATAAGACCTGTACAGGAACCCCCCGCACCACATGACTCTCAGTATAAGACCTGTACAGGAACCCCCGGCATCACATGACTCTCAGTATAAGACCTGTACAGGAACCCCCGGCACCACATGACTCTCAGTATAAGGCCTGTACAGGAACCCCCGGCACCACATTACTCTCAGTATAAGACCTGTACAGGAACCCCCGGCACCACATGACTCTCAGTATAAGACCTGTACAGGAACCCCCGGCACCACATGACTCTCAGTATAAGACCTGTACAGGAACCCCCGGCACCACATGACTCTCAGTATAAGACCTGTACAGGAACCTCAGGCACCACATGACTCTCAGTATAAGACCTATACAGGAACCCCCGGCACCACATGACTCTCAGTATAAGACCTGTACAGGAACCTCAGGCACCACATGACTCTCAGTATAAGACCTATACAGGAACCTCAGGCAACACATGACTCTCAGTATAAGAACTGTACAGGAACCTCAGGCACCACATGACTCAGGATAAGACCTGTACAGGAATCCCCGGCACCACATGACTCAGTATAAGACCTGTACAGGAACCTCAGGCACCACATGACTTTCAGTATAAGACCTGTACAGGAACCTCAGGCACCACATGACTCTCAGTATAAGACCTGTACAGGAACCTCCGGCACCACATTACTCTCAGTATAAGACCTGTACAGGAACCCCCCGCACCACATGACTCTCAGTATAAGACCTGTACAGGAACCCCCGGCATCACATGACTCTCAGTATAAGACCTGTACAGGAACCCCCGGCACCACATGACTCTCAGTATAAGGCCTGTACAGGAACCTCAGGCACCACATGACTCAGTATAAGACCTGTAAAGGAACCCCCGGCACCACATGACTCAGTATAAGACCTGTACAGGAACCCCCGGCACCACATGACTCAGTATAAGACCTGTACAGGAACCCCCGGCACCACATGACTCTCAGTGTAAGACCTGTACAGGAACCTCAGGCACCACATGACTCTCAGTATAAGACCTGTACAGGAACCTCAGGCAAAACATGACTCTCAGTATAAGAACTGTACAGGAACCCCCGGCACCACATGACTCAGTAGAAGACCTGTACAGGAACCTCCGGCACCACATGACTCCCAGTGTAAGACCTGTACAGGAACCTCAGGCACCACGTGACTCAGTATAAGACCTGTACAGGAACCCCCGGCACCACATGACTCTCAATATAAGACCTGTACAGGAACCTCAGGCACCACATGACTCTCAGTATAAGACCTGTACAGGAACCTCAGGCACCACATGACTTTCAGTATAAGACCTGTACAGGAACCTCAGGCACCACATGACTCTCAGTATAAGACCTGTACAGGAACCCTCGGCACCACATGACTCTCAGTATAAGACCTGTACAGGAGCCCCCGGCACCACATGACTCTCAGTATAAGACCTGTACAGGAACCCCCGGCATCACATGACTCTCAGTATAAGACCTGTACAGGAACCCCCGGCACCACATGACTCTCAGTATAAGGCCTGTACAGGAACCCCCGGCACCACATGACTCTCAGTATAAGACCTGTACAGGAACCCCCGGCACCACATGACTCTCAGTATAAGACCTGTACAGTAACCCCCGGCACCACATGACTCTCAGTATAAGACCTGTACAGGAACCTCAGGCACCACATGACTCTTAGTATGAAACCTGTACAGGAACCTCAGGCACCAAATGACTCAGTATAAGACCTGTACAGGAACCCCCGGCACCACATGACTCTCAATATAAGACCTGTACAGGAACCTCAGGCATCACATGACTCTCAGTATAAGACCTGTACAGGAACCCCCGGCACCACATGACTCTCAGTATAAGGCCTGTACAGGAACCCCCGGCACCACATTACTCTCAGTATAAGACCTGTACAGGAACCCCCGGCACCACATGACTCTCAGTATAAGACCTGTACAGGAACCCCCGGCACCACATGACTCTCAGTATAAGACCTGTACAGGAACCCCCGGCACCACATGACTCTCAGTATAAGACCTGTACAGGAACCTCAGGCACCACATGACTCTCAGTATAAGACCTATACAGGAACCCCCGGCACCACATGACTCTCAGTATAAGACCTGTACAGGAACCTCAGGCACCACATGACTCTCAGTATAAGAACTGTACAGGAACCTCAGGCACCACATGACTCAGGATAAGACCTGTACAGGAATCCCCGGCACCACATGACTCAGTATAAGACCTGTACAGGAACCTCAGGCACCACATGACTTTCAGTATAAGACCTGTACAGGAACCTCAGGCACCACATGACTCTCAGTATAAGACCTGTACAGGAACCCCCGGCACCACATGACTCTCAGTATAAGACCTGTACAGGAACCCCCCGCACCACATGACTCTCAGTATAAGACCTGTACAGGAACCCCCGGCATCACATGACTCTCAGTATAAGACCTGTACAGGAACCCCCGGCACCACATGACTCTCAGTATAAGGCCTGTACAGGAACCCCCGGCACCACATTACTCTCAGTATAAGACCTGTACAGGAACCCCCGGCACCACATGACTCTCAGTATAAGACCTGTACAGGAACCCCCGGCACCACATGACTCTCAGTATAAGACCTGTACAGTAACCCCCGGCACCACATGACTCTCAATATAAGACCTGTACAGGAACCTCAGGCACCACATGACTCTCAGTATAAGACCTGTACAGGAACCCCTGGCATCACATGACTCTCAGTATAAGACCTGTACAGGAACCCCCGGCACCACATGACTCTTAGTATAAGGCCTGTACAGGAACCCCCGGCACCACATTACTCTCAGTATAAGACCTGTACAGGAACCCCCGGCACCACATGACTCTCAGTATAAGACCTGTACAGGAACCCCCGGCACCACATGACTCTCAGTATAAGACCTGTATAGGAACCCCCGGCACCACATGACTCTCAGTATAAGACCTGTACAGGAACCCCCGGCACCACATGACTCTCAGTATAAGACCTGTACAGGAACCTCAGGCAACACATGACTCTCAGTATAAGAACTGTACAGGAACCTCAGGCACCACATGACTCAGTATAAGACCTGTAAAGGAACCCCCGGCACCACATGACTCAGTATAAGACCTGTACAGGAACCCCCGGCACCACATGACTCAGTATAAGACCTGTACAGGAACCCCCGGCACCACATGACTCTCAGTGTAAGACCTGTACAGGAACCTCAGGCACCACATGACTCTCAGTATAAGACCTGTACAGGAACCTCAGGCAAAACATGACTCTCAGTATAAGAACTGTACAGGAACCCCCGGCACCACATGACTCAGTAGAAGACCTGTACAGGAACCTCCGGCACCACATGACTCCCAGTGTAAGACCTGTACAGGAACCTCAGGCACCACGTGACTCAGTATAAGACCTGTACAGGAACCCCCGGCACCACATGACTCTCAATATAAGACCTGTACAGGAACCTCAGGCACCACATGACTCTCAGTATAAGACCTGTACAGGAACCTCAGGCACCACATGACTTTCAGTATAAGACCTGTACAGGAACCTCAGGCACCACATGACTCTCAGTATAAGACCTGTACAGGAACCCTCGGCACCACATGACTCTCAGTATAAGACCTGTACAGGAGCCCCCGGCACCACATGACTCTCAGTATAAGACCTGTACAGGAACCCCCGGCATCACATGACTCTCAGTATAAGACCTGTACAGGAACCCCCGGCACCACATGACTCTCAGTATAAGACCTGTACAGGAACCCCCCGCACCACATGACTCTCAGTATAAGACCTGTACAGGAACCCCCGGCATCACATGACTCTCAGTATAAGACCTGTACAGGAACCCCCGGCACCACATGACTCTCAGTATAAGGCCTGTACAGGAACCCCCGGCACCACATTACTCTCAGTATAAGACCTGTACAGGAACCCCCGGCACCACATGACTCTCAGTATAAGACCTGTACAGGAACCCCCGGCACCACATGACTCTCAGTATAAGACCTGTACAGGAACCCCCGGCACCACATGACTCTCAGTATAAGACCTGTACAGGAACCTCAGGCACCACATGACTCTCAGTATAAGACCTATACAGGAACCCCCGGCACCACATGACTCTCAGTATAAGACCTGTACAGGAACCTCAGGCACCACATGACTCTCAGTATAAGACCTATACAGGAACCTCAGGCAACACATGACTCTCAGTATAAGAACTGTACAGGAACCTCAGGCACCACATGACTCAGGATAAGACCTGTACAGGAATCCCCGGCACCACATGACTCAGTATAAGACCTGTACAGGAACCTCAGGCACCACATGACTTTCAGTATAAGACCTGTACAGGAACCTCAGGCACCACATGACTCTCAGTATAAGACCTGTACAGGAACCTCCGGCACCACATTACTCTCAGTATAAGACCTGTACAGGAACCCCCCGCACCACATGACTCTCAGTATAAGACCTGTACAGGAACCCCCGGCATCACATGACTCTCAGTATAAGACCTGTACAGGAACCCCCGGCACCACATGACTCTCAGTATAAGACCTGTACAGGAACCCCCGGCATCACATGACTCTCAGTATAAGACCTGTACAGGAACCCCCGGCACCACATGACTCTCAGTATAAGGCCTGTACAGGAACCTCAGGCACCACATGACTCAGTATAAGACCTGTAAAGGAACCCCCGGCACCACATGACTCAGTATAAGACCTGTACAGGAACCCCCGGCACCACATGACTCAGTATAAGACCTGTACAGGAACCCCCGGCACCACATGACTCTCAGTGTAAGACCTGTACAGGAACCTCAGGCACCACATGACTCTCAGTATAAGACCTGTACAGGAACCTCAGGCAAAACATGACTCTCAGTATAAGAACTGTACAGGAACCCCCGGCACCACATGACTCAGTAGAAGACCTGTACAGGAACCTCCGGCACCACATGACTCCCAGTGTAAGACCTGTACAGGAACCTCAGGCACCACGTGACTCAGTATAAGACCTGTACAGGAACCCCCGGCACCACATGACTCTCAATATAAGACCTGTACAGGAACCTCAGGCACCACATGACTCTCAGTATAAGACCTGTACAGGAACCTCAGGCACCACATGACTTTCAGTATAAGACCTGTACAGGAACCTCAGGCACCACATGACTCTCAGTATAAGACCTGTACAGGAACCCTCGGCACCACATGACTCTCAGTATAAGACCTGTACAGGAGCCCCCGGCACCACATGACTCTCAGTATAAGACCTGTACAGGAACCCCCGGCATCACATGACTCTCAGTATAAGACCTGTACAGGAACCCCCGGCACCACATGACTCTCAGTATAAGGCCTGTACAGGAACCCCCGGCACCACATGACTCTCAGTATAAGACCTGTACAGGAACCCCCGGCACCACATGACTCTCAGTATAAGACCTGTACAGTAACCCCCGGCACCACATGACTCTCAGTATAAGACCTGTACAGGAACCTCAGGCACCATATGACTCTTAGTATGAAACCTGTACAGGAACCTCAGGCACCAAATGACTCAGTATAAGACCTGTACAGGAACCCCCGGCACCACATGACTCTCAATATAAGACCTGTACAGGAACCTCAGGCACCACATGACTCTCAGTATAAGACCTGTACAGGAACCCCCGGCACCACATGACTCTCAGTATAAGACCTGTACAGGAACCTCAGGCACCACATGACTCTCAGTATAAGACCTGTACAGGAACCTCAGGCACCACATGACTCTCAGTATAAGACCTGTACAGGAGCCCCCGGCATCACATGACTCTCAGTATAAGACCTGTACAGGAACCCCCGGCACCACATCACTCTCAGTATAAGGCCTGTACAGGAACCCCCGGCACCACATTACTCTCAGTATAAGACCTGTACAGGAACCCCCGGCACCACATGACTCTCAGTATAAGACCTGTACAGGAACCCCCGGCACCACATGACTCTCAGTATAAGACCTGTACAGGAACCCCCGGCACCACATGACTCTCAGTATAAGACCTGTACAGGAACCTCAGGCACCACATGACTCTCAGTATAAGACCTATACAGGAACCCCCGGCACCACATGACTCTCAGTATAAGACCTGTACAGGAACCTCAGGCACCACATGACTCTCAGTATAAGACCTATACAGGAACCTCAGGCAACACATGACTCTCAGTATAAGAACTGTACAGGAACCTCAGGCACCACATGACTCAGGATAAGACCTGTACAGGAACCCCCGGCACCACATGACTCAGTATAAGACCTGTACAGGAACCCCCGGCACCACATGACTCTCAGTGTAAGACCTGTACAGGAACCTCAGGCACCACATGACTCAGTATAAGACCTGTACAGGAACCCCCGGCACCACATGACTCTCAATATAAGACCTGTACAGGAACCTCAGGCACCACATGACTCTCAGTATAAGACCTGTACAGGAACCTCAGGCACCACATGACCTTCAGTATAAGACCTGTACAGGAACCTCAGGCACCACATGACTCTCAGTATAAGACCTGTACAGGAACCCTCGGCACCACATGACTCTCAGTATAAGACCTGTACAGGAACCCCCGGCACCACATGACTCTCAGTATAAGACCTGTACAGGAACCCCCGGCATCACATGACTCTCAGTATAAGACCTGTACAGGAACCCCCGGCACCACATGACTCTCAGTGTAAGACCTGTACAGGAACCCCCCGCACCACATGACTCTCAGTATAAGACCTGTACAGGAACCCCCGGCATCACATGACTCTCAGTATAAGACCTGTACAGGAACCCCCGGCACCACATGACTCTCAGTATAAGGCCTGTACAGGAACCCCCGGCACCACATTACTCTCAGTATAAGACCTGTACAGGAACCCCCGGCACCACATGACTCTCAGTATAAGACCTGTACAGGAACCCCCGGCACCACATGACTCTCAGTATAAGACCTGTACAGGAACCCCCGGCACCACATGACTCTCAATATAAGACCTGTACAGGAACCTCAGGCACCACATGACTCTCAGTATAAGACCTGTACAGGAACCCCTGGCATCACATGACTCTCAGTATAAGACCTGTACAGGAACCCCCGGCACCACATGACTCTCAGTATAAGGCCTGTACAGGAACCCCCGGCACCACATTACTCTCAGTATAAGACCTGTACAGGAACCCCCGGCACCACATGACTCTCAGTATAAGACCTGTACAGGAACCCCCGGCACCACATGACTCTCAGTATAAGACCTGTACAGGAACCCCCGGCACCACATGACTCTCAGTATAAGACCTGTACAGGAACCCCCGGCACCACATGACTCTCAGTATAAGACCTGTACAGGAACCTCAGGCAACACATGACTCTCAGTATAAGAACTGTACAGGAACCTCAGGCACCACATGACTCAGTATAAGACCTGTAAAGGAACCCCCGGCACCACATGACTCAGTATAAGACCTGTACAGGAACCCCCGGCACCACATGACTCAGTATAAGACCTGTACAGGAACCCCCGGCACCACATGACTCTCAGTGTAAGACCTGTACAGGAACCTCAGGCACCACATGACTCTCAGTATAAGACCTGTACAGGAACCTCAGGCAAAACATGACTCTCAGTATAAGAACTGTACAGGAACCCCCGGCACCACATGACTCAGTAGAAGACCTGTACAGGAACCTCCGGCACCACATGACTCCCAGTGTAAGACCTGTACAGGAACCTCAGGCACCACGTGACTCAGTATAAGACCTGTACAGGAACCCCCGGCACCACATGACTCTCAATATAAGACCTGTACAGGAACCTCAGGCACCACATGACTCTCAGTATAAGACCTGTACAGGAACCTCAGGCACCACATGACTTTCAGTATAAGACCTGTACAGGAACCTCAGGCACCACATGACTCTCAGTATAAGACCTGTACAGGAACCCTCGGCACCACATGACTCTCAGTATAAGACCTGTACAGGAGCCCCCGGCACCACATGACTCTCAGTATAAGACCTGTACAGGAACCCCCGGCATCACATGACTCTCAGTATAAGACCTGTACAGGAACCCCCGGCACCACATGACTCTCAGTATAAGGCCTGTACAGGAACCCCCGGCACCACATTACTCTCAGTATAAGACCTGTACAGGAACCCCCGGCACCACATGACTCTCTGTATAAGACCTGTACAGGAACCCCCGGCACCACATGACTCTCAGTATAAGACCTGTACAGGAACCCCCGGCACCACATGACTCTCAGTATAAGACCTGTACAGTAACCCCCGGCACAACATGACTCTCAGTATAAGACCTGTACAGGAACCTCAGGCACCACATGACTCTTAGTATGAAACCTGTACAGGAACCTCAGGCACCAAATGACTCAGTATAAGACCTGTACAGGAACCCCCGGCACCACATGACTCTCAATATAAGACCTGTACAGGAACCTCAGGCACCACATGACTCTCAGTATAAGACCTGTACAGGAACCCCCGGCACCACATGACTCTCAGTATAAGACCTGTACAGGAACTTCAGGCACCACATGACTCTCAGTATAAGACCTGTACAGGAACCTCAGGCACCACATGACTCTCAGTATAAGACCTGTACAGGAGCCCCCGGCATCACATGACTCTCAGTATAAGACCTGTACAGGAACCCCCGGCACCACATCACTCTCAGTATAAGGCCTGTACAGGAACCCCCGGCACCACATTACTCTCAGTATAAGACCTGTACAGGAACCCCCGGCACCACATGACTCTCAGTATAAGACCTGTACAGGAACCCCCGGCACCACATGACTCTCAGTATAAGACCTGTACAGGAACCCCCGGCACCACATGACTCTCAGTATAAGACCTGTACAGGAACCTCAGGCACCACATGACTCTCAGTATAAGACCTATACAGGAACCCCCGGCACCACATGACTCTCAGTATAAGACCTGTACAGGAACCTCAGGCACCACATGACTCTCAGTATAAGACCTATACAGGAACCTCAGGCAACACATGACTCTCAGTATAAGAACTGTACAGGAACCTCAGGCACCACATGACTCAGGATAAGACCTGTACAGGAACCCCCGGCACCACATGACTCAGTATAAGACCTGTACAGGAACCCCCGGCACCACATGACTCTCAGTGTAAGACCTGTACAGGAACCTCAGGCACCACATGACTCAGTATAAGACCTGTACAGGAACCCCCGGCACCACATGACTCTCAATATAAGACCTGTACAGGAACCTCAGGCACCACATGACTCTCAGTATAAGACCTGTACAGGAACCTCAGGCACCACATGACTTTCAGTATAAGACCTGTACAGGAACCTCAGGCACCACATGACTCTCAGTATAAGACCTGTACAGGAACCCTCGGCACCACATGACTCTCAGTATAAGACCTGTACAGGAACCCCCGGCACCACATGACTCTCAGTATAAGGCCTGTACAGGAACCCCCGGCACCACATTACTCTCAGTATAAGACCTGTACAGGAACCCCCGGCACCACATGACTCTCAGTATAAGACCTGTACAGGAACCCCCGGCACCACATGACTCTCAGTATAAGACCTGTACAGGAACCCCCGGCACCACATGACTCTCAGTATAAGACCTGTACAGGAACCCCCGGCACCACATGACTCTCAGTATAAGACCTGTACAGGAACCTCAGGCACCACATGACTCTCAGTATAAGACCTGTACAGGAACCTCAGGCACCTCATGACTCTCAGTATAAGACCTGAAAGGGAACCTCAGGCACCACATGACTCTCAGTATAAGACCTGTACAGGAACCCCCGGCACCACATGACTCTCAGTATAAGACCTGTACAGGAACCTCAGGCACCACATGACTCTCAGTATAAGACCTGTACAGGAACCTCAGGCAACACATGACTCTCAGTATAAGAACTGTACAGGAACCTCAGGCACCACATGACTCAGTATAAGACCTGTACAGGAACCCCCGGCACCACATGACTCAGTATAAGACCTGTACAGGAACCTCCGGCACCACATGACTCCCAGTGTAAGACCTGTACAGGAACGTCAGGCACCACGTGACTCAGTATAAGACCTGTACAGGAACCCCC
Organism: Eucyclogobius newberryi; assembly: GCF_026437365.1. NCBI lineage: Eukaryota > Metazoa > Chordata > Actinopteri > Gobiiformes > Gobiidae > Eucyclogobius > Eucyclogobius newberryi. Next base: position 39,559,452 of record NW_027316500.1, on the reverse strand, counting down.
GGCACCACATGACTCTCAATATAAGACCTGTACAGGAACCTCAGGCACCACATGACTCTCAGTTTAAGACCTGTACAGGAACCTCAGGCACCACATGACTTTCAGTATAAGACCTGTACAGGAACCTCAGGCACCACATGACTCTCAGTATAAGACCTGTACAGGAACCCTCGGCACCACATGACTCTCAGTATAAGACCTGTACAGGAGCCCCCGGCACCACATGACTCTCAGTATAAGACCTGTACAGGAACCCCCGGCATCACATGACTCTCAGTATAAGACCTGTACAGGAACCCCCGGCACCACATGACTCTCAGTATAAGGCCTGTACAGGAACCCCCGGCACCACATTACTCTCAGTATAAGACCTGTACAGGAACCCCCGGCACCACATGACTCTCAGTATAAGACCTGTACAGGAACCCCCGGCACCACATGACTCTCAGTATAAGACCTGTACAGGAACCCCCGGCACCACATGACTCTCAGTATAAGACCTGTACAGTAACCCCCGGCACCACATGACTCTCAGTATAAGACCTGTACAGGAACCTCAGGCACCACATGACTCTTAGTATGAAACCTGTACAGGAACCTCAGGCACCAAATGACTCAGTATAAGACCTGTACAGGAACCCCCGGCACCACATGACTCTCAATATGAGACCTGTACAGGAACCTCAGGCACCACATGACTCTCAGTATAAGACCTGTACAGGAACCCCCGGCACCACATGACTCTCAGTATAAGACCTGTACAGGAACCTCAGGCACCACATGACCCTCAGTATAAGACCTGTACAGGAACCTCAGGCACCACATGACTCTCAGTATAAGACCTGTACAGGAACCCCCGGCACCACATGACTCTCAGTATAAGACCTGTACAGGAACCCCCGGCACCACATGACTCAGTATAAGACCTGTACAGGAACCCCCGGCACCACATGACTCAGTATAAGACCTGTACAGGAACCTCAGGCACCACATGACTCTCAGTATAAGACCTGTACAGGAACCTCAGGCACCACATGACTCAGTATAAGACCTGTAAAGGAACCCCCGGCACCATATTACTCTCAGTATAAGACCTGTACAGGAACCCCCGGCACCACATTAGTCTCAGTATAAGACCTGTACAGGAACCCCCGGCACCACATGACTCTTAGTATAAGACCTGTACAGGAACCCCCGGCACCACATGACTCTCAGTATAAGACCTGTACAGGAACCCCCGGCACCACATGACTCTCAGTATAAGACCTGTACAGGAACCCCCGGCACCACATGACTCTCAGTATAAGACCTGTACAGGAACCCCCGGCACCACATGACTCAGTATAAGACCTGTACAGGAACCCCCGGCACCACATGACTCTCAGTGTAAGACCTGTACAGGAACCTCAGGCACCACATGACTCAGTATAAGACCTGTACAGGAACCTCAGGCACCACATGACTCTCAGTATAAGACCTGTACAGGAACCTCAGGCACCACATGACCTTCAGTATAAGACCTGTACAGGAACCTCAGGCACCACATGACTCTCAGTATAAGACCTGTACAGGAACCCTCGGCACCACATGACTCTCAGTATAAGACCTGTACAGGAACCCCCGGCACCACATGACTCTCAGTATAAGACCTGTACAGGAACCCCCGGCATCACATGACTCTCAGTATAAGACCTGTACAGGAACCCCCGGCACCACATGACTCTCAGTATAAGACCTGTACAGGAACCCCCCGCACCACATGACTCTCAGTATAAGACCTGTACAGGAACCCCCGGCATCACATGACTCTCAGTATAAGACCTGTACAGGAACCCCCGGCACCACATGACTCTCAGTATAAGGCCTGTACAGGAACCCCCGGCACCACATTACTCTCAGTATAAGACCTGTACAGGAACCCCCGGCACCACATGACTCTCAGTATAAGACCTGTACAGGAACCCCCGGCACCACATGACTCTCAGTATAAGACCTGTACAGGAACCCCCGGCACCACATGACTCTCAATATAAGACCTGTACAGGAACCTCAGGCACCACATGACTCTCAGTATAAGACCTGTACAGGAACCCCTGGCATCACATGACTCTCAGTATAAGACCTGTACAGGAACCCCCGGCACCACATGACTCTCAGTATAAGGCCTGTACAGGAACCCCCGGCACCACATTACTCTCAGTATAAGACCTGTACAGGAACCCCCGGCACCACATGACTCTCAGTATAAGACCTGTACAGGAACCCCCGGCACCACATGACTCTCAGTATAAGACCTGTACAGGAACCCCCGGCACCACATGACTCTCAGTATAAGACCTGTACAGGAACCCCCGGCACCACATGACTCTCAGTATAAGACCTGTACAGGAACCTCAGGCAACACATGACTCTCAGTATAAGAACTGTACAGGAACCTCAGGCACCACATGACTCAGTATAAGACCTGTAAAGGAACCCCCGGCACCACATGACTCAGTATAAGACCTGTACAGGAACCCCCGGCACCACATGACTCAGTATAAGACCTGTACAGGAACCCCCGGCACCACATGACTCTCAGTGTAAGACCTGTACAGGAACCTCAGGCACCACATGACTCTCAGTATAAGACCTGTACAGGAACCTCAGGCAAAACATGACTCTCAGTATAAGAACTGTACAGGAACCCCCGGCACCACATGACTCAGTAGAAGACCTGTACAGGAACCTCCGGCACCACATGACTCCCAGTGTAAGACCTGTACAGGAACCTCAGGCACCACGTGACTCAGTATAAGACCTGTACAGGAACCCCCGGCACCACATGACTCTCAATATAAGACCTGTACAGGAACCTCAGGCACCACATGACTCTCAGTATAAGACCTGTACAGGAACCTCAGGCACCACATGACTTTCAGTATAAGACCTGTACAGGAACCTCAGGCACCACATGACTCTCAGTATAAGACCTGTACAGGAACCCTCGGCACCACATGACTCTCAGTATAAGACCTGTACAGGAGCCCCCGGCACCACATGACTCTCAGTATAAGACCTGTACAGGAACCCCCGGCATCACATGACTCTCAGTATAAGACCTGTACAGGAACCCCCGGCACCACATGACTCTCAGTATAAGGCCTGTACAGGAACCCCCGGCACCACATTACTCTCAGTATAAGACCTGTACAGGAACCCCCGGCACCACATGACTCTCAGTATAAGACCTGTACAGGAACCCCCGGCACCACATGACTCTCAGTATAAGACCTGTACAGGAACCCCCGGCACCACATGACTCTCAGTATAAGACCTGTACAGTAACCCCCGGCACAACATGACTCTCAGTATAAGACCTGTACAGGAACCTCAGGCACCACATGACTCTTAGTATGAAACCTGTACAGGAACCTCAGGCACCAAATGACTCAGTATAAGACCTGTACAGGAACCCCCGGCACCACATGACTCTCAATATAAGACCTGTACAGGAACCTCAGGCACCACATGACTCTCAGTATAAGACCTGTACAGGAACCCCCGGCACCACATGACTCTCAGTATAAGACCTGTACAGGAACCTCAGGCACCACATGACTCTCAGTATAAGACCTGTACAGGAACCTCAGGCACCACATGACTCTCAGTATAAGACCTGTACAGGAGCCCCCGGCATCACATGACTCTCAGTATAAGACCTGTACAGGAACCCCCGGCACCACATCACTCTCAGTATAAGGCCTGTACAGGAACCCCCGGCACCACATTACTCTCAGTATAAGACCTGTACAGGAACCCCCGGCACCACATGACTCTCAGTATAAGACCTGTACAGGAACCCCCGGCACCACATGACTCTCAGTATAAGACCTGTACAGGAACCCCCGGCACCACATGACTCTCAGTATAAGACCTGTACAGGAACCTCAGGCACCACATGACTCTCAGTATAAGACCTATACAGGAACCCCCGGCACCACATGACTCTCAGTATAAGACCTGTACAGGAACCTCAGGCACCACATGACTCTCAGTATAAGACCTATACAGGAACCTCAGGCAACACATGACTCTCAGTATAAGAACTGTACAGGAACCTCAGGCACCACATGACTCAGGATAAGACCTGTACAGGAACCCCCGGCACCACATGACTCAGTATAAGACCTGTACAGGAACCCCCGGCACCACATGACTCTCAGTGTAAGACCTGTACAGGAACCTCAGGCACCACATGACTCAGTATAAGACCTGTACAGGAACCCCCGGCACCACATGACTCTCAATATAAGACCTGTACAGGAACCTCAGGCACCACATGACTCTCAGTATAAGACCTGTACAGGAACCTCAGGCACCACATGACTTTCAGTATAAGACCTGTACAGGAACCTCAGGCACCACATGACTCTCAGTATAAGACCTGTACAGGAACCCTCGGCACCACATGACTCTCAGTATAAGACCTGTACAGGAACCCCCGGCACCACATGACTCTCAGTATAAGGCCTGTACAGGAACCCCCGGCACCACATTACTCTCAGTATAAGACCTGTACAGGAACCCCCGGCACCACATGACTCTCAGTATAAGACCTGTACAGGAACCCCCGGCACCACATGACTCTCAGTATAAGACCTGTACAGGAACCCCCGGCACCACATGACTCTCAGTATAAGACCTGTACAGGAACCCCCGGCACCACATGACTCTCAGTATAAGACCTGTACAGGAACCTCAGGCACCACATGACTCTCAGTATAAGACCTGTACAGGAACCTCAGGCACCTCATGACTCTCAGTATAAGACCTGAAAGGGAACCTCAGGCACCACATGACTCTCAGTATAAGACCTGTACAGGAACCCCCGGCACCACATGACTCTCAGTATAAGACCTGTACAGGAACCTCAGGCACCACATGACTCTCAGTATAAGACCTGTACAGGAACCTCAGGCAACACATGACTCTCAGTATAAGAACTGTACAGGAACCTCAGGCACCACATGACTCAGTATAAGACCTGTACAGGAACCCCCGGCACCACATGACTCAGTATAAGACCTGTACAGGAACCTCCGGCACCACATGACTCCCAGTGTAAGACCTGTACAGGAACGTCAGGCACCACGTGACTCAGTATAAGACCTGTACAGGAACCCCCGGCACCACATGACTCTCAATATAAGACCTGTACAGGAACCTCAGGCACCACATGACTCTCAGTTTAAGACCTGTACAGGAACCTCAGGCACCACATGACTTTCAGTATAAGACCTGTACAGGAACCTCAGGCACCACATGACTCTCAGTATAAGACCTGTACAGGAACCCTCGGCACCACATGACTCTCAGTATAAGACCTGTACAGGAGCCCCCGGCACCACATGACTCTCAGTATAAGACCTGTACAGGAACCCCCGGCATCACATGACTCTCAGTATAAGACCTGTACAGGAACCCCCGGCACCACATGACTCTCAGTATAAGGCCTGTACAGGAACCCCCGGCACCACATTACTCTCAGTATAAGACCTGTACAGGAACCCCCGGCACCACATGACTCTCAGTATAAGACCTGTACAGGAACCCCCGGCACCACATGACTCTCAGTATAAGACCTGTACAGGAACCCCCGGCACCACATGACTCTCAGTATAAGACCTGTACAGTAACCCCCGGCACCACATGACTCTCAGTATAAGACCTGTACAGGAACCTCAGGCACCACATGACTCTTAGTATGAAACCTGTACAGGAACCTCAGGCACCAAATGACTCAGTATAAGACCTGTACAGGAACCCCCGGCACCACATGACTCTCAATATGAGACCTGTACAGGAACCTCAGGCACCACATGACTCTCAGTATAAGACCTGTACAGGAACCCCCGGCACCACATGACTCTCAGTATAAGACCTGTACAGGAACCTCAGGCACCACATGACCCTCAGTATAAGACCTGTACAGGAACCTCAGGCACCACATGACTCTCAGTATAAGACCTGTACAGGAACCCCCGGCACCACATGACTCTCAGTATAAGACCTGTACAGGAACCCCCGGCACCACATGACTCAGTATAAGACCTGTACAGGAACCCCCGGCACCACATGACTCAGTATAAGACCTGTACAGGAACCTCAGGCACCACATGACTCTCAGTATAAGACCTGTACAGGAACCTCAGGCACCACATGACTCAGTATAAGACCTGTAAAGGAACCCCCGGCACCATATTACTCTCAGTATAAGACCTGTACAGGAACCCCCGGCACCACATTAGTCTCAGTATAAGACCTGTACAGGAACCCCCGGCACCACATGACTCTTAGTATAAGACCTGTACAGGAACCCCCGGCACCACATGACTCTCAGTATAAGACCTGTACAGGAACCCCCGGCACCACATGACTCTCAGTATAAGACCTGTACAGGAACCCCCGGCACCACATGACTCTCAGTATAAGACCTGTACAGGAACCTCAGGCAACACATGACTCTCAGTATAAGAACTGTACAGGAACCTCAGGCACCACATGACTCAGTATAAGACCTGTACAGGAACCCCCGGCACCACATGACTCTCAATATAAGACCTGTACAGGAACCTCAGGCACCACATGACTCTCAGTATAAGACCTGTACAGGAACCTCAGGCACCACATGACTTTCAGTATAAGACCTGTACAGGAACCTCAGGCACCACATGACTCTCAGTATAAGACCTGTACAGGAACCCCCGGCACCACATGACTCTCAGTATAAGACCTGTACAGGAACCCCCGGCACCACATGACTCTCAGTATAAGACCTGTACAGGAACCCCCGGCATCACATGACTCTCAGTATAAGACCTGTACAGGAACCCCCGGCACCACATGACTCTCAGTATAAGGCCTGTACAGGAACCCCCGGCACCACATTACTCTCAGTATAAGACCTGTACAGGAACCCCCGGCACCACATGACTCTCAGTATAAGACCTGTACAGGAACCCCCGGCACCACATGACTCTCAGTATAAGACCTGTACAGGAACCCCCGGAACCACATGACTCTCAGTATAAGACCTGTACAGGAACCTTAGGCACCACATGACTCTCAGTATAAGACCTGTACAGGAACCTCAGGCACCACATGACTCTCAGTATAAGACCTGCACAGGAACCTCAGGCACCACATGACTCTCAGTATAAGACCTGTACAGGAACCTCAGGCACCACATGACTCAGTATAAGACCTGTACAGGAACCCCCGGCACCACATGACTCATTATAAGACCTGTTCAGGAACCCCCGGCACCACAAGACTCAGTATAAGACCTGTACAGGAACCTCAGGCACCACATGACTCTCAGTATAAGACCTGTAAAGGAACCCCCGGCACCATATTACTCTCAGTAAAAGACCTGTACAGGAACCCCCGGCACCACATTACTCTCAGTATAAACCTGTACAGGAACCCCCGGCACCACATGATTCTCAGTATAAGACCTGTACAGGAACCCCCGTCACCACATGACTCTCAGTATAAGACCTGTACAGGAACCCCCGGCACCACATGACTCTCAGTATAAGACCTGTACAGGAACCTCAGGCACCACATGACTCTCAGTAAAAGAACTGTACAGGAACCTCAGGCACCACATGACTCAGTATAAGACCTGTACAGAAACCTCAGGCACCACATGACTCTCAGTATAAGACCTGTACAGGAACCTCAGGCACCACATGACTCTCAGTATAAGACCTGTACAGGAACCTCAGGCACCACATGACTCTCAGTATAAGACCTGCACAGGAACCTCAGGCACCACATGACTCTCAGTATAAGACCTGTACAGGAACCTCAGGCACCACATGACTCAGTATAAGACCTGTACAGGAACCCCCGGCACCACATGACTCATTATAAGACCTGTTCAGGAACCCCCGGCACCACATGACTCAGTATAAGACCTGTACAGGAACCTCAGGCACCACATGACTCTCAGTATAAGACCTGTAAAGGAACCCCCGGCACCATATTACTCTCAGTAAAAGACCTGTACAGGAACCCCCGGCACCACATTACTCTCAGTATAAACCTGTACAGGAACCCCCGGCACCACATGACTCTCAGTATAAGACCTGTACAGGAACCCCCGTCACCACATGACTCTCAGTATAAGACCTGTACAGGAACCCCCGGCACCACATGACTCTCAGTATAAGACCTGTACAGGAACCTCAGGCACCACATGACTCTCAGTAAAAGAACTGTACAGGAACCTCAGGCACCACATGACTCAGTATAAGACCTGTACAGAAACCTCAGGCACCACATGACTCTCAGTATAAGACCTGTACAGGAACCTCAGGCACCACATGACTCACAGTATAAGAACTGTACAGGAACCTCAGGCACCACATGACTCAGTATAAGACCTGTACAGGAACCCCCGGCACCACATGACTCAGTATAAGACCTGTACAGGAACCCCCGGCACCACATGATTCAGTATAAGACCTGTACAGGAACCCCCGGCACCACATGACTTTCAGTATAAGACCTGTACAGGAACCTCAGGCACCACATGACTCTCAGTATAAGACCTGTACAGGAACCCTCGGCACCACATGACTCTCAGTATAAGACCTGTACAGGAACCCCCGGCACCACATGACTCTCAGTATAAGACCTGTACAGGAACCCCCGGCACCACATGACTCTCAGTATAAGACCTGTACAGGAACCCCCGGCACCACATGACTCTCAGTATAAGACCTGTACAGTAACCCCCGGCACCACATGACTCTCAGTATAAGACCTGTACAGGAACCTCAGGCACCACATGACTCTTAGTATGAAACCTGTACAGGAACCTCAGGCACCAAATGACTCAGTATAAGACCTGTACAGGAACCCCCGGCACCACATGACTCTCAATATAAGACCTGTACAGGAACCTCAGGCACCACATGACTCTCAGTATAAGACCTGTACAGGAACCCCCGGCACCACATGACTCTCAGTATAAGACCTGTACAGGAACCTCAGGCACCACATGACTCTCAGTATAAGACCTGTACAGGAACCTCAGGCACCACATGACTCTCAGTATAAGACCTGTACAGGAACCCCCGGCACCACATGACTCTCAGTATAAGACCTGTACAGGAACCCCCGGCACCACATGACTCAGTATAAGACCTGTACAGGAACCCCCGGCACCACATGACTCAGTATAAGACCTGTACAGGAACCTCAGGCACCACATGACTCTCAGTATAAGACCTGTACAGGAACCTCAGGCACCACATGACTCAGTATAAGACCTGTAAAGGAACCCCCGGCACCATATTACTCTCAGTATAAGACCTGTGCAGGAACCCCCGGCACCACATTAGTCTCAGTATAAGACCTGTACAGGAACCCCCGGCACCACATGACTCTTAGTATAAGACCTGTACAGGAACCCCCGGCACCACATGACTCTCAGTATAAGACCTGTACAGGAACCCCCGGCACCACATGACTCTCAGTATAAGACCTGTACAGGAACCCCCGGCACCACATGACTCTCAGTATAAGACCTGTACAGGAACCCCCGGCACCACATGACTCTCAGTATAAGACCTGTACAGGAACCTCAGGCAACACATGACTCTCAGTATAAGAACTGTACAGGAACCTCAGGCACCACATGACTCAGTATAAGACCTGTACAGGAACCCCCGGCACAACATGACTCTCAATATAAGACCTGTACAGGAACCTCAGGCACCACATGACTCTCAGTATAAGACCTGTACAGGAACCTCAGGCACCACATGACTTTCAGTATAAGACCTGTACAGGAACCTCAGGCACCACATGACTCTCAGTATAAGACCTGTACAGGAACCCCCGGCACCACATGACTCTCAGTATAAGACCTGTACAGGAACCCCCGGCACCACATGACTCTCAGTATAAGACCTGTACAGGAACCCCCGGCATCACATGACTCTCAGTATAAGACCTGTACAGGAACCCCCGGCACCACATGACTCTCAGTATAAGGCCTGTACAGGAACCCCCGGCACCACATTACTCTCAGTATAAGACCTGTACAGGAACCCCCGGCACCACATGACTCTCAGTATAAGACCTGTACAGGAACCCCCGGCACCACATGACTCTCAGTATAAGACCTGTACAGGAACCCCCGGAACCACATGACTCTCAGTATAAGACCTGTACAGGAACCTCAGGCACCACATGACTCTCAGTATAAGACCTGTACAGGAACCTCAGGCACCACATGACTCTCAGTATAAGACCTGCACAGGAACCTCAGGCACCACATGACTCTCAGTATAAGACCTGTACAGGAACCTCAGGCACCACATGACTCAGTATAAGACCTGTACAGGAACCCCCGGCACCACATGACTCATTATAAGACCTGTTCAGGAACCCCCGGCACCACATGACTCAGTATAAGACCTGTACAGGAACCTCAGGCACCACATGACTCTCAGTATAAGACCTGTACAGGAACCTCAGGCACCACATGACTCAGTATAAGACCTGTACAGGAACCCCCGGCACCACATTACTCTCAGTATAAGACCTGTACAGGAACCCCTGGCACCACATTACTCTCAGTATAAACCTGTACAGGAACCCCCGGCACCACATGACTCTCAGTATAAGACCTGTACAGGAACCCCCGTCACCACATGACTCTCAGTATAAGACCTGTACAGGAACCCCCGGCACCACATGACTCTCAGTATAAGACCTGTACAGGAACCTCAGGCACCACATGACTCTCAGTAAAAGAACTGTACAGGAACCTCAGGCACCACATGACTCAGTATAAGACCTGTACAGAAACCTCAGGCACCACATGACTCTCAGTATAAGACCTGTACAGGAACCTCAGGCACCACATGACTCACAGTATAAGAACTGTACAGGAACCTCAGGCACCACATGACTCAGTATAAGACCTGTACAGGAACCCCCGGCATCACATGACTCTCAGTATAAGACCTGTACAGGAACCCCCGGCACCACATGACTCTCAGTATGAGGCCTGTACAGGAACCCCCGGCACCACATTACTCCCAGTATAAGACCTGTACAGGAACCCCCGGCACCACATGACTCTCAGTATAAGACCTGTACAGGAACCCCCGGCACCACATGACTCTCAGTATAAGACCTGTACAGGAACCCCCGGCACCACATGACTCTCAGTATAAGACCTGTACAGGAACCTCAGGCACCACATGACTCTCAGTATAAGACCTGTACAGGAACCTCAGGCACCACATGACTCTCAGTATAAGACCTGCACAGGAACCTCAGGCACCACATGACTCTCAGTATAAGACCTGTACAGGAACCTCAGGCACCACATGACTCAGTATAAGACCTGTACAGGAACCCCCGGCACCACATGACTCAGTATAAGACCTGTACAGGATCATCAGGCACCACATGACTCTCAGTATAAGACCTGTACAGGAACCTCAGGCACCACATGACTCAGTATAAGACCTGTACAGGAACCCCCGGCACCACATGACTCTCAGTATAAGACCTGTACAGGAACCCCCGGCACCACATGATTCTCAGTATAAGACCTGTACAGGAACCCCCGGCACCACATGACTCTCAGTATAAGACCTGTACAGGAACCTCAGGCACCACATGACTCTCAGTATAAGACCTGTACAGGAACCTCAGGCACCACATGACTCTCAGTATAAGACCTGTACAGGAACCTCAGGCACCACATGACTCTCAGTATAAGACCTGTACAGGAACCCCCGGCACCACATGACTCTCAGTATAAGACCTGTACAGGAACCTCAGGCACCACATGACACTCAGTATAAGAACTGTACAGGAACCTCAGGCACCACATGACTCAGTATAAGACCTGTACAGGAACCTCAGGCACCACATGACTCTCAGTATAAGACTTGTACAGGAACCTCAGGCACCACATGACTCACAGTATAAGAACTGTACAGGAACCTCAGGCACCACATGACTCAGTATAAGACCTGTACAGGAACCCCCGGCACCACATGACTCTCAGTATAAGACCTGTACAGGAACCTCAGGCACCACATGACTCTCAGTATAAGAACTGTACAGGAACCTCAGGCACCACATGACTCATTATAAGACCTGTACAGGAACCTCAGGCACCACATGACTCTCAGTATAAGACCTGTACAGGAACCTCAGGCACCACATGACTCACAGTATAAGAACTGTACAGGAACCTCAGGCACCACATGACTCAGTATAAGACCTGTACAGGAACCCCCGGCACCACATGACTCTCAGTATGAAACCTGTACAGGAACCTCAGGCACCACATGACTCAGTATAAGACCTGTACAGGAACCCCCGGCACCACATGACTCTCAATATAAGACCTGTACAGGAACCTCAGGCACCACATGACTCTCAGTATAAGACCTGTACAGGAACCTCAGGCACCACATGACTCTCAGTATAAGACCTGTACAGGAACCTCAGACAACACATGACTCTCAGTATAAGAACTGTACAGGAACCTCAGGCACCACATGACTCAGTATAAGACCTGTACAGGAACCCCCGGCACCACATGACTCTCAGTATAAGACCTGTACAGGAACCCCCGGCACCACATGACTCAGTATAAGACCTGTACAGGAACCCCCGGCACCACATGACTCTCAGTGTAAGACCTGTACAGGAACCTCAGGCACCACATGACTCAGTATAAGACCTGTACAGGAACCCCCGGCACCACATGACTCTCAATATAAGACCTGTACAGGAACCTCAGGCACCACATGACTCTCAGTATAAGACCTGTACAGGAACCCCCGGCACCACATGACTCTCAATATAAGACCTGTACAGGAACCTCAGGCACCACATGACTTTCAGTATAAGACCTGTACAGGAACCTCAGGCACCACATGACTCTCAGTATAAGACCTGTACAGGAACCCCCGGCACCACATGACTCTCAGTATAAGACCTGTACAGGAACCCCCGGCACCACATGACTCTCAGTATAAGACCTGTACAGTAACCCCCGGCACCACATGACTCTCAGTATAAGACCTGTACAGGAACCTCAGGCACCACATGACTCTTAGTATGAAACCTGTACAGGAACCTCAGGCACCAAATGACTCAGTATAAGACCTGTACAGGAACCCCCGGCACCACATGACTCTCAATATGAGACCTGTACAGGAACCTCAGGCACCACATGACTCTCAGTATAAGACCTGTACAGGAACCCCCGGCACCACATGACTCTCAGTATAAGACCTGTACAGGAACCTCAGGCACCACATGACCCTCAGTATAAGACCTGTACAGGAACCTCAGGCACCACATGACTCTCAGTATAAGACCTGTACAGGAACCCCCGGCACCACATGACTCTCAGTATAAGACCTGTACAGGAACCCCCGGCACCACATGACTCAGTATAAGACCTGTACAGGAACCCCCGGCACCACATGACTCAGTATAAGACCTGTACAGGAACCTCAGGCACCACATGACTCTCAGTATAAGACCTGTACAGGAACCTCAGGCACCACATGACTCAGTATAAGACCTGTAAAGGAACCCCCGGCACCATATTACTCTCAGTATAAGACCTGTACAGGAACCCCCGGCACCACATTAGTCTCAGTATAAGACCTGTACAGGAACCCCCGGCACCACATGACTCTTAGTATAAGACCTGTACAGGAACCCCCGGCACCACATGACTCTCAGTATAAGACCTGTACAGGAACCCCCGGCACCACATGACTCTCAGTATAAGACCTGTACAGGAACCCCCGGCACCACATGACTCTCAGTATAAGACCTGTACAGGAACCTCAGGCAACACATGACTCTCAGTATAAGAACTGTACAGGAACCTCAGGCACCACATGACTCAGTATAAGACCTGTACAGGAACCCCCGGCACCACATGACTCTCAATATAAGACCTGTACAGGAACCTCAGGCACCACATGACTCTCAGTATAAGACCTGTACAGGAACCTCAGGCACCACATGACTTTCAGTATAAGACCTGTACAGGAACCTCAGGCACCACATGACTCTCAGTATAAGACCTGTACAGGAACCCCCGGCACCACATGACTCTCAGTATAAGACCTGTACAGGAACCCCCGGCACCACATGACTCTCAGTATAAGACCTGTACAGGAACCCCCGGCATCACATGACTCTCAGTATAAGACCTGTACAGGAACCCCCGGCACCACATGACTCTCAGTATAAGGCCTGTACAGGAACCCCCGGCACCACATTACTCTCAGTATAAGACCTGTACAGGAACCCCCGGCACCACATGACTCTCAGTATAAGACCTGTACAGGAACCCCCGGCACCACATGACTCTCAGTATAAGACCTGTACAGGAACCCCCGGAACCACATGACTCTCAGTATAAGACCTGTACAGGAACCTTAGGCACCACATGACTCTCAGTATAAGACCTGTACAGGAACCTCAGGCACCACATGACTCTCAGTATAAGACCTGCACAGGAACCTCAGGCACCACATGACTCTCAGTATAAGACCTGTACAGGAACCTCAGGCACCACATGACTCAGTATAAGACCTGTACAGGAACCCCCGGCACCACATGACTCATTATAAGACCTGTTCAGGAACCCCCGGCACCACAAGACTCAGTATAAGACCTGTACAGGAACCTCAGGCACCACATGACTCTCAGTATAAGACCTGTAAAGGAACCCCCGGCACCATATTACTCTCAGTAAAAGACCTGTACAGGAACCCCCGGCACCACATTACTCTCAGTATAAACCTGTACAGGAACCCCCGGCACCACATGACTCTCAGTATAAGACCTGTACAGGAACCCCCGTCACCACATGACTCTCAGTATAAGACCTGTACAGGAACCCCCGGCACCACATGACTCTCAGTATAAGACCTGTACAGGAACCTCAGGCACCACATGACTCTCAGTAAAAGAACTGTACAGGAACCTCAGGCACCACATGACTCAGTATAAGACCTGTACAGAAACCTCAGGCACCACATGACTCTCAGTATAAGACCTGTACAGGAACCTCAGGCACAACATGACTCTCAGTATAAGACCTGTACAGGAACCTCAGGCACCACATGACTCTCAGTATAAGACCTGCACAGGAACCTCAGGCACCACATGACTCTCAGTATAAGACCTGTACAGGAACCTCAGGCACCACATGACTCAGTATAAGACCTGTACAGGAACCCCCGGCACCACATGACTCATTATAAGACCTGTTCAGGAACCCCCGGCACCACATGACTCAGTATAAGACCTGTACAGGAACCTCAGGCACCACATGACTCTCAGTATAAGACCTGTAAAGGAACCCCCGGCACCATATTACTCTCAGTAAAAGACCTGTACAGGAACCCCCGGCACCACATTACTCTCAGTATAAACCTGTACAGGAACCCCCGGCACCACATGACTCTCAGTATAAGACCTGTACAGGAACCCCCGTCACCACATGACTCTCAGTATAAGACCTGTACAGGAACCCCCGGCACCACATGACTCTCAGTATAAGACCTGTACAGGAACCTCAGGCACCACATGACTCTCAGTAAAAGAACTGTACAGGAACCTCAGGCACCACATGACTCAGTATAAGACCTGTACAGAAACCTCAGGCACCACATGACTCTCAGTATAAGACCTGTACAGGAACCTCAGGCACCACATGACTCACAGTATAAGAACTGTACAGGAACCTCAGGCACCACATGACTCAGTATAAGACCTGTACAGGAACCCCCGGCACCACATGACTCAGTATAAGACCTGTACAGGAACCCCCGGCACCACATGATTCAGTATAAGACCTGTACAGGAACCCCCGGCACCACATGACTTTCAGTATAAGACCTGTACAGGAACCTCAGGCACCACATGACTCTCAGTATAAGACCTGTACAGGAACCCTCGGCACCACATGACTCTCAGTATAAGACCTGTACAGGAACCCCCGGCACCACATGACTCTCAGTATAAGACCTGTACAGGAACCCCCGGCACCACATGACTCTCAGTATAAGACCTGTACAGGAACCCCCGGCACCACATGACTCTCAGTATAAGACCTGTACAGTAACCCCCGGCACCACATGACTCTCAGTATAAGACCTGTACAGGAACCTCAGGCACCACATGACTCTTAGTATGAAACCTGTACAGGAACCTCAGGCACCAAATGACTCAGTATAAGACCTGTACAGGAACCCCCGGCACCACATGACTCTCAATATAAGACCTGTACAGGAACCTCAGGCACCACATGACTCTCAGTATAAGACCTGTACAGGAACCCCCGGCACCACATGACTCTCAGTATAAGACCTGTACAGGAACCTCAGGCACCACATGACTCTCAGTATAAGACCTGTACAGGAACCTCAGGCACCACATGACTCTCAGTATAAGACCTGTACAGGAACCCCCGGCACCACATGACTCTCAGTATAAGACCTGTACAGGAACCCCCGGCACCACATGACTCAGTATAAGACCTGTACAGGAACCCCCGGCACCACATGACTCAGTATAAGACCTGTACAGGAACCTCAGGCACCACATGACTCTCAGTATAAGACCTGTACAGGAACCTCAGGCACCACATGACTCAGTATAAGACCTGTAAAGGAACCCCCGGCACCATATTACTCTCAGTATAAGACCTGTGCAGGAACCCCCGGCACCACATTAGTCTCAGTATAAGACCTGTACAGGAACCCCCGGCACCACATGACTCTTAGTATAAGACCTGTACAGGAACCCCCGGCACCACATGACTCTCAGTATAAGACCTGTACAGGAACCCCCGGCACCACATGACTCTCAGTATAAGACCTGTACAGGAACCCCCGGCACCACATGACTCTCAGTATAAGACCTGTACAGGAACCCCCGGCACCACATGACTCTCAGTATAAGACCTGTACAGGAACCTCAGGCAACACATGACTCTCAGTATAAGAACTGTACAGGAACCTCAGGCACCACATGACTCAGTATAAGACCTGTACAGGAACCCCCGGCACCACATGACTCTCAATATAAGACCTGTACAGGAACCTCAGGCACCACATGACTCTCAGTATAAGACCTGTACAGGAACCTCAGGCACCACATGACTTTCAGTATAAGACCTGTACAGGAACCTCAGGCACCACATGACTCTCAGTATAAGACCTGTACAGGAACCCCCGGCACCACATGACTCTCAGTATAAGACCTGTACAGGAACCCCCGGCACCACATGACTCTCAGTATAAGACCTGTACAGGAACCCCCGGCATCACATGACTCTCAGTATAAGACCTGTACAGGAACCCCCGGCACCACATGACTCTCAGTATAAGGCCTGTACAGGAACCCCCGGCACCACATTACTCTCAGTATAAGACCTGTACAGGAACCCCCGGCACCACATGACTCTCAGTATAAGACCTGTACAGGAACCCCCGGCACCACATGACTCTCAGTATAAGACCTGTACAGGAACCCCCGGAACCACATGACTCTCAGTATAAGACCTGTACAGGAACCTCAGGCACCACATGACTCTCAGTATAAGACCTGTACAGGAACCTCAGGCACCACATGACTCTCAGTATAAGACCTGCACAGGAACCTCAGGCACCACATGACTCTCAGTATAAGACCTGTACAGGAACCTCAGGCACCACATGACTCAGTATAAGACCTGTACAGGAACCCCCGGCACCACATGACTCATTATAAGACCTGTTCAGGAACCCCCGGCACCACATGACTCAGTATAAGACCTGTACAGGAACCTCAGGCACCACATGACTCTCAGTATAAGACCTGTACAGGAACCTCAGGCACCACATGACTCAGTATAAGACCTGTACAGGAACCCCCGGCACCACATTACTCTCAGTATAAGACCTGTACAGGAACCCCTGGCACCACATTACTCTCAGTATAAACCTGTACAGGAACCCCCGGCACCACATGACTCTCAGTATAAGACCTGTACAGGAACCCCCGTCACCACATGACTCTCAGTATAAGACCTGTACAGGAACCCCCGGCACCACATGACTCTCAGTATAAGACCTGTACAGGAACCTCAGGCACCACATGACTCTCAGTAAAAGAACTGTACAGGAACCTCAGGCACCACATGACTCAGTATAAGACCTGTACAGAAACCTCAGGCACCACATGACTCTCAGTATAAGACCTGTACAGGAACCTCAGGCACCACATGACTCACAGTATAAGAACTGTACAGGAACCTCAGGCACCACATGACTCAGTATAAGACCTGTACAGGAACCCCCGGCATCACATGACTCTCAGTATAAGACCTGTACAGGAACCCCCGGCACCACATGACTCTCAGTATGAGGCCTGTACAGGAACCCCCGGCACCACATTACTCCCAGTATAAGACCTGTACAGGAACCCCCGGCACCACATGACTCTCAGTATAAGACCTGTACAGGAACCCCCGGCACCACATGACTCTCAGTATAAGACCTGTACAGGAACCCCCGGCACCACATGACTCTCAGTATAAGACCTGTACAGGAACCTCAGGCACCACATGACTCTCAGTATAAGACCTGTACAGGAACCTCAGGCACCACATGACTCTCAGTATAAGACCTGCACAGGAACCTCAGGCACCACATGACTCTCAGTATAAGACCTGTACAGGAACCTCAGGCACCACATGACTCAGTATAAGACCTGTACAGGAACCCCCGGCACCACATGACTCAGTATAAGACCTGTACAGGATCATCAGGCACCACATGACTCTCAGTATAAGACCTGTACAGGAACCTCAGGCACCACATGACTCAGTATAAGACCTGTACAGGAACCCCCGGCACCACATGACTCTCAGTATAAGACCTGTACAGGAACCCCCGGCACCACATGATTCTCAGTATAAGACCTGTACAGGAACCCCCGGCACCACATGACTCTCAGTATAAGACCTGTACAGGAACCTCAGGCACCACATGACTCTCAGTATAAGACCTGTACAGGAACCTCAGGCACCACATGACTCTCAGTATAAGACCTGTACAGGAACCTCAGGCACCACATGACTCTCAGTATAAGACCTGTACAGGAACCCCCGGCACCACATGACTCTCAGTATAAGACCTGTACAGGAACCTCAGGCACCACATGACACTCAGTATAAGAACTGTACAGGAACCTCAGGCACCACATGACTCAGTATAAGACCTGTACAGGAACCTCAGGCACCACATGACTCTCAGTATAAGACTTGTACAGGAACCTCAGGCACCACATGACTCACAGTATAAGAACTGTACAGGAACCTCAGGCACCACATGACTCAGTATAAGACCTGTACAGGAACCCCCGGCACCACATGACTCTCAGTATAAGACCTGTACAGGAACCTCAGGCACCACATGACTCTCAGTATAAGAACTGTACAGGAACCTCAGGCACCACATGACTCATTATAAGACCTGTACAGGAACCTCAGGCACCACATGACTCTCAGTATAAGACCTGTACAGGAACCTCAGGCACCACATGACTCACAGTATAAGAACTGTACAGGAACCTCAGGCACCACATGACTCAGTATAAGACCTGTACAGGAACCCCCGGCACCACATGACTCTCAGTATGAAACCTGTACAGGAACCTCAGGCACCACATGACTCAGTATAAGACCTGTACAGGAACCCCCGGCACCACATGACTCTCAATATAAGACCTGTACAGGAACCTCAGGCACCACATGACTCTCAGTATAAGACCTGTACAGGAACCTCAGGCACCACATGACTCTCAGTATAAGACCTGTACAGGAACCTCAGACAACACATGACTCTCAGTATAAGAACTGTACAGGAACCTCAGGCACCACATGACTCAGTATAAGACCTGTACAGGAACCCCCGGCACCACATGACTCTCAGTATAAGACCTGTACAGGAACCCCCGGCACCACATGACTCAGTATAAGACCTGTACAGGAACCCCCGGCACCACATGACTCTCAGTGTAAGACCTGTACAGGAACCTCAGGCACCACATGACTCAGTATAAGACCTGTACAGGAACCCCCGGCACCACATGACTCTCAATATAAGACCTGTACAGGAACCTCAGGCACCACATGACTCTCAGTATAAGACCTGTACAGGAACCCCCGGCACCACATGACTCTCAATATAAGACCTGTACAGGAACCTCAGGCACCACATGACTTTCAGTATAAGACCTGTACAGGAACCTCAGGCACCACATGACTCTCAGTATAAGACCTGTACAGGAACCCTCGGCACCACATGACTCTCAGTATAAGACCTGTACAGGAACCCCCGGCACCACATGACTCTCAGTATAAGACCTGTACAGGAACCCCCGGCATCACATGACTCTCATTATAAGACCTGTACAGGAACCCCCGGCACCACATGACTCTCAGTATAAAGCCTGTACAGGAACCCCCGGCACCACATTACTCTCAGTATAAGACCTGTACAGGAACCCCCGGCACCACATGACTCTCAGTATAAGATCTGTACAGGAACCCCCGGCACCACATGACTCTCAGTATAGGACCTGTACAGGAACCCCCGGCACCACATGACTCTCAGTATAAGACCTGTACAGGAACCCCCGGCACCACATGACTCTCAGTATAAGACCTGTACAGGAACCCCCGGCACCACATGGCTTTCAGTATAAGACCTGTACAGGAACCTCAGGCAACACATGACTCTCAGTATAAGAACTGTACAGGAACCTCAGGCACCACATGACTCAGTATAAGACCTGTACAGGAACCCCCGGCACCACATGACTCTCAATATAAGACCTGTACAGGAACCTCAGGCACCACATGACTCTCAGTATAAGACCTGTACAGGAACCTCAGGCACCACATGACTTTCAGTATAAGACCTGTACAGGAACCTCAGGCACCACATGACTCTCAGTATAAGACCTGTACAGGAACCCCCGGCACCACATGACTCTCAGTATAAGACCTGTACAGGAACCCCCGGCACCACATGACTCTCAGTATAAGACCTGTACAGGAACCCCCGGCATCACATGACTCTCAGTATAAGACCTGTACAGGAACCCCCGGCACCACATGACTCTCAGTATAAGGCCTGTACAGGAACCCCCGGCACCACATTACTCTCAGTATAAGACCTGTACAGGAACCCCCGGCACCACATGACTCTCAGTATAAGACCTGTACAGGAACCCCCGGCACCACATGACTCTCAGTATAAGACCTGTACAGGAACCCCCGGAACCACATGACTCTCAGTATAAGACCTGTACAGGAACCTCAGGCACCACATGACTCTCAGTATAAGACCTGTACAGGAACCTCAGGCACCACATGACTCTCAGTATAAGACCTGCACAGGAACCTCAGGCACCACATGACTCTCAGTATAAGACCTGTACAGGAACCTCAGGCACCACATGACTCAGTATAAGACCTGTACAGGAACCCCCGGCACCACATGACTCATTATAAGACCTGTTCAGGAACCCCCGGCACCACATGACTCAGTATAAGACCTGTACAGGAACCTCAGGCACCACATGACTCTCAGTATAAGACCTGTACAGGAACCTCAGGCACCACATGACTCAGTATAAGACCTGTACAGGAACCCCCGGCACCACATTACTCTCAGTATAAGACCTGTACAGGAACCCCCGGCACCACATTACTCTCAGTATAAACCTGTACAGGAACCCCCGGCACCACATGACTCTCAGTATAAGACCTGTACAGGAACCCCCGTCACCACATGACTCTCAGTATAAGACCTGTACAGGAACCCCCGGCACCACATGACTCTCAGTATAAGACCTGTACAGGAACCTCAGGCACCACATGACTCTCAGTAAAAGAACTGTACAGGAACCTCAGGCACCACATGACTCAGTATAAGACCTGTACAGAAACCTCAGGCACCACATGACTCTCAGTATAAGACCTGTACAGGAACCTCAGGCACCACATGACTCACAGTATAAGAACTGTACAGGAACCTCAGGCACCACATGACTCAGTATAAGACCTGTACAGGAACCCCCGGCACCACATGACTCAGTATAAGACCTGTACAGGAACCCCCGGCACCACATGATTCAGTATAAGACCTGTACAGGAACCCCCGGCACCACATGACTCTCAGTGTAAGACCTGTACAGGAACCTCAGGCACCACATGACTCAGTATAAGACCTGTACAGGAACCCCCGGCATCACATGACTCTCAGTATAAGACCTGTACAGGAACCCCCGGCACCACATGACTCTCAGTATGAGGCCTGTACAGGAACCCCCGGCACCACATTACTCCCAGTATAAGACCTGTACAGGAACCCCCGGCACCAAATGACTCTCAGTATAAGACCTGTACAGGAACCCCCGGCACCACATGACTCTCAGTATAAGACCTGTACAGGAACCCCCGGCACCACATGACTCTCAGTATAAGACCTGTACAGGAACCTCAGGCACCACATGACTCTCAGTATAAGACCTGTACAGGAACCTCAGGCACCACATGACTCTCAGTATAAGACCTGCACAGGAAGCTCAGGCACCACATGACTCTCAGTATAAGACCTGTACAGGAACCTCAGGCACCACATGACTCAGTATAAGACCTGTACAGGAACCCCCGGCACCACATGACTCAGTATAAGACCTGTACAGGATCATCAGGCACCACATGACTCTCAGTATAAGACCTGTACAGGAACCTCAGGCACCACATAACTCAGTATAAGACCTGTACAGGAACCCCCGGCACCACATGACTCTCAGTATAAGACCTGTACAGGAACCCCCGGCACCACATGACTCTCAGTATAAGACCTGTACAGGAACCCCCGGCACCACATGACTCTCAGTATAAGACCTGTACAGGAACCTCAGGCACCACATGACTCTCAGTATAAGACTTGTACAGGAACCTCAGGCACCACATGACTCTCAGTATAAGACCTGTACAGGAACCTCAGGCACCACATGACTCTCAGTATAAGACCTGTACAGGAACCCCCGGCACCACATGACTCTCAGTATAAGACCTGTACAGGAACCTCAGGCACCAAATGACACTCAGTATAAGAACTGTACAGGAACCTCAGGCACCACATGACTCAGTATAAGACCTGTACAGGAACCTCAGGCACCACATGACTCTCAGTATAAGACCTGTACAGGAACCTCAGGCACCACATGACTCACAGTATAAGAACTGTACAGGAACCTCAGGCACCACATGACTCAGTATAAGACCTGTACAGGAACCCCCGGCACCACATGACTCTCAGTATAAGACCTGTACAGGAACCTCAGGCACCACATGACTCTCAGTATAAGAACTGTACAGGAACCTCAGGCACCACATGACTCATTATAAGACCTGTACAGGAACCTCAGGCACCACATGACTCTCAGTATAAGACCTGTACAGGAACCTCAGGCACCACATGACTCACAGTATAAGAACTGTACAGGAACCTCAGGCACCACATGACTCAGTATAAGACCTGTACAGGAACCCCCGGCACCACATGACTCTCAGTATGAAACCTGTACAGGAACCTCAGGCACCACATGACTCAGTATAAGACCTGTACAGGAACCCCCGGCACCACATGACTCTCATTATAAGACCTGTACAGGAACCTCAGGCACCACATGACTCTCAGTATAAGACCTGTACAGAAACCTCAGGCACCACATGACTCTCAGTATAAGACCTGTACAGGAACCTCAGACAACACATGACTCTCAGTATAAGAACTGTACAGGAACCTCAGGCACCACATGACTCAGTATAAGACCTGTACAGGAACCCCCGGCACCACATGACTCTCAGTATAAGACCTGTACAGGAACCCCCGGCACCACATGACTCAGTATAAGACCTGTACAGGAACCCCCGGCACCACATGACTCTCAGTGTAAGACCTGTACAGGAACCTCAGGCACCACATGACTCAGTATAAGACCTGTACAGGAACCCCCGGCACCACATGACTCTCAATATAAGACCTGTACACGAACCTCAGGCACCACATGACTCTCAGTATAAGACCTGTACAGGAACCCCCGGCACCACATGACTCTCAATATAAGACCTGTACAGGAACCTCAGGCACCACATGACTTTCAGTATAAGACCTGTACAGGAACCTCAGGCACCACATGACTCTCAGTATAAGACCTGTACAGGAACCCTCGGCACCACATGACTCTCAGTATAAGACCTGTACAGGAACCCCCGGCACCACATGACTCTCAGTATAAGACCTGTACAGGAACCCCCGGCATCACATGACTCTCAGTATAAGACCTGTACAGGAACCCCCGGCACCACATGACTCTCAGTATAATGCCTGTACAGGAACCCCCGGCACCACATTACTCTCAGTATAAGACCTGTACAGGAACCCCCGGCACCACATGACTCTCAGTATAAGACCTGTACAGGAACCCCCGGCACCACATGACTCTCAGTATAAGACCTGTACAGGGACCTCAGGCACCACATGACTCTCAGTATAAGACCTGTACAGGAACCTCAGGCACCACATGACTCTCAGTATAAGACCTGTACAGGAACCTCAGGCACCACATGACTCTCAGTATAAGACCTGTACAGGAACCCCCGGCACCACATGACTCTCAGTATAAGACCTGTACAGGAACCTCAGGCACCACATGACTCTCAGTATAAGAACTGTACAGGAACCCCCGGCACCACATGACTCTCAGTATAAGACCTGTACAGGAACCCCCGGCACCACATGACTCTCAGTATAAGACCTGTACAGGAACCCCCGGCACCACATGACTCTCAGTATAAGACCTGTACAGGAACCTCAGGCACCACATGACTCTCAGTATAAGAATTGTACAGGAACCTCAGGCACCACATGACTCAGTATAAGACCTGTACAGGAACCTCAGGCACCACATGACTCTCAGTATAAGACCTGTACAGGAACCTCAGGCACCACATGACTCACAGTATAAGAACTGTACAGGAACCTCAGGGACCACATGACTCAGTATAAGACCTGTACAGGAACCCCCGGCACCACATGACTCTCAGTATGAAACCTGTACAGGAACCTCAGGCACCAAATGACTCAGTATAAGACCTGTACAGGAACCCCCGGCACCACATGACTCTCAATATAAGACCTGTACAGGAACCCCCGGCACCACATGACTCTCAGTATAAGACCTGTACAGGAACCCCCGGCACCACATGACTCTCAGTATAAGACCTGTACAGGAACCTCAGGCACCACATGACTCTCAGTATAAGAACTGTACAGGAACCTCAGGCACCACATGACTCATTATAAGACCTGTACAGGAACCTCAGGCACCACATGACTCTCAGTATAAGACCTGTACAGGAACCTCAGGCACCACATGACTCACAGTATAAGAACTGTACAGGAACCTCAGGCACCACATGACTCAGTATAAGACCTGTACAGGAACCCCCGGCACCACATGACTCTCAGTATGAAACCTGTACAGGAACCTCAGGCACCACATGACTCAGTATAAGACCTGTACAGGAACCCCCGGCACCACATGACTCTCAATATAAGACCTGTACAGGAACCTCAGGCACCACATGACTCTCAGTATAAGACCTGTACAGAAACCTCAGGCACCAAATGACTCTCAGTATAAGACCTGTACAGGAACCTCAGACAACACATGACTCTCAGTATAAGAACTGTACAGGAACCTCAGGCACCACATGACTCAGTATAAGACCTGTACAGGAACCCCCGGCACCACATGACTCTCAGTATAAGACCTGTACAGGAACCCCCGGCACCACATGACTCAGTATAAGACCTGTACAGGAACCCCCGGCACCACATGACTCTCAGTGTAAGACCTGTACAGGAACCTCAGGCACCACATGACTCAGTATAAGACCTGTACAGGAACCCCCGGCACCACATGACTCTCAATATAAGACCTGTACACGAACCTCAGGCACCACATGACTCTCAGTATAAGACCTGTACAGGAACCCCCGGCACCACATGACTCTCAATATAAGACCTGTACAGGAACCTCAGGCACCACATGACTTTCAGTATAAGACCTGTACAGGAACCTCAGGCACCACATGACTCTCAGTATAAGACCTGTACAGGAACCCCCGGCACCACATGACTCTCAGTATAAGACCTGTACAGGAACCCCCGGCATCACATGACTCTCAGTATAAGACCTGTACAGGAACCCCCGGCACCACATGACTCTCAGTATAAAGCCTGTACAGGAACCCCCGGCACCACATTACTCTCAGTATAAGACCTGTACAGGAACCCCCGGCACCACATGACTCTCAGTATAAGACCTGTACAGGAACCCCCGGCACCACATGACTCTCAGTATAAGACCTGTACAGGGACCTCAGGCACCACATGACTCTCAGTATAAGACCTGTACAGGAACCTCAGGCACCACATGACTCTCAGTATAAGACCTGTACAGGAACCTCAGGCACCACATGACTCTCAGTATAAGACCTGTACAGGAACCCCCGGCACCACATGACTCTCAGTATAAGACCTGTACAGGAACCTCAGGCACCACATGACTCTCAGTATAAGAACTGTACAGGAACCCCCGGCACCACATGACTCTCAGTATAAGACCTGTACAGGAACCCCCGGCACCACATGACTCTCAGTATAAGACCTGTACAGGAACCCCCGGCACCACATGACTCTCAGTATAAGACCTGTACAGGAACCTCAGGCACCACATGACTCTCAGTATAAGAATTGTACAGGAACCTCAGGCACCACATGACTCAGTATAAGACCTGTACAGGAACCTCAGGCACCACATGACTCTCAGTATAAGACCTGTACAGGAACCTCAGGCACCACATGACTCACAGTATAAGAACTGTACAGGAACCTCAGGGACCACATGACTCAGTATAAGACCTGTACAGGAACCCCCGGCACCACATGACTCTCAGTATGAAACCTGTACAGGAACCTCAGGCACCAAATGACTCAGTATAAGACCTGTACAGGAACCCCCGGCACCACATGACTCTCAATATAAGACCTGTACAGGAACCTCAGGCACCACATGACTCTCAGTATAAGACCTGTACAGGAACCCCCGGCACCACATGACTCTCAGTATAAGACCTGTACAGGAACCTCAGGCACCACATGACTCTCAGTATAAGACCTGTACAGGAACCTCATGCACCACATGACTCTCAGTATAAGACCTGTACAGGAACCCCCGGCACCACATGACTCTCAGTATAAGACCTGTACAGGAACCCCCGGCACCACATGACTCAGTATAAGACCTGTACAGGAACCCCCGGCACCACATGACTCAGTATAAGACCTGTACAGGAACCTCAGGCACCACATGACTCTCAGTATAAGACCTGTACAGGAACCTCAGGCACCACATGACTCAGTATAAGACCTGTAAAGGAACCCCCGGCACCATATTACTCTCAGTATAAGACCTGTACAGGAACCCCCGGCACCACATGACTCTCAATATAAGACCTGTACAGGAACCTCAGGCACCACATGACTTTCAGTATAAGACCTGTACAGGAACCTCAGGCACCACATGACTCTCAGTATAAGACCTGTACAGGAACCCTCGGCACCACATGACTCTCAGTATAAGACCTGTACAGGAACCCCCGGCACCACATGACTCTCAGTATAAGACCTGTACAGGAACCCCCGGCATCACATGACTCTCAGTATAAGACCTGTACAGGAACCCCCGGCACCACATGACTCTCAGTATAAAGCCTGTACAGGAACCCCCGGCACCACATTACTCTCAGTATAAGACCTGTACAGGAACCCCCGGCACCACATGACTCTCAGTATAAGATCTGTACAGGAACCCCCGGCACCACATGACTCTCAGTATAAGACCTGTACAGGAACCCCCGGCACCACATGACTCTCAGTATAAGACCTGTACAGGAACCTCAGGCACCACATGACTCTCAGTATAAGACCTGTACAGGAACCTCAGGCACCACATGACTCTCAGTATAAGACCTGTACAGGAACCTCAGGCACCACATGACTCTCAGTATAAGACCTGTACAGGAACCCCCGGCACCACATGACTCTCAGTATAAGACCTGTACAGGAACCTCAGGCACCACATGACTCTCAGTATAAGAACTGTACAGGAACCCCCGGCACCACATGACTCTCAGTATAAGACCTGTACAGGAACCCCCGTCACCACATGACTCTCAGTATAAGACCTGTACAGGAACCCCCGGCACCACATGACTCTCAGTATAAGACCTGTACAGGAACCTCAGGCACCACATGACTCTCAGTATAAGAATTGTACAGGAACCTCAGGCACCACATGACTCAGTATAAGACCTGTACAGGAACCTCAGGCACCACATGACTCTCAGTATAAGACCTGTACAGGAACCTCAGGCACCACATGACTCACAGTATAAGAACTGTACAGGAACCTCAGGCACCACATGACTCAGTATAAGACCTGTACAGGAACCCCCGGCACCACATGACTCTCAGTATGAAACCTGTACAGGAACCTCAGGCACCAAATGACTCAGTATAAGACCTGTACAGGAACCCCCGGCACCACATGACTCTCAATATAAGACCTGTACAGGAACCTCAGGCACCACATGACTCTCAGTATAAGACCTGTACAGGAACCCCCGGCACCACATGACTCTCAGTATAAGACCTGTACAGGAACCTCAGGCACCACATGACTCTCAGTATAAGACCTGTACAGGAACCTCATGCACCACATGACTCTCAGTATAAGACCTGTACAGGAACCCCCGGCACCACATGACTCTCAGTATAAGACCTGTACAGGAACCCCCGGCACCACATGACTCAGTATAAGACCTGTACAGGAACCCCCGGCACCACATGACTCAGTATAAGACCTGTACAGGAACCTCAGGCACCACATGACTCTCAGTATAAGACCTGTACAGGAACCTCAGGCACCACATGACTCAGTATAAGACCTGTAAAGGAACCCCCGGCACCATATTACTCTCAGTATAAGACCTGTACAGGAACCCCCGGCACCACATGACTCTCAATATAAGACCTGTACAGGAACCTCAGGCACCACATGACTTTCAGTATAAGACCTGTACAGGAACCTCAGGCACCACATGACTCTCAGTATAAGACCTGTACAGGAACCCTCGGCACCACATGACTCTCAGTATAAGACCTGTACAGGAACCCCCGGCACCACATGACTCTCAGTATAAGACCTGTACAGGAACCCCCGGCATCACATGACTCTCAGTATAAGACCTGTACAGGAACCCCCGGCACCACATGACTCTCAGTATAAAGCCTGTACAGGAACCCCCGGCACCACATTACTCTCAGTATAAGACCTGTACAGGAACCCCCGGCACCACATGACTCTCAGTATAAGATCTGTACAGGAACCCCCGGCACCACATGACTCTCAGTATAAGACCTGGACAGGAACCCCCGGCACCACATGACTCTCAGTATAAGACCTGTACAGGAACCTCAGGCACCACATGACTCTCAGTATAAGACCTGTACAGGAACCTCAGGCACCACATGACTCTCAGTATAAGACCTGTACAGGAACCTCAGGCACCACATGACTCTCAGTATAAGACCTGTACAGGAACCCCCGGCACCACATGACTCTCAGTATAAGACCTGTACAGGAACCTCAGGCACCACATGACTCTCAGTATAAGAACTGTACAGGAACCCCCGGCACCACATGACTCTCAGTATAAGACCTGTACAGGAACCCCCGTCACCACATGACTCTCAGTATAAGACCTGTACAGGAACCCCCGGCACCACATGACTCTCAGTATAAGACCTGTACAGGAACCTCAGGCAACACATGACTCTCAGTATAAGAACTGTACAGGAACCTCAGGCACCACATGACTCAGTATAAGACCTGTACAGGAACCCCCGGCACCACATGACTCTCAATATAAGACCTGTACAGGAACCTCAGGCACCACATGACTCTCAGTATAAGACCTGTACAGGAACCTCAGGCACCACATGACTTTCAGTATAAGACCTGTACAGGAACCTCAGGCACCACATGACTCTCAGTATAAGACCTGTACAGGAACCCCCGGCACCACATGACTCTCAGTATAAGACCTGTACAGGAACCCCCGGCACCACATGACTCTCAGTATAAGACCTGTACAGGAACCCCCGGCATCACATGACTCTCAGTATAAGACCTGTACAGGAACCCCCGGCACCACATGACTCTCAGTATAAGGCCTGTACAGGAACCCCCGGCACAACATTACTCTCAGTATAAGACCTGTACAGGAACCCCCGGCACCACATGACTCTCAGTATAAGACCTGTACAGGAACCCCCGGCACCACATGACTCTCAGTATAAGACCTGTACAGGAACCCCCGGAACCACATGACTCTCAGTATAAGACCTGTACAGGAACCTCAGGCACCACATGACTCTCAGTATAAGACCTGTACAGGAACCCCCGGCACCACATGACTCTCAGTATAAGACCTGTACAGGAACCCCCGGCACCACATGACTCTCAGTATAAGACCTGTACAGGAACCCCCGGCACCACATGACTCTCAGTATAAGACCTGTACAGGAACCCCCGGCACCACATGACTCTCAGTATAAGACCTGTACAGGAACCTCAGGCAACACATGACTCTCAGTATAAGAACTGTACAGGAACCTCAGGCACCACATGACTCAGTATAAGACCTGTACAGGAACCCCCGGCACCACATGACTCTCAATATAAGACCTGTACAGGAACCTCAGGCACCACATGACTCTCAGTATAAGACCTGTACAGGAACCTCAGGCACCACATGACTTTCAGTATAAGACCTGTACAGGAACCTCAGGCACCACATGACTCTCAGTATAAGACCTGTACAGGAACCCCCGGCACCACATGACTCTCAGTATAAGACCTGTACAGGAACCCCCGGCACCACCTGACTCTCAGTATAAGACCTGTACAGGAACCCCCGGCATCACATGACTCTCAGTATAAGACCTGTACAGGAACCCCCGGCACCACATGACTCTCAGTATAAGGCCTGTAGAGGAACCCCCGGCACCACATTACTCTCAGTATAAGACCTGTACAGGAACCCCCGGCACCACATGACTCTCAGTATAAGACCTGTACAGGAACCCCCGGCACCACATGACTCTCAGTATAAGACCTGTACAGGAACCCCCGGAACCACATGACTCTCAGTATAAGACCTGTACAGGAACCTCAGGCACCACATGACTCTCAGTATAAGACCTGTACAGGAACCTCAGGCACCACATGACTCTCAGTATAAGACCTGCACAGGAACCTCAGGCACCACATGACTCTCAGTATAAGACCTGTACAGGAACCTCAGGCACCACATGACTCAGTATAAGACCTGTACAGGAACCCCCGGCACCACATGACTCATTATAAGACCTGTTCAGGAACCCCCGGCACCACATGACTCAGTATAAGACCTGTACAGGAACCTCAGGCACCACATGACTCTCAGTATAAGACCTGTACAGGAACCTCAGGCACCACATGACTCAGTACAAGACCTGTACAGGAACCCCCGGCACCACATTACTCTCAGTATAAGACCTGTACAGGAACCCCCGGCACCACATTACTCTCAGTATAAACCTGTACAGGAACCCCCGGCACCACATGACTCTCAGTATAAGACCTGTACAGGAACCCCCGTCACCACATGACTCTCAGTATAAGACCTGTACAGGAACCCCCGGCACCACATGACTCTCAGTATAAGACCTGTACAGGAACCTCAGGCACCACATGACTCTCAGTAAAAGAACTGTACAGGAACCTCAGGCACCACATGACTCAGTATAAGACCTGTACAGGAACCTCAGGCACCACATGACTCTCAGTATAAGACCTGTACAGGAACCTCAGGCACCACATGACTCACAGTATAAGAACTGTACAGGAACCTCAGGCACCATATGACTCAGTATAAGACCTGTACAGGAACCTCCGGCACCACATGACTCAGTATAAGACCTGTACAGGAACCCCCGGCACCACATGATTCAGTATAAGACCTGTACAGGAACCCCCGGCACCACATGACTCTCAGTGTAAGACCTGTACAGGAACCTCAGGCACCACATGACTCAGTATAAGACCTGTACAGGAACCCCCGGCACCACATGACTCTCAATATAAGACCTGTACAGGAACCTCAGGCACCACATGACTCTCAGTATAAGACCTGTACAGGAACCTCAGGCACCACATGACTTTCAGTATAAGATTTGTACAGGAACCTCAGGCACCACATGACTCTCAGTATAAGACCTGTACAGGAACCCCCGGCACCACATGACTCTCAGTATAAGACCTGTACAGGAACCCCCCGGCACCACATGACTCTCAGTATAAGACCTGTACAGGAACCCCCTGCATCACATGACTCTCAGTATAAGACCTGTACAGGAACCCCTGGCACCACATGACTCTCAGTATAAGACCTGTACAGGAACCTCAGGCACCACATGACTCTCAGTATAAGACCTGTACAGGAACCTCAGGCACCACATGACTCTCAGTATAAGACCTGCACAGGAACCTCAGGCACCACATGACTCTCAGTATAAGACCTGTACAGGAACCTCAGGCACCACATGACTCAGTATAAGACCTGTACAGGAACCCCCGGCACCACATGACTCAGTATAAGACCTGTACAGGATCATCAGGCACCACATGACTCTCAGTATAAGACCTGTACAGGAACCTCAGGCACCACATGACTCAGTATAAGACCTGTACAGGAACCCCCGGCACCACATTACTCTCAGTATAAGACCTGTACAGGAACCCCCGGCACCACATGACTCTCAGTATAAGACCTGTACAGGAACCCCCGGCACCACATGACTCTCAGTATAAGACCTGTACAGGAACCTCAGGCACCACATGACTCTCAGTATAAGACCTGTACAGGAACCTCAGGCACCACATGACTCTCAGTATAAGACCTGCACAGGAACCTCAGGCACCACATGACTCTCAGTATAAGACCTGTACAGGAACCTCAGGCACCACATGACTCAGTATAAGACCTGTACAGGAACCCCCGGCACCACATGACTCATTATAAGACCTGTTCAGGAACCCCCGGCACCACATGACTCAGTATAAGACCTGTACAGGAACCTCAGGCACCACATGACTCTCAGTATAAGACCTGTACAGGAACCTCAGGCACCACATGACTCAGTATAAGACCTGTACAGGAACCCCCGGCACCACATTACTCTCAGTATAAGACCTGTACAGGAACCCCCGGCACCACATTACTCTCAGTATAAACCTGTACAGGAACCCCCGGCACCACATGACTCTCAGTATAAGACCTTTACAGGAACCCCCGTCACCACATGACTCTCAGTATAAGACCTGTACAGGAACCTCAGGCACCACATGACTCTCAGTATAAGACCTGTACAGGAACATCAGGCACCACATGACTCTCAGTAAAAGAACTGTACAGGAACCTCAGGCACCACATGACTCAGTATAAGACCTGTACAGGAACCTCAGGCACCACATGACTCTCAGTATAAGACCTGTACAGGAACCTCAGGCACCACATGACTCACAGTATAAGAACTGTACAGGAACCTCAGGCACCACATGACTCAGTATAAGACCTGTACAGGAACCCCCGGCACCACATGACTCAGTATAAGACCTGTACAGGAACCCCCGGCACCACATGACTCAGTATAAGACCTGTACAGGAACACCCGGCACCACATGACTCTCAGTGTAAGACCTGTACAGGAACATCAGGCACCACATGACTCTCAGTATAAGACCTGTACAGGAACCTCAGGCACCACATGACTTTCAGTATAAGACCTGTACAGGAACCCCCGGCACCACATGACTCTCAGTATAAGACCTGTACAGGAACCCCCCGGCACCACATGACTCTCAGTATAAGACCTGTACAGGAACCCCCGGCATCACATGACTCTCAGTATAAGACCTGTACAGAAACCCCCGGCACCACATGACTCTCAGTATACGGCCTGTACAGGAACCCCCGGCACCACATTACTCTCAGTATAAGACCTGTACAGGAACCCCCGGCACCACATGACTCTCAGTATAAGACCTGTACAGGAACCCCCGGCACCACATGACTCTCAGTATAAGACCTGTACAGGAACCCCCGGCACCACATGACTCTCAGTATAAGACCTGTACAGGAACCTCAGGCACCACATGACTCTCAGTATAAGACCTGTACAGGAACCTCAGGCACCACATGACTCTCAGTATAAGACCTGCACAGGAACCTCAGGCACCACATGACTCTCAGTATAAGACCTGTACAGGAACCTCAGGCACCACATGACTCAGTATAAGACCTGTACAGGAACCCCCGGCACCACATGACTCTCAGTATAAGACCTGTACAGGAACCCCCGGCACCACATTACTCTCAGTATAAGACCTGTACAGGAACCCCCGGCACCACATTACTCTCAGTATAAACCTGTACAGGAACCCCCTGCACCACATGACTCTCAGTATAAGACCTGTACAGGAACCCCCGTCACCACATGACTCTCAGTATAAGACCTGTACAGGAACCCCCGTCACCACATGACTCTCAGTATAAGACCTGTACAGGAACCCCCGGCACCACATGACTCTCAGTATAAGACCTGTACAGGAACCTCAGGCACCACATGACTCACAGTATAAGAACTGTACAGGAACCTCAGGCACCACATGACTCAGTAAAAGACCTGTACAGGAACCCCCGGCACCACATGACTCTCAGTATGAAACCTGTACAGGAACCTCAGGCACCACATGACTCAGTATAAGACCTGTAAAGGAACCCCCGGCACCACATGACTCAGTATAAGACCTGTACAGGAACCCCCGGCACCACATTACTCTCAGTGTAAGACCTGTACAGGAACCTCAGGCACCACATGACTCAGTATAAGACCTGTACAGGAACCCCCGGCACCACATGACTCTCAATATAAGACCTGTACAGGAACCTCAGGCACCAAATGACTCTCAGTATAAGACCTGTACAGGAACCTCAGGCACCACATGACTTTCAGTATAAGACCTGTACAGGAACCTCAGGCACCACATGACTCTCAGTATAAGACCTGTACAGGAACCCCCGGCACCACATGACTCTCAGTATAAGACCTGTACAGGAACCCCCCGCACCACATGACTCTCAGTATAAGACCTGTACAGGAACCCCCGGCATCACATGACTCTCAGTATAAGACCTGTACAGGAACCCCCGGCACCACATGACTCTCAGTATAAGGCCTGTACAGGAACCCCCGGCACCACATTACTCTCAGTATAAGACCTGTACAGGAACCCCCGGCACTACATGACTCTCAGTATAAGACCTGTACAGGAACCCCCGGCACCACATGACTCTCAGTATAAGACCTGTACAGGAACCCCCGGCACCACATGACTCTCAGTATAAGACCTGTACAGGAACCTCAGGCACCACATGACTCTCAGTATAAGACCTATACAGGAACCCCCGGCACCACATGACTCTCAGTATAAGACCTGTACAGGAACCTCAGGCACCACATGACTCTCAGTATAAGACCTATACAGGAACCTCAGGCAACACATTACTCTCAGTATAAGAACTGTACAGGAACCTCAGGCACCACATGACTCAGGATAAGACCTGTACAGGAACCCCCGGCACCACATGATTCAGTATAAGACCTGTACAGGAACCCCCGGCACCACATGACTCTCAGTGTAAGACCTGTACAGGAACCTCAGGCACCACATGACTCTCAGTATAAGACCTGTACAGGAACCTCAGGCACCACATGACTTTCAGTATAAGACCTGTACAGGAACCTCAGGCACCAAATGACTCTCAGTATAAGACCTGTACAGGAACCCCCGGCACCACATGACTCTCAGTATAAGACCTGTACAGGAACCCCCGGCACCACATGACTCTCAGTATAAGGCCTGTACAGGAACCCCCGGCACCACATTACTCTCAGTATAAGACCTGTACAGGAACCCCCGGCACCAAATGACTCTCAGTATAAGACCTGTACAGGAACCCCCGGCACCACATGACTCTCAGTATAAGACCTGTACAGGAACCCCCGGCACCACATGACTCTCAGTATAAGACCTGTACAGGAACCCCCGGCACCACATGACTCTCAGTATAAGACCTGTACAGGAACCTCAGGCACCACATGACTCTCAGTATAAGACCTGTACAAGAACCCCCGGCACCACATGACTCTCAGTATAAGACCTGTACAGGAACCTCAGGCACCACATGACTCTCAGTATGAGACCTGTACAGGAACCTCAGGCAACACATGACTCTCAGTATAAGAACTGTACAGGAACCTCAGGCACCACATGACTCAGTATAAGACCTGTACAGGAACCCCCGGCACCACATGACTCAGTATAAGACCTGTACAGGAACCTCCGGCACCACATGACTCCCAGTGTAAGACCTGTACAGGAACCTCAGGCACCACGTGACTCAGTATAAGACCTGTACAGGAACCCCCGGCACCACATGACTCTCAATATAAGACCTGTACAGGAACCTCAGGCACCACATGACTCTCAGTATAAGACCTGTACAGGAACCTCAGGCACCACATGACTTTCAGTATAAGACCTGTACAGGAACCTCAGGCACCACATGACTCTCAGTATAAGACCTGTACAGGAACCCTCGGCACCACATGACTCTCAGTATAAGACCTGTACAGGAGCCCCCGGCACCACATGACTCTCAGTATAAGACCTGTACAGGAACCCCCGGCATCACATGACTCTCAGTATAAGACCTGTACAGGAACCCCCGGCACCACATGACTCTCAGTATAAGGCCTGTACAGGAACCCCCGGCACCACATTACTCTCAGTATTAGACCTGTACAGGAACCCCCGGCACCACATGACTCTCAGTATAAGACCTGTACAGGAACCCCCGGCACCACATGACTCTCAGTATAAGACCTGTACAGGAACCCCCGGCACCACATGACTCTCAGTATAAGACCTGTACAGTAACCCCCGGCACCACATGACTCTCAGTATAAGACCTGTACAGGAACCTCAGGCACCACATGATTCTCAGTATAAGACCTGTACAGGAACCTCAGGCACCACATGACTCTCAGTATAAGACCTGTACAGGAACCTCAGGCACCACATGACTCTCAGTATAAGACCTGTACAGGAACCCCCGGCACCACATGACTCTCAGTATAAGACCTGTACAGGAACCTCAGGCACCACATGACTCTCAGTATAAGAACTGTACAGGAACCTCAGGCACCACATGACTCAGTATAAGACCTGTACAGGAACCTCAGGCACCACATGACTCTCAGTATAAGACCTGTACAGGAACCTCAGGCACCACATGACTCACAGTATAAGAACTGTACAGGAACCTCAGGCACCACATGACTCAGTATAAGACCTGTACAGGAACCCCCGGCACCACATGACTCTCAGTATAAGACCTGTACAGGAA
The DNA here is from genome assembly GCF_026437365.1 of Eucyclogobius newberryi. Classification (NCBI taxonomy): domain Eukaryota; kingdom Metazoa; phylum Chordata; class Actinopteri; order Gobiiformes; family Gobiidae; genus Eucyclogobius; species Eucyclogobius newberryi. The sequence continues at coordinate 39,521,621 of NW_027316500.1, read as the reverse complement.
CCTCAGGCACCACATGACTCTCAGTATAAGAACTGTACAGGAACCTCAGGCACCACATGACTCATTATAAGACCTGTACAGGAACCTCAGGCACCACATGACTCTCAGTATAAGACCTGTACAGGAACCTCAGGCACCACATGACTCACAGTATAAGAACTGTACAGGAACCTCAGGCACCACATGACTCAGTATAAGACCTGTACAGGAACCTCAGGCACCACATGACTCTCAGTATAAGACCTGTACAGGAACCTCAGGCACCACATGACTCTCAGTATAAGACCTGTACAGGAACCTCAGGCAACACATGACTCTCAGTATAAGAACTGTACAGGAACCTCAGGCACCACATGACTCAGTATAAGACCTGTACAGGAACCCCCGGCACCACATGACTCAGTATAAGACCTGTACAGGAACCCCCGGCACCACATGACTCTCAGTGTAAGACCTGTACAGGAACCCCCGGCACCACATGACTCTCAATATAAGACCTGTACAGGAACCTCAGGCACCACATGACTCTCAGTATAAGACCTGTACAGGAACCTCAGGCACCACATGACTTTCAGTATAAGACCTGTACAGGAACTTCAGGCACCACATGACTCTCAGTATAAGACCTGTACAGGAACCCTCGGCACCACATGACTCTCAGTATAAGACCTTTACAGGAACCCCCGGCACCACATGACTCTCAGTATAAGACCTGTACAGGAACCCCCGGCATCACATGACTCTCAGTATAAGACCTGTACAGGAACCCCCGGCACCACATGACTCTCAGTATAAGGCCTGTACAGGAACCCCCGGCACCACATGACTCTCAGTATAAGACCTGTACAGGAACCCCCGGCACTACATGACTCTCAGTATAAGACCTGTACAGGAACCCCCGGCACCACATGACTCTCAGTATAAGACCTGTACAGGAACCCCCGGCACCACATGACTCTCAGTATAAGACCTGTACAGGAACCTCAGGCACCACATGACTCTCAGTATAAGACCTATACAGGAACCCCCGGCACCACATGACTCTCAGTATAAGACCTGTACAGGAACCTCAGGCACCACATGACTCTCAGTATAAGACCTATACAGGAACCTCAGGCAACACATGACTCTCAGTATAAGAACTGTACAGGAACCTCAGGCACCACATGACTCAGGATAAGACCTGTACAGGAACCCCCGGCACCACATGATTCAGTATAAGACCTGTACAGGAACCCCCGGCACCACATGACTCTCAGTGTAAGACCTGTACAGGAACCTCAGGCACCACATGACTCTCAGTATAAGACCTGTACAGGAACCTCAGGCACCACATGACTTTCAGTATAAGACCTGTACAGGAACCTCAGGCACCACATGACTCTCAGTATAAGACCTGTACAGGAACCCCCGGCACCACATGACTCTCAGTATAAGACCTGTACAGGAACCCCCGGCACCACATGACTCTCAGTATAAGGCCTGTACAGGAACCCCCGGCACCACATTACTCTCAGTATAAGACCTGTACAGGAACCCCCGGCACCAAATGACTCTCAGTATAAGACCTGTACAGGAACCCCCGGCACCACATGACTCTCAGTATAAGACCTGTACAGGAACCCCCGGCACCACATGACTCTCAGTATAAGACCTGTACAGGAACCCCCGGCACCACATGACTCTCAGTATAAGACCTGTACAGGAACCTCAGGCACCACATGACTCTCAGTATAAGACCTGTACAGGAACCCCCGGCACCACATGACTCTCAGTATAAGACCTGTACAGGAACCTCAGGCACCACATGACTCTCAGTATGAGACCTGTACAGGAACCTCAGGCAACACATGACTCTCAGTATAAGAACTGTACAGGAACCTCAGGCACCACATGACTCAGTATAAGACCTGTACAGGAACCCCCGGCACCACATGACTCAGTATAAGACCTGTACAGGAACCTCCGGCACCACATGACTCCCAGTGTAAGACCTGTACAGGAACCTCAGGCACCACGTGACTCAGTATAAGACCTGTACAGGAACCCCCGGCACCACATGACTCTCAATATAAGACCTGTACAGGAACCTCAGGCACCACATGACTCTCAGTATAAGACCTGTACAGGAACCTCAGGCACCACATGACTTTCAGTATAAGACCTGTACAGGAACCTCAGGCACCACATGACTCTCAGTATAAGACCTGTACAGGAACCCTCGGCACCACATGACTCTCAGTATAAGACCTGTACAGGAGCCCCCGGCACCACATGACTCTCAGTATAAGACCTGTACAGGAACCCCCGGCATCACATGACTCTCAGTATAAGACCTGTACAGGAACCCCCGGCACCACATGACTCTCAGTATAAGGCCTGTACAGGAACCCCCGGCACCACATTACTCTCAGTATAAGACCTGTACAGGAACCCCCGGCACCACATGACTCTCAGTATAAGACCTGTACAGGAACCCCCGGCACCACATGACTCTCAGTATAAGACCTGTACAGGAACCCCCGGCACCACATGACTCTCAGTATAAGACCTGTACAGTAACCCCCGGCACCACATGACTCTCAGTATAAGACCTGTACAGGAACCTCAGGCACCACATGATTCTCAGTATAAGACCTGTACAGGAACCTCAGGCACCACATGACTCTCAGTATAAGACCTGTACAGGAACCTCAGGCACCACATGACTCTCAGTATAAGACCTGTACAGGAACCCCCGGCACCACATGACTCTCAGTATAAGACCTGTACAGGAACCTCAGGCACCACATGACTCTCAGTATAAGAACTGTACAGGAACCTCAGGCACCACATGACTCAGTATAAGACCTGTACAGGAACCTCAGGCACCACATGACTCTCAGTATAAGACCTGTACAGGAACCTCAGGCACCACATGACTCACAGTATAAGAACTGTACAGGAACCTCAGGCACCACATGACTCAGTATAAGACCTGTACAGGAACCCCCGGCACCACATGACTCTCAGTATAAGACCTGTACAGGAACCTCAGGCACCACATGACTCTCAGTATAAGAACTGTACAGGAACCTCAGGCACCACATGACTCATTATAAGACCTGTACAGGAACCTCAGGCACCACATGACTCTCAGTATAAGACCTGTACAGGAACCTCAGGCACCACATGACTCACAGTATAAGAACTGTACAGGAACCTCAGGCACCACATGACTCAGTATAAGACCTGTACAGGAACCTCAGGCACCACATGACTCTCAGTATAAGACCTGTACAGGAACCTCAGGCACCACATGACTCTCAGTATAAGACCTGTACAGGAACCTCAGGCAACACATGACTCTCAGTATAAGAACTGTACAGGAACCTCAGGCACCACATGACTCAGTATAAGACCTGTACAGGAACCCCCGGCACCACATGACTCAGTATAAGACCTGTACAGGAACCCCCGGCACCACATGACTCTCAGTGTAAGACCTGTACAGGAACCCCCGGCACCACATGACTCTCAATATAAGACCTGTACAGGAACCTCAGGCACCACATGACTCTCAGTATAAGACCTGTACAGGAACCTCAGGCACCACATGACTTTCAGTATAAGACCTGTACAGGAACTTCAGGCACCACATGACTCTCAGTATAAGACCTGTACAGGAACCCTCGGCACCACATGACTCTCAGTATAAGACCTTTACAGGAACCCCCGGCACCACATGACTCTCAGTATAAGACCTGTACAGGAACCCCCGGCATCACATGACTCTCAGTATAAGACCTGTACAGGAACCCCCGGCACCACATGACTCTCAGTATAAGGCCTGTACAGGAACCCCCGGCACCACATTACTCTCAGTATAAGACCTGTACAGGAACCCCCGGCACCACATGACTCTCAGTATAAGACCTGTACAGGAACCCCCGGCACCACATGAGTCTCAGTATAAGACCTGTACAGGAACCCCCGGCACCACATGACTCTCAGTATAAGACCTGTACAGGAACCTCAGGCACCACATGACTCTCAGTATAAGACCTGTACAGGAACCTCAGGCACCACATGACTCTCAGTATAAGACCTGTACAGGAACCTCAGGCACCACATGACTCTCAGTATAAGACCTGTACAGGAACCCCCGGCACCACATGACTCTCAGTATAAGACCTGTACAGGAACCTCAGGCACCACATGACTCTCAGTATAAGAACTGTACAGGAACCTCAGGCACCACATGACTCAGTATAAGACCTGTACAGGAACCTCAGGCACCACATGACTCACAGTATAAGAACTGTACAGGAACCTCAGGCACCACATGACTCAGTATAAGACCTGTACAGGAACCCCCGGCACCACATGACTCTCAGTATGAAACCTGTACAGGAACCTCAGGCACCACATGACTCAGTATAAGACCTGTACAGGAACCCCCGGCACCACATGACTCTCAATATAAGACCTGTACAGGAACCTCAGGCACCACATGACTCTCAGTATAAGACCTGTACAGGAACCCCCGGCACCACATGACTCTCAGTATAAGACCTGTACAGGAACCTCAGGCACCACATGACTCTCAGTATAAGACCTGTACAGGAACCTCAGGAACCACATGACTCTCAGTATAAGACCTGTACAGGAACCCCCGGCACCACATGACTCTCAGTATAAGACCTGTACAGGAACCCCCGGCACCACATGACTCAGTATAAGACCTGTACAGGAACCCCCGGCACCACATGACTCAGTATAAGACCTGTACAGGAACCTCAGGCACCACATGACTCTCAGTATAAGACCTGTACAGGAACCTCAGGCACCACATGACTCAGTATAAGACCTGTAAAGGAACCCCCGGCACCATATTACTCTCAGTATAAGACCTGTACAGGAACCCCCGGCACCACATTAGTCTCAGTATAAGACCTGAACAGGAACCCCCGGCACCACATGACTCTCAGTATAAGACCTGTACAGGAACCCCCGGCACCACATGACTCTCAGTATAAGACCTGTACAGGAACCCCCGGCACCACATGACTCTCAGTATAAGACCTGTACAGGAACCCCCGGCACCACATGACTCTCAGTATAAGACCTGTACAGGAACCCCCGGCACCACATGACTCTCAGTATAAGACCTGTACAGGAACCTCAGTCAACACATGACTCTCAGTATGAGAACTGTACAGGAACCTCAGGCACCACATGACTCAGTATAAGACCTGTACAGGAACCCCCGGCACCACATGACTCAGTATAAAACCTGTACAGGAACCCCCGGCACCACATGACTCTCAGTGTAAGACCTGTACAGGAACCTCAGGCACCACATGACTCAGTATAAGACCTGTACAGGAACCCCCGGCACCACATGACTCTCAATATAAGACCTGTACAGGAACCTCAGGCACCACATGACTTTCAGTATAAGACCTGTACAGGAACCTCAGGCACCACATGACTTTCAGTATAAGACCTGTACAGGAACCCCCGGCACCACATGACTCTCAGTATAAGACCTGTACAGGAACCCCCGGCACCACATGACTCTCAGTATAAGACCTGTACAGGAACCCCCGGCATCACATGATTCTCAGTATAAGACCTGTACAGGAACCCCCGGCACCACATGACTCTCAGTATAAGGCCTGTACAGGAACCCCCGGCACCACATTACTCTCAGTATAAGACCTGTACAGGAACCCCCGGCACCACATGACTCTCAGTATAAGACCTGTACAGGAACCCCCGGCACCACATGACTCTCAGTATAAGACCTGTACAGGAACCCCCGGCACCACATGACTCTCAGTATAAGACCTGTACAGGAACCTCAGGCACCACATGACTCTCAGTATAAGACCTGTACAGGAACCTCGGGCACCACATGACTCTCAGTATAAGACCTGCACAGGAACCTCAGGCACCACATGACTCTCAGTATAAGACCTGTACAGGAACCTCAGGCACCACATGACTCAGTATAAGACCTGTACAGGAACCCCCGGCACCACATGACTCATTATAAGACCTGTTCAGGAACCCCCGGCACCACATGACTCAGTATAAGACCTGTACAGGAACCTCAGGCACCACATGACTCTCAGTATAAGACCTGTACAGGAACCTCAGGCACCACATGACTCAGTATAAGACCTGTACAGGAACCCCCGGCACCACATTACTCTCAGTATAAGACCTGTACAGGAACCCCCGGCACCACATTACTCTCAGTATAAACCTGTACAGGAACCCCCGGCACCACATGACTCTCAGTATAAGACCTGTACAGGAACCCCCGTCACCACATGACTCTCAGTATAAGACCTGTACAGGAACCCCCGGCACCACATGACTCTCAGTATAAGACCTGTACAGGAACCTCAGGCACCACATGACTCTCAGTAAAAGAACTGTACAGGAACCTCAGGCACCACATGACTCAGTATAAGACCTGTACAGGAACCTCAGGCACCACATGACTCTCAGTATAAGACCTGTACAGGAACCTCAGGCACCACATGACTCACAGTATAAGAACTGTACAGGAACCTCAGGCACCACATGACTCAGTATAAGACCTGTACAGGAACCCCCGGCACCACATGACTCAGTATAAGACCTGTACAGGAACCCCCGGCACCACATGACTCAGTATAAGACCTGTACAGGAACCCCCGGCACCACATGACTCTCAGTGTAAGACCTGTACCGGAACCTCAGGCACCACATGACTCAGTATAAGACCTGTACAGGAACCCCCGGCACCACATGACTCTCAATATAAGACCTGTACAGGAACCTCAGGCACCACATGACTCTCAGTATAAGACCTGTACAGGAACCTCAGGCACCACATGACTTTCAGTATAAGACCTGTACAGGAACCTCAGGCACCACATGACTCTCAGTATAAGACCTGTACAGGAACCCCCGGCACCACATGACTCTCAGTATAAGACCTGTACAGGAACCCCCCGGCACCACATGACTCTCAGTATAAGACCTGTACAGGAACCCCCGGCATCACATGACTCTCAGTATAAGACCTGTACAGGAACCCCCGGCACCACATGACTCTCAGTATAAGGCCTGTACAGGAACCCCCGGCACCACATTACTCTCAGTATAAGACCTGTACAGGAACCCCCGGCACCACATGACTCTCAGTATAAGACCTGTACAGGAACCCCCGGCACCACATGACTTTCGGTATAAGACCTGTACAGGAACCCCCGGCACCACATGACTCTCAGTATAAGACCTGTACAGGAACCTCAGGCACCACATGACTCTCAGTATAAGACCTGTACAGGAACCTCAGGCACCACATGACTCTCAGTATAAGACCTGCACAGGAACCTCAGGCACCACATGACTCTCAGTATAAGACCTGTACAGGAACCTCAGGCACCACATGACTCAGTATAAGACCTGTACAGGAACCCCCGGCACCACATGACTCAGTATAAGACCTGTACAGGAACATCAGGCACCACATGACTCTCAGTATAAGACCTGTACAGGAACCCCCGGCACCACATGACTCAGTATAAGACCTGTACAGGAACCCCCGGCACCACATGACTCTCAATATAAGACCTGTACAGGAACCTCAGGCACCACATGACTCTCAGTATAAGACCTGTACAGGAACCTCAGGCACCACATGACTTTCAGTATAAGACCTGTACAGGAACCCCCGGCACCACATGACTCAGTATAAGACCTGTACAGGAACCCCCGGCACCACATGACTCTCAATATAAGACCTGTACAGGAACCTCAGGCACCACATGACTCTCAGTATAAGACCTGTACAGGAACCTCAGGCACCACATGACTTTCAGTATAAGACCTGTACAGGAACCTCAGGCACCACATGACTCTCAGTATAAGACCTGTACAGGAACCCCCGGCACCACATGACTCTCAGTATAAGACCTGTACAGGAACCCCCCGGCACCACATGACTCTCAGTATAAGACCTGTACAGGAACCCCCGGCATCACATGACTCTCAGTATAAGACCTGTACAGGAACCCCCGGCACCACATGACTCTCAGTATAAGGCCTGTACAGGAACCCCCGGCACCACATTACTCTCAGTATAAGACCTGTACAGGAACCCCCGGCACCACATGACTCTCAGTATAAGACCTGTACAGGAACCCCCGGCACCACATGACTTTCGGTATAAGACCTGTACAGGAACCCCCGGCACCACATGACTCTCAGTATAAGACCTGTACAGGAACCTCAGGCACCACATGACTCTCAGTATAAGACCTGTACAGGAACCTCAGGCACCACATGACTCTCAGTATAAGACCTGCACAGGAACCTCAGGCACCACATGACTCTCAGTATAAGACCTGTACAGGAACCTCAGGCACCACATGACTCAGTATAAGACCTGTACAGGAACCCCCGGCACCACATGACTCAGTATAAGACCTGTACAGGAACATCAGGCACCACATGACTCTCAGTATAAGACCTGTACAGGAACCTCAGGCACCACATGACTCAGTATAAGACCTGTACAGGAACCCCGGCACCACATTACTCTCAGTATAAGACCTGTACAGGAACCCCCGGCACCACATTACTCTCAGTATAAACCTGTACAGGAACCCCCGGCACCACATGACTCTCAGTATAAGACCTGTACAGGAACCCCCGTCACCACATGACTCTCAGTATAAGACCTATACAGGAACCCCCGGCACCACATGACTCTCAGTATAAGACCTGTACAGGAACCTCAGGCACCACATGACTCTCAGTATAAGACCTGTACAGGAACCTCAGGCACCACATGACTCTCAGTATAAGACCTGTACAGGAACCTCAGGCACCACATGACTCACAGTATAAGAACTGTACAGGAACCTCAGGCACCACATGACTCAGTAAAGACCTGTACAGGAACCCCCGGCACCACATGACTCTCAGTATGAAACCTGTACAGGAACCTCAGGCAACACATGACTCTCAGTATAAGAACTGTACAGGAACCTCAGGCACCACATGACTCAGTATAAGACCTGTACAGGAACCCCCGGCACCACATGACTCAGTATAAGACCTGTACAGGAACCCCCGGCACCACATGACTCTCAGTGTAAGACCTGTACAGGAACCTCAGGCACCACATGACTCAGTATAAGACCTGTACAGGAACCCCCGGCACCACATGACTCTCAATATAAGACCTGTACAGGAACCTCAGGCACCACATGACTCTCAGTATAAGACCTGTAGAGGAACCTCAGGCACCACATGACTTTCAGTATAAGACCTGTACAGGAACCTCAGGCACCACATGACTCTCAGTATAAGACCTGTACAGGAACCCTCGGCACCACATGACTCTCAGTATAAGACCTGTACAGGAACCCCCGGCACCACATGACTCTCAGTATAAGACCTGTACAGGAACCCCCGGCATCACATGACTCTCAGTATAAGACCTGTACAGGAACCCCCGGCACCACATGACTCTCAGTATAAGGCCTGTACAGGAACCCCCGGCACCACATTACTCTCAGTATAAGACCTGTACAGGAACCTCAGGCACCACATGACTCTCAGTATAAGACCTGTACAGGAACCCTCGGCACCACATGACTCTCAGTATAAGACCTGTACAGGAACCCCCGGCACCACATGACTCTCAGTATAAGATCTGTACAGGAACCCCCGGCATCACATGACTCTCAGTATAAGACCTGTACAGGAACCCCCGGCACCACATGACTCTCAGTATAAGGCCTGTACAGGAACCCCCGGCACCACATTACTCTCAGTATAAGACCTGTACAGGAACCCCCGGCACCACATGACTCCCAGTATAAGACCTGTACAGGAACCCCGGCACCACATGACTCTCAGTATAAGACCTGTACAGGAACCCCCGGCACCACATGACTCTCAGTATAAGACCTGTACAGGAACCTCAGGCACCACATGACTCTCAGTATAAGACCTGTACAGGAACCTCAGGCACCACATGACTCTCAGTATAAGACCTGTACAGGAACCTAAGGCACCACATGACTCTCAGTATAAGACCTGTACAGGAACCCCCGGCACCACATGACTCTCAGTATAAGACCTGTACAGGAACCTCAGGCACCACATGACTCTCAGTATAAGAACTGTACAGGAACCTCAGGCACCACATGACTCAGTATAAGACCTGTACAGGAACCTCAGGCACCACATGACTCTCAGTATAAGACCTGTACAGGAACCTCAGGCACCACATGACTCACAGTATAAGAACTGTACAGGAACCTCAGGCACCACATGACTCAGTATAAGACCTGTACAGGAACCCCCGGCACCACATGACTCTCAGTATGAAACCTGTACAGGAACCTCAGGCACCACTTGACTCAGTATAAGACCTGTACAGGAACCCCCGGCACCACATGACTCTCAATATAAGACCTGTACAGGAACCTCAGGCACCACATGACTCTCAGTATAAGACCTGTACAGGAACCCCCGGCACCACATGACTCTCAGTATAAGACCTGTACAGGAACCTCAGGCACCACATGACTCTCAGTATAAGACCTGTACAGGAACCTCAGCCACCACATGACTCTCAGTATAAGACCTGTACAGGAACCCCCGGCACAACATGACTCTCAGTATAAGACCTGTACAGGAACCCCCGGCACCACATGACTCAGTATAAGACCTGTACAGGAACCCCCGGCACCACATGACTCAGTATAAGACCTGTACAGGAACCTCAGGCACCACATGACTCTCAGTATAAGACCTGTACAGGAACCTCAGGCACCACATGACTCAGTATAAGACCTGTAAAGGAACCCCCGGCACCATATTACTCTCAGTATAAGACCTGTACAGTAACCCCCCGGCACCACATGACTCTCAGTATAAGACCTGTACAGGAACCCCCGGCATCACATGACTCTCAGTATAAGACCTGTACAGGAACCCCCGGCACCACATGACTCTCAGTATAAGGCCTGTACAGGAACCCCCGGCACCAAATTACTCTCAGTATAAGACCTGTACAGGAACCCCCGGCACCACATGACTCTCAGTATAAGACCTGTACAGGAACCCTCGGCACCACATGACTCACAGTATAAGACCTGTACAGGAACCCCCGGCATCACATGACTCTCAGTATAAGGCCTGTACAGGAACCCCCGGCACCACATTACTCTCAGTATAAGACCTGTACAGGAACCCCCGGCACCACATGACTCTCAGTATAAGACCTGTACAGGAACCCCCGGCACCACATGACTCTCAGTATAAGACCTGTACAGGAACCTCAGGCACCACATGACTCTCAGTATAAGACCTGTACAGGAACCTCAGGCACCACATGACTCTCAGTATAAGACCTGTACAGGAACCTCAGGCACCACATGACTCTCAGTATAAGACCTGCACAGGAACCTCAGGCACCACATGACTCTCAGTATAAGACCTGTACAGGAACCTCAGGCACCACATGACTCAGTATAAGACCTGTACAGGAACCCCCGGCACCACATGACTCAGTATAAGACCTGTACAGGAACATCAGGCACCACATGACTCTCAGTATAAGACCTGTACAGGAACCTCAGGCACCACATGACTCAGTATAAGACCTGTACAGGAACCCCCGGCACCACATGACTCTCAGTATAAGACCTGTACAGGAACCCCCGGCACCACATTACTCTCAGTATAAACCTGTACAGGAACCCCCGGCACCACATGACTCTCAGTATAAGACCTGTACAGGAACCCCCGTCACCACATGACTCTCAGTATAAGACCTATACAGGAACCCCCGGCACCACATGACTCTCAGTATAAGGCCTGTACAGGAACCCCCGGCACCACATTACTCTCAGTATAAGACCTGTACAGGAACCCCCGGCACCACATGACTCTCAGTATAAGACCTGTACAGGAACCCCCGGCACCACATGACTCTCAGTATAAGACCTGTACAGGAACCTCAGGCACCACATGACTCTCAGTATAAGACCTGTACAGGAACCCCCGGCACCACATGACTCAGTATAAGACCTGTACAGGAACCCCCGGCACCACATGACTCAGTATAAGACCTGTACAGGAACCTCAGGCACCACATGACTCTCAGTATAAGACCTGTACAGGAACCTCAGGCACCACATGACTCAGTATAAGACCTGTAAAGGAACCCCCGGCACCATATTACTCTCAGTATAAGACCTGTACAGTAACCCCCCGGCACCACATGACTCTCAGTATAAGACCTGTACAGGAACCCCCGGCATCACATGACTCTCAGTATAAGACCTGTACAGGAACCCCCGGCACCACATGACTCTCAGTATAAGGCCTGTACAGGAACCCCCGGCACCAAATTACTCTCAGTATAAGACCTGTACAGGAACCCCCGGCACCACATGACTCTCAGTATAAGACCTGTACAGGAACCCTCGGCACCACATGACTCACAGTATAAGACCTGTACAGGAACCCCCGGCATCACATGACTCTCAGTATAAGGCCTGTACAGGAACCCCCGGCACCACATTACTCTCAGTATAAGACCTGTACAGGAACCCCCGGCACCACATGACTCTCAGTATAAGACCTGTACAGGAACCCCCGGCACCACATGACTCTCAGTATAAGACCTGTACAGGAACCTCAGGCACCACATGACTCAGTATAAGACCTGTACAGGAACCCCCGGCACCACATGACTCAGTATAAGACCTGTACAGGAACATCAGGCACCACATGACTCTCAGTATAAGACCTGTACAGGAACCTCAGGCACCACATGACTCAGTATAAGACCTGTACAGGAACCCCCGGCACCACATGACTCTCAGTATAAGACCTGTACAGGAACCCCCGGCACCACATTACTCTCAGTATAAACCTGTACAGGAACCCCCGGCACCACATGACTCTCAGTATAAGACCTGTACAGGAACCCCCGTCACCACATGACTCTCAGTATAAGACCTATACAGGAACCCCCGGCACCACATGACTCTCAGTATAAGACCTGTACAGGAACCTCAGGCACCACATGACTCTCAGTATAAGACCTGGACAGGAACCTAAGGCACCACATGACTCTCAGTATAAAACCTGTACAGGAACCTCAGGCACCACATGACTCACAGTATAAGAACTGTACAGGAACCTCAGGCACCACATGACTCAGTAAAGACCTGTACAGGAACCCCCGGCACCACATGACTCTCAGTATGAAACCTGTACAGGAACCTCAGGCAACACATGACTCTCAGTATAAGAACTGTACAGGAACCTCAGGCACCACATGACTCAGTATAAGACCTGTACAGGAACCCCCGGCACCACATGACTCACTATAAGACCTGTACAGGAACCCCCGGCACCACATGACTCTCAGTGTAAGACCTGTACAGGAACCTCAGGCACCACATGACTCAGTATAAGACCTGTACAGGAACCCCCGGCACCACATGACTCTCAATATAAGACCTGTACAGGAACCTCAGGCACCACATGACTCTCAGTATAAGACCTTTAGAGGAACCTCAGGCACCACATGACTTTCAGTATAAGACCTGTACAGGAACCTCAGGCACCACATGACTCTCAGTATAAGACCTGTACAGGAACCCTCGGCACCACATGACTCTCAGTATAAGACCTGTACAGGAACCCCCGGCACCACATGACTCTCAGTACAAGACCTGTACAGGAACCCCCGGCATCACATGACTCTCAGTATAAGACCTGTACAGGAACCCCCGGCACCACATGACTCTCAGTATAAGGCCTGTACAGGAACCCCCGGCACCACATTACTCTCAGTATAAGACCTGTACAGGAACCTCAGGCACCACATGACTCTCAGTATAAGACCTGTACAGGAACCCTCGGCACCACATGACTCTCAGTATAAGACCTGTACAGGAACCCCCGGCACCAAATGACTCTCAGTATAAGACCTGTACAGGAACCCCCGGCATCACATGACTCTCAGTATAAGACCTGTACAGGAACCCCCGGCACCACATGACTCTCAGTATAAGGCCTGTACAGGAACCCCCGGCACCACATTACTCTCAGTATAAGACCTGTACAGGAACCCCCGGCACCACATGACTCTCAGTATAAGGCCTGTACAGGAACCCCCGGCACCACATTACTCTCAGTATAAGACCTGTACAGGAACCCCCGGCACCACATGACTCTCAGTATAAGACCTGTACAGGAACCCCCGGCACCACATGACTCTCAGTATAAGACCTGTACAGGAACCCCCGGCACCACATGACTCTCAGTATAAGACCTGTACAGGAACCTCAGGCACCACATGACTCTCAGTATAAGACCTGTACAGGAACCTCAGGCACCACATGACTCTCAGTATAAGACCTGTACAGGAACCTCAGGCACCACATGACTCTCAGTATAAGACCTGTACAGGAACCCCCGGCACCACATGACTCTCAGTATAAGACCTGTACAGGAACCTCAGGCACCACATGACTCTCAGTATAAGAACTGTACAGGAACCTCAGGCACCACATGACTCAGTATAAGACCTGTACAGGAACCTCAGGCACCACATGACTCTCAGTATAAGACCTGTACAGGAACCTCAGGCACCACATGACTCACAGTATAAGAACTGTACAGGAACCTCAGGCACAACATGACTCAGTATAAGACCTGTACAGGAACCCCCGGCACCACATGACTCTCAGTATAAGACCTGTACAGGAACCTCAGGCACCACATGACTCTCAGTATAAGACCTGTACAGGAACCTCAGGCACCACATGACTCTCAGTATAAGACCTGTACAGGAACCTCAGGCACCACATGACTCTCAGTATAAGACCTGTACAGGAACCCCCGGCACCACATGACTCTCAGTATAAGACCTGTACAGGAACCTCAGGCACCACATGACTCTCAGTATAAGAACTGTACAGGAACCTCAGGCACCACATGACTCAGTATAAGACCTGTACAGGAACCTCAGGCACCACATGACTCTCAGTATAAGACCTGTACAGGAACCTCAGGCACCACATGACTCACAGTATAAGAACTGTACAGGAACCTCAGGCACAACATGACTCAGTATAAGACCTGTACAGGAACCCCCGGCACCACATGACTCTCAGTATGAAACCTGTACAGGAACCTCAGGCACCACATGACTCAGTATAAGACCTGTACAGGAACCCCCGGCACTACATGACTCTCAATATAAGACCTGTACAGGAACCTCAGGCACCACATGACTCTCAGTATAAGACCTGTACAGGAACCCCCGGCACCACATGACTCTCAGTATAAGACCTGTACAGGAACCTCAGGCACCACATGACTCTCAGTATAAGACCTGTACAGGAACCTCAGCCACCACATGACTCTCAGTATAAGACCTGTACAGGAACCCCCGGCACCACATGACTCTTAGTATAAGACCTGTACAGGAACCCCCGGCACCACATGACTCTCAATATAAGACCTGTACAGGAACCTCAGGCACCACATGACTCTCAGTATAAGACCTGTAGAGGAACCTCAGGCACCACATGACTTTCAGTATAAGACCTGTACAGGAACCTCAGGCACCACATGACTCTCAGTATAAGACCTGTACAGGAACCCTCGGCACCACATGACTCTCAGTATAAGACCTGTACAGGAACCCCCGGCACCACATGACTCTCAGTATAAGACCTGTACAGGAACCCCCGGCATCACATGACTCTCAGTATAAGACCTGTACAGGAACCCCCGGCACCACATGACTCTCAGTATAAGGCCTGTACAGGAACCCCCGGCACCACATTACTCTCAGTATAAGACCTGTACAGGAACCTCAGGCACCACATGACTCTCAGTATAAGACCTGTACAGGAACCCTCGGCACCACATGACTCTCAGTATAAGACCTGTACAGGAACCCCCGGCACCACATGACTCTCAGTATAAGATCTGTACAGGAACCCCCGGCATCACATGACTCTCAGTATAAGACCTGTACAGGAACCCCCGGCACCACATGACTCTCAGTATAAGGCCTGTACAGGAACCCCCGGCACCACATTACTCTCAGTATAAGACCTGTACAGGAACCCCCGGCACCACATGACTCTCAGTATAAGACCTGTACAGGAACCCCCGGCACCACATGACTCTCAGTATAAGACCTGTACAGGAACCCCCGGCACCACATGACTCTCAGTATAAGACCTGTACAGGAACCTCAGGCACCACATGACTCTCAGTATAAGACCTGTACAGGAACCTCAGGCACCACATGACTCTCAGTATAAGACCTGTACAGGAACCTAAGGCACCACATGACTCTCAGTATAAGACCTGTACAGGAACCCCCGGCACCACATGACTCTCAGTATAAGACCTGTACAGGAACCTCAGGCACCACATGACTCTCAGTATAAGAACTGTACAGGAACCTCAGGCACCACATGACTCAGTATAAGACCTGTACAGGAACCTCAGGCACCACATGACTCTCAGTATAAGACCTGTACAGGAACCTCAGGCACCACATGACTCACAGTATAAGAACTGTACAGGAACCTCAGGCACCACATGACTCAGTATAAGACCTGTACAGGAACCCCCGGCACCACATGACTCTCAGTATGAAACCTGTACAGGAACCTCAGGCACCACTTGACTCAGTATAAGACCTGTACAGGAACCCCCGGCACCACATGACTCTCAATATAAGACCTGTACAGGAACCTCAGGCACCACATGACTCTCAGTATAAGACCTGTACAGGAACCCCCGGCACCACATGACTCTCAGTATAAGACCTGTACAGGAACCTCAGGCACCACATGACTCTCAGTATAAGACCTGTACAGGAACCTCAGCCACCACATGACTCTCAGTATAAGACCTGTACAGGAACCCCCGGCACAACATGACTCTCAGTATAAGACCTGTACAGGAACCCCCGGCACCACATGACTCAGTATAAGACCTGTACAGGAACCCCCGGCACCACATGACTCAGTATAAGACCTGTACAGGAACCTCAGGCACCACATGACTCTCAGTATAAGACCTGTACAGGAACCTCAGGCACCACATGACTCAGTATAAGACCTGTAAAGGAACCCCCGGCACCATATTACTCTCAGTATAAGACCTGTACAGTAACCCCCCGGCACCACATGACTCTCAGTATAAGACCTGTACAGGAACCCCCGGCATCACATGACTCTCAGTATAAGACCTGTACAGGAACCCCCGGCACCACATGACTCTCAGTATACGGCCTGTACAGGAACCCCCGGCACCAAATTACTCTCAGTATAAGACCTGTACAGGAACCCCCGGCACCACATGACTCTCAGTATAAGACCTGTACAGGAACCCTCGGCACCACATGACTCACAGTATAAGACCTGTACAGGAACCCCCGGCATCACATGACTCTCAGTATAAGACCTGTACAGGAACCCCCGGCACCACATGACTCTCAGTATAAGGCCTGTACAGGAACCCCCGGCACCACATTACTCTCAGTATAAGACCTGTACAGGAACCCCCGGCACAACATGACTCTCAGTATAAGACCTGTACAGGAACCCCCGGCACCACATGACTCTCAGTATAAGACCTGTACAGGAACCCCCGGCACCACATGACTCTCAGTATAAGACCTGTACAGGAACCTCAGGCACCACATGACTCTCAGTATAAGACCTGTACAGGAACCTCAGGCACCACATGACTCTCAGTATAAGACCTGTACAGGAACCTCAGGCACCACATGACTCTCAGTATAAGACCTGCACAGGAACCTCAGGCACCACATGACTCTCAGTATAAGACCTGTACAGGAACCTCAGGCACCACATGACTCAGTATAAGACCTGTACAGGAACCCCCGGCACCACATGACTCAGTATAAGACCTGTACAGGAACATCAGGCACCACATGACTCTCAGTATAAGACCTGTACAGGAACCTCAGGCACCACATGACTCAGTATAAGACCTGTACAGGAACCCCCGGCACCACATGACTCTCAGTATAAGACCTGTACAGGAACCCCCGGCACCACATTACTCTCAGTATAAACCTGTACAGGAACCCCCGGCACCACATGACTCTCAGTATAAGACCTGTACAGGAACCCCCGTCACCACATGACTCTCAGTATAAGACCTATACAGGAACCCCCGGCACCACATGACTCTCAGTATAAGACCTGTACAGGAACCTCAGGCACCACATGACTCTCAGTATAAGACCTGGACAGGAACCTAAGGCACCACATGACTCTCAGTATAAAACCTGTACAGGAACCTCAGGCACCACATGACTCACAGTATAAGAACTGTACAGGAACCTCAGGCACCACATGACTCAGTAAAGACCTGTACAGGAACCCCCGGCACCACATGACTCTCAGTATGAAACCTGTACAGGAACCTCAGGCAACACATGACTCTCTGTATAAGAACTGTACAGGAACCTCAGGCACCACATGACTCAGTATAAGACCTGTACAGGAACCCCCGGCACCACATGACTCACTATAAGACCTGTACAGGAACCCCCGGCACCACATGACTCTCAGTGTAAGACCTGTACAGGAACCTCAGGCACCACATGACTCAGTATAAGACCTGTACAGGAACCCTCGGCACCACATGACTCTCAATATAAGACCTGTACAGGAACCTCAGGCACCACATGACTCTCAGTATAAGACCTTTAGAGGAACCTCAGGCACCACATGACTTTCAGTATAAGACCTGTACAGGAACCTCAGGCACCACATGACTCTCAGTATAAGACCTGTACAGGAACCCTCGGCACCACATGACTCTCAGTATAAGACCTGTACAGGAACCCCCGGCACCACATGACTCTCAGTACAAGACCTGTACAGGAACCCCCGGCATCACATGACTCTCAGTATAAGACCTGTACAGGAACCCCCGGCACCACATGACTCTCAGTATAAGGCCTGTACAGGAACCCCCGGCACCACATTACTCTCAGTATAAGACCTGTACAGGAACCTCAGGCACCACATGACTCTCAGTATAAGACCTGTACAGGAACCCTCGGCACCACATGACTCTCAGTATAAGACCTGTACAGGAACCCCCGGCACCAAATGACTCTCAGTATAAGACCTGTACAGGAACCCCCGGCATCACATGACTCTCAGTATAAGACCTGTACAGGAACCCCCGGCACCACATGACTCTCAGTATAAGGCCTGTACAGGAACCCCCGGCACCACATTACTCTCAGTATAAGACCTGTACAGGAACCCCCGGCACCACATGACTCTCAGTATAAGGCCTGTACAGGAACCCCCGGCACCACATTACTCTCAGTATAAGACCTGTACAGGAACCCCCGGCACCACATGACTCTCAGTATAAGACCTGTACAGGAACCCCCGGCACCACATGACTCTCAGTATAAGACCTGTACAGGAACCCCCGGCACCACATGACTCTCAGTATAAGACCTGTACAGGAACCTCAGGCACCACATGACTCTCAGTATAAGACCTGTACAGGAACCTCAGGCACCACATGACTCTCAGTATAAGACCTGTACAGGAACCTCAGGCACCACATGACTCTCAGTATAAGACCTGTACAGGAACCCCCGGCACCACATGACTCTCAGTATAAGACCTGTACAGGAACCTCAGGCACCACATGACTCTCAGTATAAGAACTGTACAGGAACCTCAGGCACCACATGACTCAGTATAAGACCTGTACAGGAACCTCAGGCACCACATGACTCTCAGTATAAGACCTGTACAGGAACCTCAGGCACCACATGACTCACAGTATAAGAACTGTACAGGAACCTCGGGCACAACATGACTCAGTATAAGACCTGTACAGGAACCCCCGGCACCACATGACTCTCAGTATAAGACCTGTACAGGAACCTCAGGCACCACATGACTCTCAGTATAAGACCTGTACAGGAACCTCAGGCACCACATGACTCTCAGTATAAGACCTGTACAGGAACCTCAGGCACCACATGACTCTCAGTATAAGACCTGTACAGGAACCCCCGGCACCACATGACTCTCAGTATAAGACCTGTACAGGAACCTCAGGCACCACATGACTCTCAGTATAAGAACTGTACAGGAACCTCAGGCACCACATGACTCAGTATAAGACCTGTACAGGAACCTCAGGCACCACATGACTCTCAGTATAAGACCTGTACAGGAACCTCAGGCACCACATGACTCACAGTATAAGAACTGTACAGGAACCTCAGGCACAACATGACTCAGTATAAGACCTGTACAGGAACCCCCGGCACCACATGACTCTCAGTATGAAACCTGTACAGGAACCTCAGGCACCACATGACTCAGTATAAGACCTGTACAGGAACCCCCGGCACTACATGACTCTCAATATAAGACCTGTACAGGAACCTCAGGCACCACATGACTCTCAGTATAAGACCTGTACAGGAACCCCCGGCACCACATGACTCTCAGTATAAGACCTGTACAGGAACCTCAGGCACCACATGACTCTCAGTATAAGACCTGTACAGGAACCTCAGCCACCACATGACTCTCAGTATAAGACCTGTACAGGAACCCCCGGCACCACATGACTCTTAGTATAAGACCTGTACAGGAACCCCCGGCACCACATGACTCAGTATAAGACCTGTACAGGAACCCCCGGCACCACATGACTCAGTATAAGACCTGTACAGGAACCTCAGGCACCACATGACTCTCAGTATAAGACCTGTACAGGAACCTCAGGCACCACATGACTCAGTATAAGACCTGTAAAGGAACCCCCGGCACCATATTACTCTCAGTATAAGACCTGTACAGGAACACCCGGCACCACATTAGTCTCAGTATAAGACCTGAACAGGAACCCCCGGCACCACATGACTCTCAGTATAAGACCTGTACAGGAACCCCCGGCACCACATGACTCTCAGTATAAGACCTGTACAGGAACCCCCGGCACCACATGACTCTCAGTATAAGACCTGTACAGGAACCTCAGGCACCACATGACTCTCAGTATAAGACCTGTACAGGAACCTCAGGCACCACATGACTCTCAGTATAAGACCTGTACAGGAACCTCAGGCACCACATGACTCTCAGTATAAGACCTGTACAGGAACCCCCGGCACCACATGACTCTCAGTATAAGACCTGTACAGGAACCTCAGGCACCACATGACTCTCAGTATAAGAACTGTACAGGAACCTCAGGCACCACATGACTCAGTATAAGACCTGTACAGGAACCTCAGGCACCACATGACTCTCAGTATAAGACCTGTACAGGAACCTCAGGCACCACATGACTCACAGTATAAGAACTGTACAGGAACCTCAGGCACCACATGACTCAGTATAAGACCTGTACAGGAACCCCCGGCACCACATGACTCTCAGTATGAAACCTGTACAGGAACCTCAGGCACCACATGACTCAGTATAAGACCTGTACAGGAACCCCCGGCACCACATGACTCTCAATATAAGACCTGTACAGGAACCTCAGGCACCACATGACTCTCAGTATAAGACCTGTACAGGAACCCCCGGCACCACATGACTCTCAGTATAAGACCTGTACAGGAACCTCAGGCACCACATGACTCTCAGTATAAGACCTGTACAGGAACCTCAGCCACCACATGACTCTCAGTATAAGACCTGTACAGGAACCCCCGGCACCACATGACTCTCAGTATAAGACCTGTACAGGAACCCCCGGCACCACATGACTCAGTATAAGACCTGTACAGGAACCCCCGGCACCACATGACTCAGTATAAGACCTGTACAGGAACCTCAGGCACCACATGACTCTCAGTATAAGACCTGTACAGGAACCTCAGGCACCACATGACTCAGTATAAGACCTGTAAAGGAACCCCCGGCACCATATTACTCTCAGTATAAGACCTGTACAGGAACCCCCGGCACCACATTAGTCTCAGTATAAGACCTGAACAGGAACCCCCGGCACCACATGACTCTCAGTATAAGACCTGTACAGGAACCCCCGGCACCACATGACTCTCAGTATAAGACCTGTACAGGAACCCCCGGCACCACATGACTCTCAGTATAAGACCTGTACAGGAACCCCCGGCACCACATGACTCTCAGTATAAGACCTGTACAGGAACCCCCGGCACCACATGACTCTCAGTATAAGACCTGTACAGGAACCTCAGTCAACACATGACTCTCAGTATAAGAACTGTACAGGAACCTCAGGCACCACATGACTCAGTATAAAACCTGTACAGGAACCCCCGGCACCACATGACTCTCAGTGTAAGACCTGTACAGGAACCTCAGGCACCACATGACTCAGTATAAGACCTGTACAGGAACCCCCGGCACCACATGACTCTCAATATAAGACCTGTACAGGAACCTCAGGCACCACATGACTCTCAGTATAAGACCTGTACAGGAACCTCAGGCACCACATGACTTTCAGTATAAGACCTGGACAGGAACCTCAGGCACCACATGACTCTCAGTATAAGACCTGTACAGGAACCCCCGGCACCACATGACTCTCAGTATAAGACCTGTACAGGAACCCCCGGCACCACATTACTCTCAGTATAAACCTGTACAGGAACCCCCGGCACCACATGACTCTCAGTATAAGACCTGTAAAGGAACCCCCGTCACCACATGACTCTCAGTATAAGACCTGTACAGGAACCCCCGGCACCACATGACTCTCAGTATAAGACCTGTACAGGAACCTCAGGCACCACATGACTCTCAGTAAAAGAACTGTACAGGAACCTCAGGCACCACATGACTCAGTATAAGACCTGTACAGGAACCTCAGGCACCACATGACTCTCAGTAAAAGACCTGTAAAGGAACCTCAGGCACCACATGACTCACAGTATAAGAACTGTACAGGAACCTCAGGCACCACATGACTCAGTATAAGACCTGTACAGGAACCCCCGGCACCACATGACTCAGTATAAGACCTGTACAGGAACCCCCGGCACCACATGACTCAGTATAAGACCTGTACAGGAACCTCAGGCACCACATGACTCTCAGTATAAGACCTGTACAGGAACCTCAGGCACCACATGACTCAGTATAAGACCTGTACAGGAACCCCCGGCACCACATTACTCTCAGTATAAGACCTGTACAGGAACCCCCGGCACCACATTACTCTCAGTATAAACCTGTACAGGAACCCCCGGCACCACATGACTCTCAGTATAAGACCTGTACAGGAACCCCCGTCACCACATGACTCTCAGTATAAGACCTGTACAGGAACCCCCGGCACCACATGACTCTCAGTATAAGACCTGTACAGGAACCTCAGGCACCACATGACTCTCAGTAAAAGAACTGTACAGGAACCTCAGGCACCACATGACTCAGTATAAGACCTGTACAGGAACCTCAGGCACCACATGACTCTCAGTATAAGACCTGTAAAGGAACCTCAGGCACCACATGACTCACAGTATAAGAACTGTACAGGAACCTCAGGCACCACATGACTCAGTATAAGACCTGTACAGGACGCCCGGCACCACATGACTCAGTATAAGACCTGTACAGGAACCTCAGGCACAACATGACTCAGTATAAGACCTGTACAGGACGCCCGGCACCACATGACTCAGTATAAGACCTGTACAGGAACCCCCGGCACCACATGACTCTCAGTGTAAGACCTGTACAGGAACCTCAGGCGCCACATGACTCAGTATAAGACCTGTACAGGAACCCCCGGCACCACATGACTCTCAATATAAGACCTGTACAGGAACCTCAGGCACCACATGACTCTCAGTATAAGACCTGTACAGGAACCTCAGGCACCACATGACTTTCAGTATAAGACCTGTACAGGAACCTCAGGCACCACATGACTCTCAGTATAAGACCTGTACAGGAACCCCCGGCACCACATGACTCTCAGTATAAGACCTGTACAGGAACCCCCCGGCACCACATGACTCTCAGTATAAGACCTGTACAGGAACCCCCGGCATCACATGACTCTCAGTATAAGACCTGTACAGGAACCCCCGGCACCACATGACTCTCAGTATAAGACCTGTACAGGAACCCCCGGCACCACATGACTCTCAGTATAAGACCTGTACAGGAACCCCCGGCACCACATGACTCTCAGTATAAGACCTGTACAAGAACCTCAGGCACCACATGACTCTCAGTATAAGACCTGTACAGGAACCTCAGGCACCACATGACTCTCAGTATAAGACCTGTACAGGAACCTCAGGCACCACATGACTCTCAGTATAAGACCTGTACAGGAACCCCCGGCACCACATGACTCTCAGTATAAGACCTGTACAGGAACCTCAGGCACCACATGACTCTCAGTATAAGAACTGTACAGGAACCTCAGGCACCACATGACTCAGTATAAGACCTGTACAGGAACCTCAGGCACCACATGACTCTCAGTATAAGACCTGTACAGGAACCTCAGGCACCACATGACTCACAGTATAAGAACTGTACAGGAACCTCAGGCACCACATGACTCAGTATAAGACCTGTACAGGAACCCCCGGCACCACATGACTCTCAGTATGAAACCTGTACAGGAACCTCAGGCACCACATGACTCAGTATAAGACCTGTACAGGAACCCCCGGCACCACATGACTCTCAATATAAGAACTGTACAGGAACCTCAGGCACCACATGACTCTCAGTATAAGACCTGTACAGGAACCCCCGGCACCACATGACTCTCAGTATAAGACCTGTACAGGAACCCCCGGCACCACATGACTCAGTATAAGACCTGTACAGGAACCCCCGGCACCACATGACTCAGTATAAGACCTGTACAGGAACCTCAGGCACCACATGACTCTCATTATAAGACCTGTACAGGAACCTCAGGCACCACATGACTCAGTATAAGACCTGTAAAGGAACCCCCGGCACCATATTACTCTCAGTATAAGACCTGTACAGGAACCCCCGGCACCACATGACTCTCAGTATAAGACCTGTACAGGAACCCCCGGCACCACATGACTCTCAGTATAAGACCTGTACAGGAACCCCCGGCACCACATGACTCTCAGTATAAGACCTGTACAGGAACCCCCGGCACCACATGACTCTCAGTATAAGACCTGTACAGGAACCCCCGGCACCACATGACTCTCAGTATAAGACCTGTACAGGAACCTCAGTCAACACATGACTCTCAGTATAAGAACTGTACAGGAACCTCAGGCACCACATGACTCAGTATAAAACCTGTACAGGAACCCCCGGCACCACATGACTCTCAGTGTAAGACCTGTACAGGAACCTCAGGCACCACATGACTTTCAGTATAAGACCTGTACAGGAACCTCAGGCACCACATGACTCTCAGTATAAGACCTGTACAGGAACCCCCGGCACCACATGACTCTCAGTATAAGACCTGTACAGGAACCCCCCGGCACCACATGACTCTCAGTATAAGACCTGTACAGGAACCCCCGGCATCACATGACTCTCAGTATAAGACCTGTACAGGAACCCCCGGCACCACATGACTCTCAGTATAAGACCTGTACAGGAACCCCCGGCACCACATGACTCTCAGTATAAGACCTGTACAGGAACCCCCGGCACCACATGACTCTCAGTATAAGACCTGTACAAGAACCTCAGGCACCACATGACTCTCAGTATAAGACCTGTACAGGAACCTCAGGCACCACATGACTCTCAGTATAAGACCTGTACAGGAACCTCAGGCACCACATGACTCTCAGTATAAGACCTGTACAGGAACCCCCGGCACCACATGACTCTCAGTATAAGACCTGTACAGGAACCTCAGGCACCACATGACTCTCAGTATAAGAACTGTACAGGAACCTCAGGCACCACATGACTCAGTATAAGACCTGTACAGGAACCTCAGGCACCACATGACTCTCAGTATAAGACCTGTACAGGAACCTCAGGCACCACATGACTCACAGTATAAGAACTGTACAGGAACCTCAGGCACCACATGACTCAGTATAAGACCTGTACAGGAACCCCCGGCACCACATGACTCTCAGTATGAAACCTGTACAGGAACCTCAGGCACCACATGACTCAGTATAAGACCTGTACAGGAACCCCCGGCACCACATGACTCTCAATATAAGAACTGTACAGGAACCTCAGGCACCACATGACTCTCAGTATAAGACCTGTACAGGAACCCCCGGCACCACATGACTCTCAGTATAAGACCTGTACAGGAACCCCCGGCACCACATGACTCAGTATAAGACCTGTACAGGAACCCCCGGCACCACATGACTCAGTATAAGACCTGTACAGGAACCTCAGGCACCACATGACTCTCATTATAAGACCTGTACAGGAACCTCAGGCACCACATGACTCAGTATAAGACCTGTAAAGGAACCCCCGGCACCATATTACTCTCAGTATAAGACCTGTACAGGAACCCCCGGCACCACATGACTCTCAGTATAAGACCTGTACAGGAACCCCCGGCACCACATGACTCTCAGTATAAGACCTGTACAGGAACCCCCGGCACCACATGACTCTCAGTATAAGACCTGTACAGGAACCCCCGGCACCACATGACTCTCAGTATAAGACCTGTACAGGAACCCCCGGCACCACATGACTCTCAGTATAAGACCTGTACAGGAACCTCAGTCAACACATGACTCTCAGTATAAGAACTGTACAGGAACCTCAGGCACCACATGACTCAGTATAAAACCTGTACAGGAACCCCCGGCACCACATGACTCTCAGTGTAAGACCTGTACAGGAACCTCAGGCACCACATGACTCAGTATAAGACCTGTACAGGAACCCCCGGCACCACATGACTCTCAATATAAGACCTGTACAGGAACCTCAGGCACCACATGACTCTCAGTATAAGACCTGTACAGGAACCTCAGGCACCACATGACTTTCAGTATAAGATCTGTACAGGAACCTCAGGCACCACATGACTCTCAGTATAAGACCTGTACAGGAACCCCCGGCACCACATGACTCTCAGTATAAGACCTGTACAGGAACCCCCGGCACCACATTACTCTCAGTATAAACCTGTACAGGAACCCCCGGCACCACATGACTCTCAGTATAAGACCTGTACAGGAACCCCCGTCACCACATGACTCTCAGTATAAGACCTGTACAGGAACCCCCGGCACCACATGACTCTCAGTATAAGACCTGTACAGGAACCTCAGGCACCACATGACTCTCAGTAAAAGACCAGTACAGGAACCTCAGGCACCACATTACTCTCAGTATAAACCTGTACAGGAACCCCCGGCACCACATGACTCTCAGTATAAGACCTGTACAGGAACCCCCGGCACCACATGACTCTCAGTATAAGACCTGTACAGGAACCCCCGTCACCACATGACTCTCAGTATAAGACCTGTACAGGAACCCCCGGCACCACATGACTCTCAGTATAAGACCTGTACAGGAACCCCCGGCACCACATGACTCAGTATAAGACCTGTACAGGAACCTCAGGCACCACATGACTCTCAGTATAAGACCTGTAGAGGAACCTCAGGCACCACATGACTCAGGATAAGACCTGTACAGGAACCCCCGGCACCACATTACTCTCAGTATAAGACCTGTACAGGAACCCCCGGCACCACATTACTCTCAGTATAAACCTGTACAGGAACCCCCGGCACCACATGACTCTCAGTATAAGACCTGTACAGGAACCCCCGTCACCACATGACTCTCAGTATAAGACCTGTACAGGAACCCCCGGCACCACATGACTCTCAGTATAAGACCTGTACAGGAACCTCAGGCACCACATGACTCTCAGTAAAAGAACTGTACAGGAACCTCAGGCACCACATGACTCAGTATAAGACCTGTACAGGAACCTCAGGCACCACATGACTCTCAGTATAAGACCTGTAAAGGAACCTCAGGCACCACATGACTCACAGTATAAGAACTGTACAGGAACCTCAGGCACCACATGACTCAGTATAAGACCTGTACAGGAACCCCCGGCACCACATGACTCAGTATAAGACCTGTACAGGAACCCCCGGCACCACATTACTCTCAGTATAAACCTGTACAGGAACCCCCGGCACCACATGACTCTCAGTATAAGACCTGTACAGGAACCCCCGTCACCACATGACTCTCAGTATAAGACCTGTACAGGAACCCCCGGCACCACATGACTCTCAGTATAAGACCTGTACAGGAACCTCAGGCACCACATGACTCAGTATAAGACCTGTACAGGAACCTCAGGCACCACATGACTCTCAGTATAAGACCTGTACAGGAACCTCAGGCACCACATGACTCACAGTATAAGAACTGTACAGGAACATCAGGCACCACATGACTCAGTATAAGACCTGTACAGGAACCCCCGGCACCACATGACTCAGTATAAGACCTGTACAGAAACCCCCGGCACCACATGACTCAGTATAAGACCTGTACAGGAACCTCAGGCACCACATGACTCTCAGTATAAGACCTGTAGAGGAACCTCAGGCACCACATGACTCAGTATAAGACCTGTACAGGAACCCCCGGCACCACATTACTCTCAGTATAAGACCTGTACAGGAACCCCCGGCACCACATTACTCTCAGTATAAACCTGTACAGGAACCCCCGGCACCACATGACTCTCAGTATAAGACCTGTACAGGAACCCCCGTCACCACATGACTCTCAGTATAAGACCTGTACAGGAACCCCCGGCACCACATGACTCTCAGTATAAGACCTGTACAGGAACCTCAGGCACCACATGACTCTCAGTAAAAGAACTGTACAGGAACCTCAGGCACCACATGACTCAGTATAAGACCTGTACAGGAACCTCAGGCACCACATGACTCTCAGTATAAGACCTGTAAAGGAACCTCAGGCACCACATGACTCACAGTATAAGAACTGTACAGGAACCTCAGGCACCACATGACTCAGTATAAGACCTGTACAGGAACCCCCGGCACCACATGACTCAGTATAAGACCTGTACAGGAACCCCCGGCACCACATGACTCAGTATAAGACCTGTACAGGAACCCCCGGCACCACATGACTCTCATTGTAAGACCTGTACAGGAACCTCAGGCACCACATGACTCAGTATAAGACCTGTACAGGAACCCCCGGCACCACATGACTCTCAATATAAGACCTGTACAGGAACCTCAGGCACCACATGACTCTCAGTATAAGACCTGTACAGGAACCTCAGGCACCACATGACTTTCAGTATAAGACCTGTACAGGAACCTCAGGCACCACATGACTCTCAGTATAAGACCTGTACAGGAACCCCCGGCACCACATGACTCTCAGTATAAGACCTGTACAGGAACCCCCCGGCACCACATGACTCTCAGTATAAGACCTGTACAGGAACCCCCGGCACCACATGACTCAGTATAAGACCTGTACAGGAACCTCAGGCACCACATGACTCTCAGTATAAGACCTGTACAGGAACCTCAGGCACCACATGACTCAGTATAAGACCTGTAAAGGAACCCCCGGCACCATATTACTCTCAGTATAAGACCTGTACAGGAACCCCCGGCACCACATTAGTCTCAGTATAAGACCTGAACAGGAACCCCCGGCACCACATGACTCTCAGTATAAGACCTGTACAGGAACCCCCGGCACCACATGACTCTCAGTATAAGACCTGTACAGGAACCCCCGGCACCACATGACTCTCAGTATAAGACCTGTACAGGAACCCCCGGCACCACATGACTCTCAGTATAAGACCTGTACAGGAACCCCCGGCACCACATGACTCTCATTATAAGACCTGTACAGGAACCTCAGTCAACACATGACTCTCAGTATAAGAACTGTACAGGAACCTCAGGCACCACATGACTCAGTATAAAACCTGTACAGGAACCCCCGGCACCACATGACTCTCAGTGTAAGACCTGTACAGGAACCTCAGGCACCACATGACTCAGTATAAGACCTGTACAGGAACCCCCGGCACCACATGACTCTCAATATAAGACCTGTACTGGAACCTCAGGCACCACATGACTTTCAGTATAAGACCTGTACAGGAACCTCAGGCACCACATGACTCTCAGTATAAGACCTGTACAGGAACCCCCGGCACCACATGACTCTCAGTATAAGACCTGTACAGGAACCCCCGGCACCACATTACTCTCAGTATAAACCTGTACAGGAACCCCCGGCACCACATGACTCTCAGTATAAGACCTGTACAGGAACCCCCGTCACCACATGACTCTCAGTATAAGACCTGTACAGGAACCCCCGGCACCACATGACTCTCAGTATAAGACCTGTACAGGAACCTCAGGCACCACATGACTCTCAGTAAAAGAACTGTACAGGAACCTCAGGCACCACATGACTCAGTATAAGACCTGTACAGGAACCTCAGGCACCACATGACTCTCAGTATAAGACCTGTAAAGGAACCTCAGGCACCACATGACTCACAGTATAAGAACTGTACAGGAACCTCAGGCACCACATGACTCAGTATAAGACCTGTACAGGAACCCCCGGCACCACATGACTCAGTATAAGACCTGTACAGGAACCCCCGGCACCACATGACTCAGTATAAGACCTGTACAGGAACCTCAGGCACCACATGACTCTCAGTATAAGACCTGTACAGGAACCTCAGGCACCACATGACTCAGTATAAGACCTGTACAGGAACCCCCGGCACCACATTACTCTCAGTATAAGACCTGTACAGGAACCCCCGGCACCACATTACTCTCAGTATAAACCTGTACAGGAACCCCCGGCACCACATGACTCTCAGTATAAGACCTGTACAGGAACCCCCGTCACCACATGACTCTCAGTATAAGACCTGTACAGGAACCCCCGGCACCACATGACTCTCAGTATAAGACCTGTACAGGAACCTCAGGCACCACATGACTCTCAGTAAAAGAACTGTACAGGAACCTCAGGCACCACATGACTCAGTATAAGACCTGTACAGGAACCTCAGGCACCACATGACTCTCAGTATAAGACCTGTAAAGGAACCTCAGGCACCACATGACTCACAGTATAAGAACTGTACAGGAACCTCAGGCACCACATGACTCAGTATAAGACCTGTACAGGACGCCCGGCACCACATGACTCAGTATAAGACCTGTACAGGAACCTCAGGCACAACATGACTCAGTATAAGACCTGTACAGGACGCCCGGCACCACATGACTCAGTATAAGACCTGTACAGGAACCCCCGGCACCACATGACTCTCAGTGTAAGACCTGTACAGGAACCTCAGGCACCACATGACTCAGTATAAGACCTGTACAGGAACCCCCGGCACCACATGACTCTCAATATAAGACCTGTACAGGAACCTCAGGCACCACATGACTCTCAGTATAAGACCTGTACAGGAACCTCAGGCACCACATGACTTTCAGTATAAGACCTGTACAGGAACCTCAGGCACCACATGACTCTCAGTATAAGACCTGTACAGGAACCCCCGGCACCACATGACTCTCAGTATAAGACCTGTACAGGAACCCCCCGGCACCACATGACTCTCAGTATAAGACCTGTACAGGAACCCCCGGCATCACATGACTCTCAGTATAAGACCTGTACAGGAACCCCCGGCACCACATGACTCTCAGTATAAGACCTGTACAGGAACCCCCGGCACCACATGACTCTCAGTATAAGACCTGTACAGGAACCCCCGGCACCACATGACTCTCAGTATAAGACCTGTACAGGAACCTCAGGCACCACATGACTCTCAGTATAAGACCTGTACAGGAACCTCAGGCACCACATGACTCTCAGTATAAGACCTGTACAGGAACCTCAGGCACCACATGACTCTCAGTATAAGACCTGTACAGGAACCCCCGGCACCACATGACTCTCAGTATAAGACCTGTACAGGAACCTCAGGCACCACATGACTCTCAGTATAAGAACTGTACAGGAACCTCAGGCACCACATGACTCAGTATAAGACCTGTACAGGAACCTCAGGCACCACATGACTCTCAGTATAAGACCTGTACAGGAACCTCAGGCACCACATGACTCACAGTATAAGAACTGTACAGGAACCTCAGGCACCACATGACTCAGTATAAGACCTGTACAGGAACCTCAGGCACCACATGACTCTCAGTATAAGACCTGTACAGGAACCTCAGGCACCACATGACTCAGTATAAGACCTGTACAGGAACCCCCGGCACCACATTACTCTCAGTATAAGACCTGTACAGGAACCCCCGGCACCACATTACTCTCAGTATAAACCTGTACAGGAACCCCCGGCACCACATGACTCTCAGTATAAGACCTGTACAGGAACCCCCGTCACCACATGACTCTCAGTATAAGACCTGTACAGGAACCCCCGGCACCACATGACTCTCAGTATAAGACCTGTACAGGAACCTCAGGCACCACATGACTCTCAGTAAAAGAACTGTACAGGAACCTCAGGCACCACATGACTCAGTATAAGACCTGTACAGGAACCTCAGGCACCACATGACTCTCAGTATAAGACCTGTAAAGGAACCTCAGGCACCACATGACTCACAGTATAAGAACTGTACAGGAACCTCAGGCACCACATGACTCAGTATAAGACCTGTACAGGACGCCCGGCACCACATGACTCAGTATAAGACCTGTACAGGAACCTCAGGCACAACATGACTCAGTATAAGACCTGTACAGGACGCCCGGCACCACATGACTCAGTATAAGACCTGTACAGGAACCCCCGGCACCACATGACTCTCAGTGTAAGACCTGTACAGGAACCTCAGGCACCACATGACTCAGTATAAGACCTGTACAGGAACCCCCGGCACCACATGACTCTCAATATAAGACCTGTACAGGAACCTCAGGCACCACATGACTCTCAGTATAAGACCTGTACAGGAACCTCAGGCACCACATGACTTTCAGTATAAGACCTGTACAGGAACCTCAGGCACCACATGACTCTCAGTATAAGACCTGTACAGGAACCCCCGGCACCACATGACTCTCAGTATAAGACCTGTACAGGAACCCCCCGGCACCACATGACTCTCAGTATAAGACCTGTACAGGAACCCCCGGCATCACATGACTCTCAGTATAAGACCTGTACAGGAACCCCCGGCACCACATGACTCTCAGTATAAGACCTGTACAGGAACCCCCGGCACCACATGACTCTCAGTATAAGACCTGTACAGGAACCCCCGGCACCACATGACTCTCAGTATAAGACCTGTACAGGAACCTCAGGCACCACATGACTCTCAGTATAAGACCTGTACAGGAACCTCAGGCACCACATGACTCTCAGTATAAGACCTGTACAGGAACCTCAGGCACCACATGACTCTCAGTATAAGACCTGTACAGGAACCCCCGGCACCACATGACTCTCAGTATAAGACCTGTACAGGAACCTCAGGCACCACATGACTCTCAGTATAAGAACTGTACAGGAACCTCAGGCACCACATGACTCAGTATAAGACCTGTACAGGAACCTCAGGCACCACATGACTCTCAGTATAAGACCTGTACAGGAACCTCAGGCACCACATGACTCACAGTATAAGAACTGTACAGGAACCTCAGGCACCACATGACTCAGTATAAGACCTGTACAGGAACCCCCGGCACCACATGACTCTCAGTATGAAACCTGTACAGGAACCTCAGGCACCACATGACTCAGTATAAGACCTGTACAGGAACCCCCGGCACCACATGACTCTCAATATAAGACCTGTACAGGAACCTCAGGCACCACATGACTCTCAGTATAAGACCTGTACAGGAACCCCCGGCACCACATGACTCTCAGTATAAGACCTGTACAGGAACCCCCGGCACCACATGACTCAGTATAAGACCTGTACAGGAACCCCCGGCACCACATGACTCAGTATAAGACCTGTACAGGAACCTCAGGCACCACATGACTCTCATTATAAGACCTGTACAGGAACCTCAGGCACCACATGACTCAGTATAAGACCTGTAAAGGAACCCCCGGCACCATATTACTCTCAGTATAAGACCTGTACAGGAACCCCCGGCACCACATGACTCTCAGTATAAGACCTGTACAGGAACCCCCGGCACCACATGACTCTCAGTATAAGACCTGTACAGGAACCCCCGGCACCACATGACTCTCAGTATAAGACCTGTACAGGAACCCCCGGCACCACATGACTCTCAGTATAAGACCTGTACAGGAACCCCCGGCACCACATGACTCTC
Organism: Eucyclogobius newberryi; assembly: GCF_026437365.1. Classification (NCBI taxonomy): domain Eukaryota; kingdom Metazoa; phylum Chordata; class Actinopteri; order Gobiiformes; family Gobiidae; genus Eucyclogobius; species Eucyclogobius newberryi. The sequence continues at coordinate 39,487,164 of NW_027316500.1, read as the reverse complement.
AGTATAAGACCTGTACAGGAACCTCAGTCAACACATGACTCTCAGTATAAGAGCTGTACAGGAACCTCAGGCACCACATGACTCAGTATAAAACCTGTACAGGAATCCCCGGCACCACATGACTCTCAGTGTAAGACCTGTACAGGAACCTCAGGCACCACATGACTCAGTATAAGACCTGTACAGGAACCCCCGGCACCACATGACTCTCAATATAAGACCTGTACAGGAACCTCAGGCACCACATGACTCTCAGTATAAGACCTGTACAGGAACCTCAGGCACCACATGACTTTCAGTATAAGACCTGTACAGGAACCTCAGGCACCACATGACTCTCAGTATAAGACCTGTACAGGAACCCCCGGCACCACATGACTCTCAGTATAAGACCTGTACAGGAACCCCCGGCACCACATTACTCTCAGTATAAACCTGTACAGGAACCCCCGGCACCACATGACTCTCAGTATAAGACCTGTACAGGAACCCCCGTCACCACATGACTCTCAGTATAAGACCTGTACAGGAACCCCCGGCACCACATGACTCTCAGTATAAGACCTGTACAGGAACCTCAGGCACCACATGACTCTCAGTAAAAGAACTGTACAGGAACCTCAGGCACCACATGACTCAGTATAAGACCTGTACAGGAACCTCAGGCACCACATGACTCTCAGTATAAGACCTGTACAGGAACCTCAGGCACCACATGACTCACAGTATAAGAACTGTACAGGAACATCAGGCACCACATGACTCAGTATAAGACCTGTACAGGAACCCCCGGCACCACATGACTCAGTATAAGACCTGTACAGGAACCCCCGGCACCACATGACTCAGTATAAGACCTGTACAGGAACCTCAGGCACCACATGACTCTCAGTATAAGACCTGTAGAGGAACCTCAGGCACCACAAGACTCAGTATAAGACCTGTACAGGAACCCCCGGCACCACATTACTCTCAGTATAAGACCTGTACAGGAACCCCCGGCACCACATTACTCTCAGTATAAACCTGTACAGGAACCCCCGGCACCACATGACTCTCAGTATAAGACCTGTACAGGAACCCCCGTCACCACATGACTCTCAGTATAAGACCTGTACAGGAACCCCCGGCACCACATGACTCTCAGTATAAGACCTGTACAGGAACCTCAGGCACCACATGACTCTCAGTAAAAGAACTGTACAGGAACCTCAGGCACCACATGACTCAGTATAAGACCTGTAAAGGAACCTCAGGCACCACATGACTCACAGTATAAGAACTGTACAGGAACATCAGGCACCACATGACTCAGTATAAGACCTGTACAGGAACCCCCGGCACCACATGACTCAGTATAAGACCTGTACAGGAACCCCCGGCACCACATGACTCAGTATAAGACCTGTACAGGAACCTCAGGCACCACATGACTCTCAGTATAAGACCTGTAGAGGAACCTCAGGCACCACAAGACTCAGTATAAGACCTGTACAGGAACCCCCGGCACCACATTACTCTCAGTATAAGACCTGTACAGGAACCCCCGGCACCACATTACTCTCAGTATAAACCTGTACAGGAACCCCCGGCACCACATGACTCTCAGTATAAGACCTGTACAGGAACCCCCGTCACCACATGACTCTCAGTATAAGACCTGTACAGGAACCCCCGGCACCACATGACTCTCAGTATAAGACCTGTACAGGAACCTCAGGCACCACATGACTCTCAGTAAAAGAACTGTACAGGAACCTCAGGCACCACATGACTCAGTATAAGACCTGTAAAGGAACCTCAGGCACCACATGACTCACAGTATAAGAACTGTACAGGAACCTCAGGCACCACATGACTCAGTATAAGACCTGTACAGGAACCCCCGGCACCACATGACTCAGTATAAGACCTGTACAGGAACCCCCGGCACCACATGACTCAGTATAAGACCTGTACAGGAACCCCCGGCACCACATGACTCTCAGTGTAAGACCTGTACAGGAACCTCAGGCACCACATGACTCAGTATAAGACCTGTACAGGAACCCCCGGCACCACATGACTTTCAATATAAGACCTGTACAGGAACCTCAGGCACCACATGACTCTCAGTATAAGACCTGTACAGGAACCTCAGGCACCACATGACTTTCAGTATAAGACCTGTACAGGAACCTCAGGCACCACATGACTCTCAGTATAAGACCTGTACAGGAACCCCCGGCACCACATGACTCTCAGTATAAGACCTGTACAGGAACCCCCCGGCACCACATGACTCTCAGTATAAGACCTGTACAGGAACCCCCGGCATCACATGACTCTCAGTATAAGACCTGTACAGGAACCCCCGGCACCACATGACTCTCAGTATAAGACCTGTACAGGAACCCCCGGCACCACATTACTCTCAGTATAAGACCTGTACAGGAACCCCCGGCACCACATGACTCTCGGTATAAGACCTGTACAGGAACCCCCGGCACCACATGACTCTCGGTATAAGACCTGTACAGGAACCTCAGGCACCACATGACTCTCGGTATAAGACCTGTACAGGAACCCCCGGCACCACATGACTCTCAGTATAAGACCTGTACAGGAACCTCAGGCACCACATGACTCTCAGTATAAGACCTGTACAGGAACCTCAGGCACCACATGACTCTCAGTATAAGACCTGCACAGGAACCTCAGGCACCACATGACTCTCAGTATAAGACCTGTACAGGAACCTCAGGCACCACATGACTCAGTATAAGACCTGTACAGGAACCCCCGGCACCACATGACTCAGTATAAGACCTGTACAGGAACATCAGGCACCACATGACTCTCAGTATAAGACCTGTACAGGAACCTCAGGCACCACATGACTCAGTATAAGACCTGTACAGGAACCCCCGGCACCACATTACTCTCAGTATAAGACCTGTACAGGAACCCCCGGCACCACATTACTCTCAGTATAAACCTGTACAGGAACCCCCGGCAGCACATGACTCTCAGTATAAGACCTGTACAGGAACCCCCGTCACCACATGACTCTCAGTATAAGACCTGTACAGGAACCCCCGGCACCACATGACTCTCAGTATAAGACCTGTACAGGAACCTCAGGCACCACATGACTCTCAGTATAAGACCTGTACAGGAACCTCAGGCACCACATGACTCTCAGTATAAGACCTGTACAGGAACCTCAGGCACCACATGACTCACAGTATAAGAACTGTACAGGAACCTCAGGCACCACATGACTCAGTAAAGACCTGTACAGGAACCCCCGGCACCACATGACTCTCAGTATGAAACCTGTACAGGAACCTCAGGCAACACATGACTCTCAGTATAAGAACTGTACAGGAACCTCAGGCACCACATGACTCAGTATAAGACCTGTACAGGAACCCCCGGCACCACATGACTCAGTATAAGACCTGTACAGGAACCCCCGGCACCACATGACTCTCAGTGTAAGACCTGTACAGGAACCTCAGGCACCACATGACTCAGTATAAGACCTGTACAGGAACCCCCGGCACCACATGACTCTCAATATAAGACCTGTACAGGAACCTCAGGCACCACATGACTCTCAGTATAAGACCTGTAGAGGAACCTCAGGCACCACATGACTTTCAGTATAAGACCTGTACAGGAACCTCAGGCACCACATGACTCTCAGTATAAGACCTGTACAGGAACCCTCGGCACCACATGACTCTCAGTATAAGACCTGTACAGGAACCCCCGGCACCACATGACTCTCAGTATAAGACCTGTACAGGAACCCCCGGCACCACATTACTCTCAGTATAAGACCTGTACAGGAACCCCCGGCACCACATGACTCTCAGTATAAGACCTGTACAGGAACCCCCGGCACCACATGACTCTCAGTATAAGACCTGTACAGGAACCCCCGGCACCACATGACTCTCAGTATAAGACCTGTACAGGAACCTCAGGCACCACATGACTCTCAGTATAAGACCTGTACAGGAACCTCAGGCACCACATGACTCTCAGTATAAGACCTGTACAGGAACCTCAGGCACCACATGACTCTCAGTATAAGACCTGTACAGGAACCCCCGGCACCACATGACTCTCAGTATAAGACCTGTACAGGAACCTCAGGCACCACATGACTCTCAGTATAAGACCTGTACAGGAACCCCCGGCACCACATGACTCTCAGTATGAAACCTGTACAGGAACCTCAGGCAACACATGACTCTCAGTATAAGAACTGTACAGGAACCTCAGGCACCACATGACTCAGTATAAGACCTGTACAGGAACCCCCGGCACCACATGACTCAGTATAAGACCTGTACAGGAACCCCCGGCACCACATGACTCTCAGTATAAGACCTGTACAGGAACCCCCGGCACCACATGACTCTCAGTATAAGACCTGTACAGGAACCCCCGGCACCACATGACTCTCAGTATAAGACCTGTACAGGAACCTCAGGCACCACATGACTCTCAGTATAAGACCTGTACAGGAACCTCAGGCACCACATGACTCTCAGTATAAGACCTGTACAGGAACCTCAGGCACCACATGACTCTCAGTATAAGACCTGTACAGGAACCCCCGGCACCACATGACTCTCAGTATAAGACCTGTACAGGAACCTCAGGCACCACATGACTCTCAGTATAAGACCTGTACAGGAACCCCCGGCACCACATGACTCTCAGTATGAAACCTGTACAGGAACCTCAGGCAACACTTGACTCTCAGTATAAGAACTGTACAGGAACCTCAGGCACCACATGACTCAGTATAAGACCTGTACAGGAACCCCCGGCACCACATGACTCAGTATAAGACCTGTACAGGAACCCCCGGCACCACATGACTCTCAGTGTAAGACCTGTACAGGAACCTCAGGCACCACATGACTCAGTATAAGACCTGTACAGGAACCCCCGGCACCACATGACTCTCAATATAAGACCTGTACAGGAACCTCAGGCACCACATGACTCTCAGTATAAGACCTGTAGAGGAACCTCTGGCACCAAATGACTTTCAGTATAAGACCTGTACAGGAACCTCAGGCACCACATGACTCTCAGTATAAGACCTGTACAGGAACCCTCGGCACCACATGACTCTCAGTATAAGACCTGTACAGGAACCCCCGGCACCACATGACTCTCAGTATAAGGCCTGTACAGGAACCCCCGGCACCACATTACTCTCAGTATAAGACCTGTACAGGAACCCCCGGCACCACATGACTCTCAGTATAAGACCTGTACAGGAACCCCCGGCACCACATGACTCTCAGTATAAGACCTGTACAGGAACCCCCGGCACCACATGAATCTCAGTATAAGACCTGTACAGGAACCTCAGGCACCACATGACTCTCAGTATAAGACCTGTACAGGAACCTCAGGCACCACATGACTCTCAGTATAAGACCTGTACAGGAACCTCAGGCACCACATGACTCTCAGTATAAGACCTGTACAGGAACCCCCGGCACCACATGACTCTCAGTATAAGACCTGTACAGGAACCTCAGGCACCACATGACTCTCAGTATAAGAACTGTACAGGAACCTCAGGCACCACATGACTCACAGTATAAGAACTGTACAGGAACCTAAGGCACCACATGACTCAGTATAAGACCTGTACAGGAACCCCCGGCACCACATGACTCTCAGTATGAAACCTGTACAGGAACCTCAGGCACCACATGACTCAGTATAAGACCTGTACAGGAACCCCCGGCACCACATGACTCTCAATATAAGACCTGTACAGGAACCTCAGGCACCACATGACTCTCAGTATAAGACCTGTAGAGGAACCCCCGGCACCACATGACTCTCAGTATAAGACCTGTACAGGAACCTCAGGCACCACATGACTCTCAGTATAAGACCTGTACAGGAACCTCAGGCACCACATGACTCTCAGTATAAGACCTGTACAGGAACCCCCGGCACCACATGACTCTCAGTATAAGACCTGTACAGGAACCCCCGGCACCACATGACTCAGTATAAGACCTGTACAGGAACCCCCGGCACCACATGACTCAGTATAAGACCTGTAAAGGAACCCCCGGCACCATATTACTCTCAGTATAAGACCTGTACAGGAACCCCCGGCACCACATTAGTCTCAGTATAAGACCTGAACAGGAACCCCCGGCACCACATGACTCTCAGTATAAGACCTGTACAGGAACCCCCGGCACCACATGACTCTCAGTATAAGACCTGTACAGGAACCCCCGGCACCACATGACTCTCAGTATAAGACCTGTACAGGAACCCCCGGCACTACATGACTCTCAGTATAAGACCTGTACAGGAACCCCCGGCACCACATGACTCTCAGTATAAGACCTGTACAGGAACCTCAGGCAACACATGACTCTCAGTATAAGAACTGTACAGGAACCTCAGGCACCACATGACTCAGTATAAGACCTGTACAGGAACCCCCGGCACCACATGACTCAGTATAAAACCTGTACAGGAACCCCCGGCACCACATGACTCTCAGTGTAAGACCTGTACAGGAACCTCAGGCACCACATGACTCAGTATAAGACCTGTTCAGGAACCCCCGGCACCACATGACTCTCAATATAAGACCTGTACAGGAACCTCAGGCACCACATGACTTTCAGTATAAGACCTGTACAGGAACCTCAGGTACCACATGACTCTCAGTATAAGACCTGTACAGGAACCCCCGGCACCACATGACTCTCAGTATAAGACCTGTACAGGAACCCCCGGCACCACATGACTCTCAGTATAAGACCTGTACAGGAACCCCCGGCATCACATGACTCTCAGTATAAGACCTGTACAGGAACCCCCGGCACCACATGACTCTCAGTATAAGGCCTGTACAGGAACCCCCGGCACCACATTACTCTCAGTATAAGACCTGTACAGGAACCCCCGGCACCACATGACTCTCAGTATAAGACCTGTACAGGAACCCCCGGCACCACATGACTCTCAGTATAAGACCTGTACAGGAACCTCCGGCACCACATTACTCTCAGTATAAGACCTGTACAGGAACCCCCGGCACCACATGACTCTCAGTATAAGACCTGTACAGGAACCCCCGGCACCACATGACTCTCAGTATAAGACCTGTACAGGAACCCCCGGCACCACATGACTCTCAGTATAAGACCTGTACAGGAACCTCAGGCACCACATGACTCTCAGTATAAGACCTGTACAGGAACCTCAGGCACCACATGACTCTCAGTATAAGACCTGTACAGGAACCTCGGGCACCACATGACTCTCAGTATAAGACCTGCACAGGAACCTCAGGCACCACATGACTCTCAGTATAAGACCTGTACAGGAACCTCAGGCACCACATGACTCAGTATAAGACCTGTACAGGAACCCCCGGCACCACATGACTCATTATAAGACCTGTTCAGGAACCCCCGGCACCACATGACTCAGTATAAGACCTGTACAGGAACCTCAGGCACCACATGACTCTCAGTATAAGACCTGTACAGGAACCTCAGGCACCACATGACTCAGTATAAGACCTGTACAGGAACCCCCGGCACCACATTACTCTCAGTATAAGACCTGTACAGGAACCCCCGGCACCACATTACTCTCAGTATAAACCTGTACAGGAACCCCCGGCACCACATAACTCTCAGTATAAGACCTGTACAGGAACCCCCGTCACCACATGACTCTCAGTATAAGACCTGTACAGGAACCCCCGGCACCACATGACTCTCAGTATAAGACCTGTACAGGAACCTCAGGCACCACATGACTCTCAGTAAAAGAACTGTACAGGAACCTCAGGCACCACATGACTCAGTATAAGACCTGTACAGGAACCTCAGGCACCACATGACTCTCAGTATAAGACCTGTACAGGAACCTCAGGCACCACATGACTCACAGTATAAGAACTGTACAGGAACCTCAGGCACCACATGACTCAGTATAAGACCTGTACAGGAACCCCCGGCACCACATGACTCAGTATAAGACCTGTACAGGAACCCCCGGCACCACATGACTCTCAGTGTAAGACCTGTACAGGAACCTCAGGCACCACATGACTCAGTATAAGACCTGTACAGGAACCCCCGGCACCACATGACTCTCAATATAAGACCTGTACAGGAACCTCAGGCACCACATGACTCTCAGTATAAGACCTGTACAGGAACCTCAGGCACCACATGACTTTCAGTATAAGACCTGTACAGGAACCTCAGGCACCACATGACTCTCAGTATAAGACCTGTACAGGAACCCCCGGCACCACATGACTCTCAGTATAAGACCTGTACAGGAACCCCCCGGCACCACATGACTCTCAGTATAAGACCTGTACAGGAACCCCCGGCATCACATGACTCTCAGTATAAGACCTCTACAGGAACCCCCGGCACCACATGACTCTCAGTATAAGGCCTGTACAGGAACCCCCGGCACCACATTACTCTCAGTATAAGACCTGTACAGGAACCCCCGGCACCACATGACTCTCAGTATAAGACCTGTACAGGAACCTCAGGCACCACATGACTCAGTATAAGACCTGTACAGGAACCCCCGGCACCACATTACTCTCAGTATAAGACCTGTACAGGAACCCCCGGCACCACATTACTCTCAGTATAAACCTGTACAGGAACCCCCGGCACCACATAACTCTCAGTATAAGACCTGTACAGGAACCCCCGTCACCACATGACTCTCAGTATAAGACCTGTACAGGAACCCCCGGCACCACATGACTCTCAGTATAAGACCTGTACAGGAACCTCAGGCACCACATGACTCTCAGTAAAAGAACTGTACAGGAACCTCAGGCACCACATGACTCAGTATAAGACCTGTACAGGAACCTCAGGCACCACATGACTCTCAGTATAAGACCTGTACAGGAACCTCAGGCACCACATGACTCACAGTATAAGAACTGTACAGGAACCTCAGGCACCACATGACTCAGTATAAGACCTGTACAGGAACCCCCGGCACCACATGACTCAGTATAAGACCTGTACAGGAACCCCCGGCACCACATGACTCTCAGTGTAAGACCTGTACAGGAACCTCAGGCACCACATGACTCAGTATAAGACCTGTACAGGAACCCCCGGCACCACATGACTCTCAATATAAGACCTGTACAGGAACCTCAGGCACCACATGACTCTCAGTATAAGACCTGTACAGGAACCTCAGGCACCACATGACTTTCAGTATAAGACCTGTACAGGAACCTCAGGCACCACATGACTCTCAGTATAAGACCTGTACAGGAACCCCCGGCACCACATGACTCTCAGTATAAGACCTGTACAGGAACCCCCCGGCACCACATGACTCTCAGTATAAGACCTGTACAGGAACCCCCGGCATCACATGACTCTCAGTATAAGACCTCTACAGGAACCCCCGGCACCACATGACTCTCAGTATAAGGCCTGTACAGGAACCCCCGGCACCACATTACTCTCAGTATAAGACCTGTACAGGAACCCCCGGCACCACATGACTCTCAGTATAAGACCTGTATAGTAACCCCCGGCACCACATGACTCTCGGTATAAGACCTGTACAGGAAACCCCGGCACCACATGACTCTCAGTATAAGACCTGTACAGGAACCTCAGGCACCACATGACTCTCATTATAAGACCTGTACAGGAACCTCAGGCACCACATGACTCTCAGTATAAGACCTGCACAGGAACCTCAGGCACCACATGACTCTCAGTATAAGACCTGTACAGGAACCTCAGGCACCACATGATTCAGTATAAGACCTGTACAGGAACCCCCGGCACCACATGACTCAGTATAAGACCTGTACAGGAACATCAGGCACCACATGACTCTCAGTATAAGACCTGTACAGGAACCTCAGGCACCACATGACTCAGTATAAGACCTGTACAGGAACCCCCGGCACCACATTACTCTCAGTATAAGACCTGTACAGGAAACCCCGGCACCACATGACTCTCAGTATAAGACCTGTACAGGAACCCCCGGCACCACATGACTCTCAGTATAAGACCTGTACAGGAACCCCCGGCACCACATGACTCTCATTATAAGACCTGTACAGGAACCCCCGGCACCACATGACTCTCAGTATAAGACCTGTACAGGAACCCCCGTCACCACATGACTCTCAGTATAAGACCTGTACAGGAACCCCCGGCACAACATGACTCTCAGTATAAGACCTGTACAGGAACCTCAGGCACCACATGACTCTCAGTATAAGACCTGTACAGGAACCTCAGGCACCACATGACTCTCAGTATAAGACCTGTACAGGAACCTCAGGCACCACATGACTCACAGTATAAGAACTGTACAGGAACCTCAGGCACCACATGACTCAGTATAGGCCTGTACAGGAACCCCCGGCACCACATGACTCTCAGTATGAAACCTGTACAGGAACCTCAGGCACCACATGACTCTCAGTATAAGACCTGTACAGGAACCTCAGGCACCAAATGACTCAGTATAAGACCTGTACAGGAACCCCCGGCACCACATTACTCTCAGTATAAGACCTGTACAGGAACCCCCGGCACCACATTACTCACAGTATGAACCTGTACAGGAACCCCCGGCACCACATGACTCTCAGTATAAGACCTGTACAGGAACCTCAGGCACCACATGACTCACAGTATAAGAACTGTACAGGAACCTCAGGCACCACATGACTCAGTATAAGACCTGTACAGGAACCCCCGGCACCACATGACTCGCAGTGTGAAACCTGTACAGGAACCTCAGGCACAACATGACTCAGTATAAGACCTGTACAGGAACCTCAGGCACCACATGACTCTCAGTATAAGACCTGTACAGGAACCTCAGGCACCACATGACTCAGTATAAGACCTGTACAGGAACCCCCGGCACCACATGACTCTCAGTATAAGACCTGTACAGGAACCTCAGGCACCACATGACTCTCAGTATAAGACCTGTACAGGAACCTCAGGCACCACATGACTCAGTATAAGACCTGTACAGGAACCCCCGGCACCACATGACTCTCAGTATAAGACCTGTACAGGAACCTCAGGCACCACATGACTCTCAGTATAAGACCTGTACAGGAACCTCAGGCACCACATGACTCTCAGTATAAGACCTGTACAGGAACCTCAGGCACCACATGACTCTCAGTATAAGACCTGTACAGGAACCCCCGGCACCACATGACTCTCAGTATAAGACCTGTACAGGAACCTCAGGCACCACATGACTCTCAGTATAAGACCTGTACAGGAACCCCCGGCACCACATGACTCTCAGTATGAAACCTGTACAGGAACCTCAGGCAACACATGACTCTCAGTATAAGAACTGTACAGGAACCTCAGGCACCACATGACTCAGTATAAGACCTGTACAGGAACCCCCGGCACCACATGACTCAGTATAAGACCTGTACAGGAACCCCCGGCACCACATGACTCTCAGTGTAAGACCTGTACAGGAACCTCAGGCACCACATGACTCAGTATAAGACCTGTACAGGAACCCCCGGCACCACATGACTCTCAATATAAGACCTGTACAGGAACCTCAGGCACCACATGACTCTCAGTATAAGACCTGTAGAGGAACCTCAGGCACCAAATGACTTTCAGTGTAAGACCTGTACAGGAACCTCAGGCACCACATGACTCAGTATAAGACCTGTACAGGAACCCCCGGCACCACATGACTCTCAATATAAGACCTGTACAGGAACCTCAGGCACCACATGACTCTCAGTATAAGACCTGTAGAGGAACCTCAGGCACCAAATGACTTTCAGTATAAGACCTGTACAGGAACCTCAGGCACCACATGACTCTCAGTATAAGACCTGTACAGGAACCCTCGGCACCACATGACTCTCAGTATAAGACCTGTACAGTAACCCCCGTCACCACATGACTCTCAGTATAAGACCTGTACAGGAACCCCCGGCACCACATGACTCTCAGTATAAGACCTGTACAGGAACCTCAGGCACCACATGACTCTCAGTAAAAGAACTGTACAGGAACCTCAGGCACCACATGACTCAGTATAAGACCTGTACAGGAACCTCAGGCACCACATGACTCTCAGTATAAGACCTGTACAGGAACCTCAGGCACCACATGACTCACAGTATAAGAACTGTACAGGAACATCAGGCACCACATGACTCAGTATAAGACCTGTACAGGAACCCCCGGCACCACATGACTCAGTATAAGACCTGTACAGGAACCCCCGGCACCACATGACTCAGTATAAGACCTGTACAGGAACCTCAGGCACCACATGACTCTCAGTATAAGACCTGTAGAGGAACCTCAGGCACCACATGACTCAGTATAAGACCTGTACAGGAACCCCCGGCACCACATTACTCTCAGTATAAGACCTGTACAGGAACCCCCGGCACCACATGACTCTCAATATAAGACCTGTACAGGAACCTCAGGCACCACATGACTCTCAGTATAAGACCTGTACAGGAACCTCAGGCACCACATGACTTTCAGTATAAGACCTGTACAGGAACCTCAGGCACCACATGACTCTCAGTATAAGACCTGTACAGGAACCCCCGGCACCACATGACTCTCAGTATAAGACCTGTACAGGAACCCCCCGGCACCACATGACTCTCAGTATAAGACCTGTACAGGAACCCCCGGCATCACATGACTCTCAGTATAAGACCTGTACAGGAACCCCCGGCACCACATGACTCTCAGTATAAGACCTGTACAGGAACCCCCGGCACCACATTACTCTCAGTATAAGACCTGTACAGGAACCCCCGGCACCACATGACTCTCGGTATAAGACCTGTACAGGAACCCCCGGCACCACATGACTCTCGGTATAAGACCTGTACAGGAACCTCAGGCACCACATGACTCTCGGTATAAGACCTGTACAGGAACCCCCGGCACCACATGACTCTCAGTATAAGACCTGTACAGGAACCTCAGGCACCACATGACTCTCAGTATAAGACCTGTACAGGAACCTCAGGCACCACATGACTCTCAGTATAAGACCTGCACAGGAACCTCAGGCACCACATGACTCTCAGTATAAGACCTGTACAGGAACCTCAGGCACCACATGACTCAGTATAAGACCTGTACAGGAACCCCCGGCACCACATGACTCAGTATAAGACCTGTACAGGAACATCAGGCACCACATGACTCTCAGTATAAGACCTGTACAGGAACCTCAGGCACCACATGACTCAGTATAAGACCTGTACAGGAACCCCCGGCACCACATTACTCTCAGTATAAGACCTGTACAGGAACCCCCGGCACCACATTACTCTCAGTATAAACCTGTACAGGAACCCCCGGCACCACATGACTCTCAGTATAAGACCTGTACAGGAACCCCCGTCACCACATGACTCTCAGTATAAGACCTGTACAGGAACCCCCGGCACCACATGACTCTCAGTATAAGACCTGTACAGGAACCTCAGGCACCACATGACTCTCAGTATAAGACCTGTACAGGAACCTCAGGCACCACATGACTCTCAGTATAAGACCTGTACAGGAACCTCAGGCACCACATGACTCACAGTATAAGAACTGTACAGGAACCTCAGGCACCACATGACTCAGTAAAGACCTGTACAGGAACCCCCGGCACCACATGACTCTCAGTATGAAACCTGTACAGGAACCTCAGGCAACACATGACTCTCAGTATAAGAACTGTACAGGAACCTCAGGCACCACATGACTCAGTATAAGACCTGTACAGGAACCCCCGGCGCCACATGACTCAGTATAAGACCTGTACAGGAACCCCCGGCACCACATGACTCTCAGTGTAAGACCTGTACAGGAACCTCAGGCACCACATGACTCAGTATAAGACCTGTACAGGAACCCCCGGCACCACATGACTCTCAATATAAGACCTGTACAGGAACCTCAGGCACCACATGACTCTCAGTATAAGACCTGTAGAGGAACCTCAGGCACCACATGACTTTCAGTATAAGACCTGTACAGGAACCTCAGGCACCACATGACTCTCAGTATAAGACCTGTACAGGAACCCTCGGCACCACATGACTCTCAGTATAAGACCTGTACAGGAACCCCCGGCACCACATGACTCTCAGTATAAGACCTGTACAGGAACCCCCGGCACCACATTACTCTCAGTATAAGACCTGTACAGGAACCCCCGGCACCACATGACTCTCAGTATAAGACCTGTACAGGAACCCCCGGCACCACATGACTCTCAGTATAAGACCTGTACAGGAACCCCCGGCACCACATGACTCTCAGTATAAGACCTGTACAGGAACCTCAGGCACCACATGACTCTCAGTATAAGACCTGTACAGGAACCTCAGGCACCACATGACTCTCAGTATAAGACCTGTACAGGAACCTCAGGCACCACATGACTCTCAGTATAAGACCTGTACAGGAACCCCCGGCACCACATGACTCTCAGTATAAGACCTGTACAGGAACCTCAGGCACCACATGACTCTCAGTATAAGACCTGTACAGGAACCCCCGGCACCACATGACTCTCAGTATGAAACCTGTACAGGAACCTCAGGCAACACATGACTCTCAGTATAAGAACTGTACAGGAACCTCAGGCACCACATGACTCAGTATAAGACCTGTACAGGAACCCCCGGCACCACATGACTCAGTATAAGACCTGTACAGGAACCCCCGGCACCACATGACTCTCAGTGTAAGACCTGTACAGGAACCTCAGGCACCACATGACTCAGTATAAGACCTGTACAGGAACCCCCGGCACCACATGACTCTCAATATAAGACCTGTACAGGAACCTCAGGCACCACATGACTCTCAGTATAAGACCTGTAGAGGAACCTCAGGCACCAAATGACTTTCAGTATAAGACCTGTACAGGAACCTCAGGCACCACATGACTCTCAGTATAAGACCTGTACAGGAACCCTCGGCACCACATGACTCTCAGTATAAGACCTGTACAGGAACCCCCGGCACCACATGACTCTCAGTATAAGGCCTGTACAGGAACCCCCGGCACCACATTACTCTCAGTATAAGACCTGTACAGGAACCCCCGGCACCACATGACTCTCAGTATAAGACCTGTACAGGAACCCCCGGCACCACATGACTCTCAGTATAAGACCTGTACAGGAACCCCCGGCACCACATGAATCTCAGTATAAGACCTGTACAGGAACCTCAGGCACCACATGACTCTCAGTATAAGACCTGTACAGGAACCTCAGGCACCACATGACTCTCAGTATAAGACCTGTACAGGAACCTCAGGCACCACATGACTCTCAGTATAAGACCTGTACAGGAACCCCCGGCACCACATGACTCTCAGTATAAGACCTGTACAGGAACCTCAGGCACCACATGACTCTCAGTATAAGAACTGTACAGGAACCTCAGGCACCACATGACTCACAGTTTAAGAACTGTACAGGAACCTAAGGCACCACATGACTCAGTATAAGACCTGTACAGGAACCCCCGGCACCACATGACTCTCAGTATGAAACCTGTACAGGAACCTCAGGCACCACATGACTCAGTATAAGACCTGTACAGGAACCCCCGGCACCACATGACTCTCAATATAAGACCTGTACAGGAACCTCAGGCACCACAGGACTCTCAGTATAAGACCTGTACAGGAACCCCCGTCACCACATGACTCTCAGTATAAGACCTGTACAGGAACCCCCGGCACAACATGACTCTCAGTATAAGACCTGTACAGGAACCTCAGGCACCACATGACTCTCAGTATAAGACCTGTACAGGAACCTCAGGCACCACATGACTCTCAGTATAAGACCTGTACAGGAACCTCAGGCACCACATGACTCACAGTATAAGAACTGTACAGGAACCTCAGGCACCACATGACTCAGTATAGGCCTGTACAGGAACCCCCGGCACCACATGACTCTCAGTATGAAACCTGTACAGGAACCTCAGGCACCACATGACTCTCAGTATAAGACCTGTACAGGAACCTCAGGCACCAAATGACTCAGTATAAGACCTGTACAGGAACCCCCGGCACCACATTACTCTCAGTATAAGACCTGTACAGGAACCCCCGGCACCACATTACTCACAGTATAAACCTGTAGAGGAACCCCCGGCACCACATGACTCTCAGTATAAGACCTGTACAGGAACCTCAGGCACCACATGACTCACAGTATAAGAACTGTACAGGAACCTCAGGCACCACATGACTCAGTATAAGACCTGTACAGGAACCCCCAGCACCACATGACTCGCAGTGTGAAACCTGTACAGGAACCTCAGGCACAACATGACTCAGTATAAGACCTGTACAGGAACCTCAGGCACCACATGACTCTCAGTATAAGACCTGTACAGGAACCTCAGGCACCACATGACTCAGTATAAGACCTGTACAGGAACCCCCGGCACCACATGACTCTCAGTATAAGACCTGTACAGGAACCTCAGGCACCACATGACTCTCAGTATAAGACCTGTACAGGAACCTCAGGCACCACATGACTCAGTATAAGACCTGTACAGGAACCCCCGGCACCACATGACTCTCAGTATAAGACCTGTACAGGAACCTCAGGCACCACATGACTCTCAGTATAAGACCTGTACAGGAACCTCAGGCACCACATGACTCTCAGTATAAGACCTGTACAGGAACCTCAGGCACCACATGACTCTCAGTATAAGACCTGTACAGGAACCCCCGGCACCACATGACTCTCAGTATAAGACCTGTACAGGAACCTCAGGCACCACATGACTCTCAGTATAAGACCTGTACAGGAACCCCCGGCACCACATGACTCTCAGTATGAAACCTGTACAGGAACCTCAGGCAACACATGACTCTCAGTATAAGAACTGTACAGGAACCTCAGGCACCACATGACTCAGTATAAGACCTGTACAGGAACCCCCGGCACCACATGACTCAGTATAAGACCTGTACAGGAACCCCCGGCACCACATGACTCTCAGTGTAAGACCTGTACAGGAACCTCAGGCACCACATGACTCAGTATAAGACCTGTACAGGAACCCCCGGCACCACATGACTCTCAATATAAGACCTGTACAGGAACCTCAGGCACCACATGACTCTCAGTATAAGACCTGTAGAGGAACCTCAGGCACCAAATGACTTTCAGTGTAAGACCTGTACAGGAACCTCAGGCACCACATGACTCAGTATAAGACCTGTACAGGAACCCCCGGCACCACATGACTCTCAATATAAGACCTGTACAGGAACCTCAGGCACCACATGACTCTCAGTATAAGACCTGTAGAGGAACCTCAGGCACCAAATGACTTTCAGTATAAGACCTGTACAGGAACCTCAGGCACCACATGACTCTCAGTATAAGACCTGTACAGGAACCCTCGGCACCACATGACTCTCAGTATAAGACCTGTACAGGAACCCCCGTCACCACATGACTCTCAGTATAAGACCTGTACAGGAACCCCCGGCACCACATGACTCTCAGTATAAGACCTGTACAGGAACCTCAGGCACCACATGACTCTCAGTAAAAGAACTGTACAGGAACCTCAGGCACCACATGACTCAGTATAAGACCTGTACAGGAACCTCAGGCACCACATGACTCTCAGTATAAGACCTGTACAGGAACCTCAGGCACCACATGACTCACAGTATAAGAACTGTACAGGAACATCAGGCACCACATGACTCAGTATAAGACCTGTACAGGAACCCCCGGCACCACATGACTCAGTATAAGACCTGTACAGGAACCCCCGGCACCACATGACTCAGTATAAGACCTGTACAGGAACCTCAGGCACCACATGACTCTCAGTATAAGACCTGTAGAGGAACCTCAGGCACCACATGACTCAGTATAAGACCTGTACAGGAACCCCCGGCACCACATTACTCTCAGTATAAGACCTGTACAGGAACCCCCGGCACCACATGACTCTCAATATAAGACCTGTACAGGAACCTCAGGCACCACATGACTCTCAGTATAAGACCTGTACAGGAACCTCAGGCACCACATGACTTTCAGTATAAGACCTGTACAGGAACCTCAGGCACCACATGACTCTCAGTATAAGACCTGTACAGGAACCCCCGGCACCACATGACTCTCAGTATAAGACCTGTACAGGAACCCCCCGGCACCACATGACTCTCAGTATAAGACCTGTACAGGAACCCCCGGCATCACATGACTCTCAGTATAAGACCTGTACAGGAACCCCCGGCACCACATGACTCTCAGTATAAGACCTGTACAGGAACCCCCGGCAACACATTACTCTCAGTATAAGACCTGTACAGGAACCCCCGGCACCACATGACTCTCGGTATAAGACCTGTACAGGAACCCCCGGCACCACATGACTCTCGGTATAAGACCTGTACAGGAACATCAGGCACCACATGACTCTCGGTATAAGACCTGTACAGGAACCCCCGGCACCACATGACTCTCAGTATAAGACCTGTACAGGAACCTCAGGCACCACATGACTCTCAGTATAAGACCTGTACAGGAACCTCAGGCACCACATGACTCTCAGTATAAGACCTGCACAGGAACCTCAGGCACCACATGACTCTCAGTATAAGACCTGTACAGGAACCTCAGGCACTACATGACTCAGTATAAGACCTGTACAGGAACCCCCGGCACCACATGACTCAGTATAAGACCTGTACAGGAACATCAGGCACCACATGACTCTCAGTATAAGACCTGTACAGGAACCTCAGGCACCACATGACTCAGTATAAGACCTGTACAGGAACCCCCGGCACCACATTACTCTCAGTATAAGACCTGTACAGGAACCCCCGGCACCACATTACTCTCAGTATAAACCTGTACAGGAACCCCCGGCACCACATGACTCTCAGTATAAGACCTGTACAGGAACCCCCGTCACCACATGACTCTCAGTATAAGACCTGTACAGGAACCCCCGGCACCACATGACTCTCAGTATAAGACCTGTACAGGAACCTCAGGCACCACATGACTCTCAGTATAAGACCTGTACAGGAACCTCAGGCACCACATGACTCTCAGTATAAGACCTGTACAGGAACCTCAGGCACCACATGACTCACAGTATAAGAACTGTACAGGAACCTCAGGCACCACATGACTCAGTAAAGACCTGTACAGGAACCCCCGGCACCACATGACTCTCAGTATGAAACCTGTACAGGAACCTCAGGCAACACATGACTCTCAGTATAAGAACTGTACAGGAACCTCAGGCACCACATGACTCAGTATAAGACCTGTACAGGAACCCCCGGCACCACATGACTCAGTATAAGACCTGTACAGGAACCCCCGGCACCACATGACTCTCAGTGTAAGACCTGTACAGGAACCTCAGGCACCACATGACTCAGTATAAGACCTGTACAGGAACCCCCGGCACCACATGACTCTCAATATAAGACCTGTACAGGAACCTCAGGCACCACATGACTCTCAGTATAAGACCTGTAGAGGAACCTCAGGCACCACATGACTTTCAGTATAAGACCTGTACAGGAACCTCAGGCACCACATGACTCTCAGTATAAGACCTGTACAGGAACCCTCGGCACCACATGACTCTCAGTATAAGACCTGTACAGGAACCCCCGGCACCACATGACTCTCAGTATAAGACCTGTACAGGAACCCCCGGCACCACATTACTCTCAGTATAAGACCTGTACAGGAACCCCCGGCACCACATGACTCTCAGTATAAGACCTGTACAGGAACCCCCGGCACCACATGACTCTCAGTATAAGACCTGTACAGGAACCCCCGGCACCACATGACTCTCAGTATAAGACCTGTACAGGAACCTCAGGCACCACATGACTCTCAGTATAAGACCTGTACAGGAACCTCAGGCACCACATGACTCTCAGTATAAGACCTGTACAGGAACCTCAGGCACCACATGACTCTCAGTATAAGACCTGTACAGGAACCCCCGGCACCACATGACTCTCAGTATAAGACCTGTACAGGAACCTCAGGCACCACATGACTCTCAGTATAAGACCTGTACAGGAACCCCCGGCACCACATGACTCTCAGTATGAAACCTGTACAGGAACCTCAGGCAACACATGACTCTCAGTATAAGAACTGTACAGGAACCTCAGGCACCACATGACTCAGTATAAGACCTGTACAGGAACCCCCGGCACCACATGACTCAGTATAAGACCTGTACAGGAACCCCCGGCACCACATGACTCTCAGTGTAAGACCTGTACAGGAACCTCAGGCACCACATGACTCAGTATAAGACCTGTACAGGAACCCCCGGCACCACATGACTCTCAATATAAGACCTGTACAGGAACCTCAGGCACCACATGACTCTCAGTATAAGACCTGTAGAGGAACCTCAGGCACCAAATGACTTTCAGTATAAGACCTGTACAGGAACCTCAGGCACCACATGACTCTCAGTATAAGACCTGTACAGGAACCCTCGGCACCACATGACTCTCAGTATAAGACCTGTACAGGAACCCCCGGCACCACATGACTCTCAGTATAAGGCCTGTACAGGAACCCCCGGCACCACATTACTCTCAGTATAAGACCTGTACAGGAACCCCCGGCACCACATGACTCTCAGTATAAGACCTGTACAGGAACCCCCGGCACCACATGACTCTCAGTATAAGACCTGTACAGGAACCCCCGGCACCACATGAATCTCAGTATAAGACCTGTACAGGAACCTCAGGCACCACATGACTCTCAGTATAAGACCTGTACAGGAACCTCAGGCACCACATGACTCTCAGTATAAGACCTGTACAGGAACCTCAGGCACCACATGACTCTCAGTATAAGACCTGTACAGGAACCCCCGGCACCACATGACTCTCAGTATAAGACCTGTACAGGAACCTCAGGCACCACATGACTCTCAGTATAAGAACTGTACAGGAACCTCAGGCACCACATGACTCACAGTATAAGAACTGTACAGGAACCTAAGGCACCACATGACTCAGTATAAGACCTGTACAGGAACCCCCGGCACCACATGACTCTCAGTATGAAACCTGTACAGGAACCTCAGGCACCACATGACTCAGTATAAGACCTGTACAGGAACCCCCGGCACCACATGACTCTCAATATAAGACCTGTACAGGAACCTCAGGCACCACATGACTCTCAGTATAAGACCTGTACAGGAACCCCCGGCACCACATGACTCTCAGTATAAGACCTGTACAGGAACCTCAGGCACCACATGACTCTCAGTATAAGACCTGTACAGGAACCTCAGGCACCACATGACTCTCAGTATAAGACCTGTACAGGAACCCCCGGCACCACATGACTCTCAGTATAAGACCTGTACAGGAACCCCCGGCACCACATGACTCAGTGTAAGACCTGTACAGGAACCCCCGGCACCACATGACTCAGTATAAGACCTGTAAAGGAACCCCCGGCACCATATTACTCTCAGTATAAGACCTGTACAGGAACCCCCGGCACCACATTAGTCTCAGTATAAGACCTGAACAGGAACCCCCGGCACCACATGACTCTCAGTATAAGACCTGTACAGGAACCCCCGGCACCACATGACTCTCAGTATAAGACCTGTACAGGAACCCCCGGCACCACATGACTCTCAGTATAAGACCTGTACAGGAACCCCCGGCACTACATGACTCTCAGTATAAGACCTGTACAGGAACCCCCGGCACCACATGACTCTCAGTATAAGACCTGTACAGGAACCTCAGGCAACACATGACTCTCAGTATAAGAACTGTACAGGAACCTCAGGCACCACATGACTCAGTATAAGACCTGTACAGGAACCCCCGGCACCACATGACTCAGTATAAGACCTGTACAGGAACCCCCGGCACCACATTACTCTCAGTATAAGACCTGTACAGGAACCCCCGGCACCACATGACTCTCAATATAAGACCTGTACAGGAACCTCAGGCACCACATGACTCTCAGTATAAGACCTGTACAGGAACCTCAGGCACCACATGACTTTCAGTATAAGACCTGTACAGGAACCTCAGGCACCACATGACTCTCAGTATAAGACCTGTACAGGAACCCCCGGCACCACATGACTCTCAGTATAAGACCTGTACAGGAACCCCCCGGCACCACATGACTCTCAGTATAAGACCTGTACAGGAACCCCCGGCATCACATGACTCTCAGTATAAGACCTGTACAGGAACCCCCGGCACCACATGACTCTCAGTATAAGACCTGTACAGGAACCCCCGGCAACACATTACTCTCAGTATAAGACCTGTACAGGAACCCCCGGCACCACATGACTCTCGGTATAAGACCTGTACAGGAACCCCCGGCACCACATGACTCTCGGTATAAGACCTGTACAGGAACATCAGGCACCACATGACTCTCGGTATAAGACCTGTACAGGAACCCCCGGCACCACATGACTCTCAGTATAAGACCTGTACAGGAACCTCAGGCACCACATGACTCTCAGTATAAGACCTGTACAGGAACCTCAGGCACCACATGACTCTCAGTATAAGACCTGCACAGGAACCTCAGGCACCACATGACTCTCAGTATAAGACCTGTACAGGAACCTCAGGCACTACATGACTCAGTATAAGACCTGTACAGGAACCCCCGGCACCACATGACTCAGTATAAGACCTGTACAGGAACATCAGGCACCACATGACTCTCAGTATAAGACCTGTACAGGAACCTCAGGCACCACATGACTCAGTATAAGACCTGTACAGGAACCCCCGGCACCACATTACTCTCAGTATAAGACCTGTACAGGAACCCCCGGCACCACATTACTCTCAGTATAAACCTGTACAGGAACCCCCGGCACCACATGACTCTCAGTATAAGACCTGTACAGGAACCCCCGTCACCACATGACTCTCAGTATAAGACCTGTACAGGAACCCCCGGCACCACATGACTCTCAGTATAAGACCTGTACAGGAACCTCAGGCACCACATGACTCTCAGTATAAGACCTGTACAGGAACCTCAGGCACCACATGACTCTCAGTATAAGACCTGTACAGGAACCTCAGGCACCACATGACTCACAGTATAAGAACTGTACAGGAACCTCAGGCACCACATGACTCAGTAAAGACCTGTACAGGAACCCCCGGCACCACATGACTCTCAGTATGAAACCTGTACAGGAACCTCAGGCAACACATGACTCTCAGTATAAGAACTGTACAGGAACCTCAGGCACCACATGACTCAGTATAAGACCTGTACAGGAACCCCCGGCACCACATGACTCAGTATAAGACCTGTACAGGAACCCCCGGCACCACATGACTCTCAGTGTAAGACCTGTACAGGAACCTCAGGCACCACATGACTCAGTATAAGACCTGTACAGGAACCCCCGGCACCACATGACTCTCAATATAAGACCTGTACAGGAACCTCAGGCACCACATGACTCTCAGTATAAGACCTGTAGAGGAACCTCAGGCACCACATGACTTTCAGTATAAGACCTGTACAGGAACCTCAGGCACCACATGACTCTCAGTATAAGACCTGTACAGGAACCCTCGGCACCACATGACTCTCAGTATAAGACCTGTACAGGAACCCCCGGCACCACATGACTCTCAGTATAAGACCTGTACAGGAACCCCCGGCACCACATTACTCTCAGTATAAGACCTGTACAGGAACCCCCGGCACCACATGACTCTCAGTATAAGACCTGTACAGGAACCCCCGGCACCACATGACTCTCAGTATAAGACCTGTACAGGAACCCCCGGCACCACATGACTCTCAGTATAAGACCTGTACAGGAACCTCAGGCACCACATGACTCTCAGTATAAGACCTGTACAGGAACCTCAGGCACCACATGACTCTCAGTATAAGACCTGTACAGGAACCTCAGGCAACACATGACTCTCAGTATAAGAACTGTACAGGAACCTCAGGCACCACATGACTCAGTATAAGACCTGTACAGGAACCCCCGGCACCACATGACTCAGTATAAGACCTGTACAGGAACCCCCGGCACCACATTACTCTCAGTATAAGACCTGTACAGGAACCCCCGGCACCACATGACTCTCAATATAAGACCTGTACAGGAACCTCAGGCACCACATGACTCTCAGTATAAGACCTGTACAGGAACCTCAGGCACCACATGACTTTCAGTATAAGACCTGTACAGGAACCTCAGGCACCACATGACTCTCAGTATAAGACCTGTACAGGAACCCCCGGCACCACATGACTCTCAGTATAAGACCTGTACAGGAACCCCCCGGCACCACATGACTCTCAGTATAAGACCTGTACAGGAACCCCCGGCATCACATGACTCTCAGTATAAGACCTGTACAGGAACCCCCGGCACCACATGACTCTCAGTATAAGACCTGTACAGGAACCCCCGGCAACACATTACTCTCAGTATAAGACCTGTACAGGAACCCCCGGCACCACATGACTCTCGGTATAAGACCTGTACAGGAACCCCCGGCACCACATGACTCTCGGTATAAGACCTGTACAGGAACATCAGGCACCACATGACTCTCGGTATAAGACCTGTACAGGAACCCCCGGCACCACATGACTCTCAGTATAAGACCTGTACAGGAACCTCAGGCACCACATGACTCTCAGTATAAGACCTGTACAGGAACCTCAGGCACCACATGACTCTCAGTATAAGACCTGCACAGGAACCTCAGGCACCACATGACTCTCAGTATAAGACCTGTACAGGAACCTCAGGCACTACATGACTCAGTATAAGACCTGTACAGGAACCCCCGGCACCACATGACTCAGTATAAGACCTGTACAGGAACATCAGGCACCACATGACTCTCAGTATAAGACCTGTACAGGAACCTCAGGCACCACATGACTCAGTATAAGACCTGTACAGGAACCCCCGGCACCACATTACTCTCAGTATAAGACCTGTACAGGAACCCCCGGCACCACATTACTCTCAGTATAAACCTGTACAGGAACCCCCGGCACCACATGACTCTCAGTATAAGACCTGTACAGGAACCCCCGTCACCACATGACTCTCAGTATAAGACCTGTACAGGAACCCCCGGCACCACATGACTCTCAGTATAAGACCTGTACAGGAACCTCAGGCACCACATGACTCTCAGTATAAGACCTGTACAGGAACCTCAGGCACCACATGACTCTCAGTATAAGACCTGTACAGGAACCTCAGGCACCACATGACTCACAGTATAAGAACTGTACAGGAACCTCAGGCACCACATGACTCAGTAAAGACCTGTACAGGAACCCCCGGCACCACATGACTCTCAGTATGAAACCTGTACAGGAACCTCAGGCAACACATGACTCTCAGTATAAGAACTGTACAGGAACCTCAGGCACCACATGACTCAGTATAAGACCTGTACAGGAACCCCCGGCACCACATGACTCAGTATAAGACCTGTACAGGAACCCCCGGCACCACATGACTCTCAGTGTAAGACCTGTACAGGAACCTCAGGCACCACATGACTCAGTATAAGACCTGTACAGGAACCCCCGGCACCACATGACTCTCAATATAAGACCTGTACAGGAACCTCAGGCACCACATGACTCTCAGTATAAGACCTGTAGAGGAACCTCAGGCACCACATGACTTTCAGTATAAGACCTGTACAGGAACCTCAGGCACCACATGACTCTCAGTATAAGACCTGTACAGGAACCCTCGGCACCACATGACTCTCAGTATAAGACCTGTACAGGAACCCCCGGCACCACATGACTCTCAGTATAAGACCTGTACAGGAACCCCCGGCACCACATTACTCTCAGTATAAGACCTGTACAGGAACCCCCGGCACCACATGACTCTCAGTATAAGACCTGTACAGGAACCCCCGGCACCACATGACTCTCAGTATAAGACCTGTACAGGAACCCCCGGCACCACATGACTCTCAGTATAAGACCTGTACAGGAACCTCAGGCACCACATGACTCTCAGTATAAGACCTGTACAGGAACCTCAGGCACCACATGACTCTCAGTATAAGACCTGTACAGGAACCTCAGGCACCACATGACTCTCAGTATAAGACCTGTACAGGAACCCCCGGCACCACATGACTCTCAGTATAAGACCTGTACAGGAACCTCAGGCACCACATGACTCACAGTATAAGACCTGTACAGGAACCCCCGGCACCACATGACTCTCAGTATGAAACCTGTACAGGAACCTCAGGCAACACATGACTCTCAGTATAAGAACTGTACAGGAACCTCAGGCACCACATGACTCAGTATAAGACCTGTACAGGAACCCCCGGCACCACATGACTCAGTATAAGACCTGTACAGGAACCCCCGGCCCCACATGACTCTCAGTGTAAGACCTGTACAGGAACCTCAGGCACCACATGACTCAGTATAAGACCTGTACAGGAACCCCCGGCACCACATGACTCTCAATATAAGACCTGTACAGGAACCTCAGGCACCACATGACTCTCAGTATAAGACCTGTAGAGGAACCTCAGGCACCAAATGACTTTCAGTATAAGACCTGTACAGGAACCTCAGGCACCACATGACTCTCAGTATAAGACCTGTACAGGAACCCTCGGCACCACATGACTCTCAGTATAAGACCTGTACAGGAACCCCCGGCACCACATGACTCTCAGTATAAGGCCTGTACAGGAACCCCCGGCACCACATTACTCTCAGTATAAGACCTGTACAGGAACCCCCGGCACCACATGACTCTCAGTATAAGACCTGTACAGGAACCCCCGGCACCACATGACTCTCAGTATAAGACCTGTACAGGAACCCCCGGCACCACATGAATCTCAGTATAAGACCTGTACAGGAACCTCAGGCACCACATGACTCTCAGTATAAGACCTGTACAGGAACCTCAGGCACCACATGACTCTCAGTATAAGACCTGTACAGGAACCTCAGGCACCACATGACTCTCAGTATAAGACCTGTACAGGAACCCCCGGCACCACATGACTCTCAGTATAAGACCTGTACAGGAACCTCAGGCACCACATGACTCTCAGTATAAGAACTGTACAGGAACCTCAGGCACCACATGACTCACAGTATAAGAACTGTACAGGAACCTAAGGCACCACATGACTCAGTATAAGACCTGTACAGGAACCCCCGGCACCACATGACTCTCAGTATGAAACCTGTACAGGAACCTCAGGCACCACATGACTCAGTATAAGACCTGTACAGGAACCCCCGGCACCACATGACTCTCAATATAAGACCTGTACAGGAACCTCAGGCACCACATGACTCTCAGTATAAGACCTGTACAGGAACCCCCGGCACCACATGACTCTCAGTATAAGACCTGTACAGGAACCTCAGGCACCACATGACTCTCAGTATAAGACCTGTACAGGAACCTCAGGCACCACATGACTCTCAGTATAAGACCTGTACAGGAACCCCCGGCACCACATGACTCTCAGTATAAGACCTGTACAGGAACCCCCGGCACCACATGACTCAGTGTAAGACCTGTACAGGAACCCCCGGCACCACATGACTCAGTATAAGACCTGTAAAGGAACCCCCGGCACCATATTACTCTCAGTATAAGACCTGTACAGGAACCCCCGGCACCACATTAGTCTCAGTATAAGACCTGAACAGGAACCCCCGGCACCACATGACTCTCAGTATAAGACCTGTACAGGAACCCCCGGCACCACATGACTCTCAGTATAAGACCTGTACAGGAACCCCCGGCACCACATGACTCTCAGTATAAGACCTGTACAGGAACCCCCGGCACTACATGACTCTCAGTATAAGACCTGTACAGGAACCCCCGGCACCACATGACTCTCAGTATAAGACCTGTACAGGAACCTCAGGCAACACATGACTCTCAGTATAAGAACTGTACAGGAACCTCAGGCACCACATGACTCAGTATAAGACCTGTACAGGAACCCCCGGCACCACATGACTCAGTATAAAACCTGTACAGGAACCCCCGGCACCACATGACTCTCAGTGTAAGACCTGTACAGGAACCTCAGGCACCACATGACTCAGTATAAGACCTGTACAGGAACCCCCGGCACCACATGACTCTCAATATAAGACCTGTACAGGAACCTCAGGCACCACATGACTTTCAGTATAAGACCTGTACAGGAACCTCAGGTACCACATGACTCTCAGTATAAGACCTGTACAGGAACCCCCGGCACCACACGACTCTCAGTATAAGACCTGTACAGGAACCCCCGGCACCACATGACTCTCAGTATAAGACCTGTACAGGAACCCCCGGCATCACATGACTCTCAGTATAAGACCTGTACAGGAACCCCCGGCACCACATGACTCTCAGTATAAGGCCTGTACAGGAACCCCCGGCACCACATTACTCTCAGTATAAGACCTGTACAGGAACCCCCGGCACCACATGACTCTCAGTATAAGACCTGTACAGGAACCCCCGGCACCACATGACTCTCAGTATAAGACCTGTACAGGAACCCCCGGCACCACATGACTCTCAGTATAAGACCTGTACAGGAACCTCAGGCACCACATGACTCTCAGTATAAGACCTGTACAGGAACCTCGGGCACCACATGACTCTCAGTATAAGACCTGCACAGGAACCTCAGGCACCACATGACTCTCAGTATAAGACCTGTACAGGAACCTCAGGCACCACATGACTCAGTATAAGACCTGTACAGGAACCCCCGGCACCACATGACTCATTATAAGACCTGTTCAGGAACCCCCGGCACCACATGACTCAGTATAAGACCTGTACAGGAACCTCAGGCACCACATGACTCTCAGTATAAGACCTGTACAGGAACCTCAGGCACCACATGACTCAGTATAAGACCTGTACAGGAACCCCCGGCACCACATTACTCTCAGTATAAGACCTGTACAGGAACCCCCGGCACAACATTACTCTCAGTATAAACCTGTACAGGAACCCCCGGCACCACATAACTCTCAGTATAAGACCTGTACAGGAACCCCCGTCACCACATTACTCTCAGTATAAGACCTGTACAGGAACCCCCGGCACAACATTACTCTCAGTATAAACCTGTACAGGAACCCCCGGCACCACATAACTCTCAGTATAAGACCTGTACAGGAACCCCCGTCACCACATGACTCTCAGTATAAGACCTGTACAGGAACCCCCGGCACCACATGACTCTCAGTATAAGACCTGTACAGGAACCTCAGGCACCACATGACTCTCAGTAAAAGAACTGTACAGGAACCTCAGGCACCACATGACTCAGTATAAGACCTGTACAGGAACCTCAGGCACCACATGACTCTCAGTATAAGACCTGTACAGGAACCTCAGGCACCACATGACTCACAGTATAAGAACTGTACAGGAACCTCAGGCACCACATGACTCAGTATAAGACCTGTACAGGAACCCCCGGCACCACATGACTCAGTATAAGACCTGTACAGGAACCCCCGGCACCACATGACTCTCAGTGTAAGACCTGTACAGGAACCTCAGGCACCACATGACTCAGTATAAGACCTGTACAGGAACCCCCGGCACCACATGACTCTCAATATAAGACCTGTACAGGAACCTCAGGCACCACATGACTCTCAGTATAAGACCTGTACAGGAACCTCAGGCACCACATGACTTTCAGTATAAGACCTGTACAGGAACCTCAGGCACCACATGACTCTCAGTATAAGACCTGTAAAGGAACCCCCGGCACCACATGACTCTCAGTATAAGACCTGTACAGGAACCCCCCGGCACCACATGACTCTCAGTATAAGACCTGTACAGGAACCCCCGGCATCACATGACTCTCAGTAAAAGACCTCTACAGGAACCCCCGGCACCACATGACTCTCAGTATAAGGCCTGTACAGGAACCCCCGGCACCACATTACTCTCAGTATAAGACCTGTACAGGAACCCCCGGCACCACATGACTCTCAGTATAAGACCTGTATAGTAACCCCCGGCACCACATGACTCTCGGTATAAGACCTGTACAGGAAACCCCGGCACCACATGACTCTCAGTATAAGACCTGTACAGGAACCTCAGGCACCACATGACTCTCAGTATAAGACCTGTACAGGAACCTCAGGCACCACATGACTCTCAGTATAAGACCTGCACAGGAACCTCAGGCACCACATGACTCTCAGTATAAGACCTGTACAGGAACCTCAGGCACCACATGATTCAGTATAAGACCTGTACAGGAACCCCCGGCACCACATGACTCAGTATAAGACCTGTACAGGAACATCAGGCACCACATGACTCTCAGTATAAGACCTGTACAGGAACCTCAGGCACCACATGACTCAGTATAAGACCTGTACAGGAACCCCCGGCACCACATTACTCTCAGTATAAGACCTGTACAGGAACCCCCGGCACCACATGACTCTCAGTATAAGACCTGTACAGGAACCCCCGGCACCACATGACTCTCAGTATAAGACCTGTACAGGAACCCCCGGCACCACATGACTCTCATTATAAGACCTGTACAGGAACCCCCGGCACCACATGACTCTCAGTATAAGACCTGTACAGGAACCCCCGTCACCACATGACTCTCAGTATAAGACCTGTACAGGAACCCCCGGCACAACATGACTCTCAGTATAAGACCTGTACAGGAACCTCAGGCACCACATGACTCTCAGTATAAGACCTGTACAGGAACCTCAGGCACCACATGACTCTCAGTATAAGACCTGTACAGGAACCTCAGGCACCACATGACTCACAGTATAAGAACTGTACAGGAACCTCAGGCACCACATGACTCAGTATAGGCCTGTACAGGAACCCCCGGCACCACATGACTCTCAGTATGAAACCTGTACAGGAACCTCAGGCACCACATGACTCTCAGTATAAGACCTGTACAGGAACCTCAGGCACCAAATGACTCAGTATAAGACCTGTACAGGAACCCCCGGCACCACATTACTCTCAGTATAAGACCTGTACAGGAACCCCCGGCACCACATTACTCACAGTATAAACCTGTACAGGAACCCCCGGCACCACATGACTCTCAGTATAAGACCTGTACAGGAACCTCAGGCACCACATGACTCACAGTATAAGAACTGTACAGGAACCTCAGGCACCACATGACTCAGTATAAGACCTGTACAGGAACCCCCGGCACCACATGACTCGCAGTGTGAAACCTGTACAGGAACCTCAGGCACAACATGACTCAGTATAAGACCTGTACAGGAACCCCCGGCACCACATGACTCTCAGTATAAGACCTGTACAGGAACCTCAGGCACCACATGACTCAGTATAAGACTTGTACAGGAACCCCCGGCACCACATTACTCTCAGTATAAGACCTGTACAGGAACCCCCGGCACCACATTACTCTCAGTATAAGACCTGTACAGGAACCCCCGGCACCACATGACTCTCAGTATAAGACCTGTACAGGAACCCCCGTCACCACATGACTCTCAGTATAAGACCTGCACAGGAACCCCCGGCATCACATTACTCTCAGTATAAGACCTGTACAGGAACCTCAGGCACCACATGACTCTCAGTATAAGACCTGTACAGGAACCTCAGGCACCACATGACTCTCAGTATAAGACCTGTACAGGAACCTCAGGCACCACATGACTCACAGTATAAGAACTGTACAGGAACCTCAGGCACCACATGACTCAGTAAAGACCTGTACAGGAACCCCCGGCACCACATGACTCTCAGTATGAAACCTGTACAGGAACCTCAGGCACCACATGACTCAGTATAAGACCTGTACAGGAACCCCCGGCACCACATGACTCTCAATATAAGACCTGTACAGGAACCTCAGGCACCACATGACTCTCAGTATAAGACCTGTACAGGAACCCCCAGCACCACATGACTCTCAGTACAAGACCTGTACAGGAACCCCCGGCACCACATGACTCTCAGTATAAGACCTGTACAGGAACCCCTGGCATCACATGACTCTCAGTATAAGACCTGTACAGGAACCCCCGGCACCACATGACTCTCAGTATAAGGCCTGTACAGGAACCCCCGGCACCACATTACTCTCAGTATAAGACCTGTACAGGAACCCCCAGCACCACATGACTCTCAGTATAATACCTGTACAGGAACCCCCGGCACCACATGACTCTCAGTATAAGACCTGTACAGGAACCCCCGGCACCACATGACTCTCAGTATAAGACCTGTACAGGAACCTCAGGCACCACATGACTCTCAGTATAAGACCTGTACAGGAACCCCCGGCACCACATGACTCTCAGTATAAGGCCTGTACAGGAACCCCCGGCACCACATTACTCTCAGTATAAGACCTGTACAGGAACCCCCGGCACCACATGACGCTCAGTATAAGACCTGTACAGGAACCCCCGGCACCACATGACTCTCAGTATAAGACCTGTACAGGAACCCCCGGCACCACATGACTCTCAGTATAAGACCTGTACAGGAACCCCCGGCACCACATGACTCTCAGTATAAGACCTGTACAGGAACCCCCGTCACCACATGACTCTCAGTATAAGACCTGTACAGGAACCCCCGGCACAACATGACTCTCAGTATAAGACCTGTACAGGAACCTCAGGCACCACATGACTCTCAGTATAAGACCTGTACAGGAACCTCAGGCACCACATGACTCTCAGTATAAGACCTGTACAGGAACCTCAGGCACCACATGACTCACAGTATAAGAACTGTACAGGAACCTCAGGCACCACATGACTCAGTATAGGCCTGTACAGGAACCCCCGGCACCACATGACTCTCAGTATGAAACCTGTACAGGAACCTCAGGCACCACATGACTCTCAGTATAAGACCTGTACAGGAACCTCAGGCACCAAATGACTCAGTATAAGACCTGTACAGGAACCCCCGGCACCACATTACTCTCAGTATAAGACCTGTACAGGAACCCCCGGCACCACATTACTCACAGTATAAACCTGTACAGGAACCCCCGGCACCACATGACTCTCAGTACAAGACCTGTACAGGAACCTCAGGCACCACATGACTCACAGTATAAGAACTGTACAGGAACCTCAGGCACCACATGACTCAGTATAAGACCTGTACAGGAACCCCCGGCACCACATGACTCGCAGTGTGAAACCTGTACAGGAACCTCAGGCACCACATGACTCAGTATAAGACCTGTACAGGAACCCCCGGCACCACATGACTCTCAATATAAGACCTGTACAGGAACCTCAGGCACCACATGACTCTCAGTATAAGACCTGTACAGGAACCCCCGGCACCACATGACTCTCAGTACAAGACCTGTACAGGAACCCCCGGCACCACATGACTCTCAGTATAAGACCTGTACAGGAACCCCCGGCATCACATGACTCTCAGTATAAGACCTGTACAGGAACCACCGGCACCACATGACTCTCAGTATAAGGCCTGTACAGCAACCCCCGGCACCACATGACTCTCAGTATAAGACCTGTACAGGAACCTAGGGCACCACATGACTCTCAGTATAAGACCTGTACAGGATCCCCCGGCATCACATGACTCTCAGTATAAGACCTGTACAGGAACCCCCGGCACCACATGACTCTCAGTATAAGACCTGTACAGGAACCCCCGGCACCACATGACTCTCAGTACAAGACCTGTACAGGAACCCCCGGCACCACATGACTCTCAGTATAAGACCTGTACAGGAACCCCCGGCACCACATGACTCTCAGTATAAGACCTGTACAGGAACCTCAGGCACCACATGACTCTCAGTATAAGACCTGTACAGGAACCTCAGGCACCACATGACTCTCAGTATAAGACCTGCACAGGAACCTCAGGCACCACATGACTCTCAGTATAAGACCTGTACAGGAACCTCAGGCACCACATGACTCAGTATAAGACCTGTACAGGAACCCCCGGCACCACATGACTCAGTATAAGACCTGTACAGGAACATCAGGCACCAAATGACTCTCAGTATAAGACCTGTACAGGAACCTCAGGCACCACATGACTCAGTATAAGACCTGTACAGGAACCCCCGGCACCACATTACTCTCAGTATAGGAGCTCTACAGGAACCCCCGGCACCACATTACTCTCAGTATAAACCTGTACAGGAACCCCCGGCACCACATGACTCTCAGTATAAGACCTGTACAGGAACCACCGTCACCACATGACTCTCAGTATAAGACCTGTACAGGAACCCCCGGCACCACATGGCTCTCAGTATAAGACCTGTACAGGAACCTCAGGCACCACATGACTCTCAGTAAAAGACCTGTACAGGAACCTCAGGCACCACATGACTCTCAGTATAAGACCTGTACAGGAACCTCAGGCACCACATGACTCAGTAAAAGACCTGTACAGGAACCCCCGGCACCACATGACTCTCAGTATGAAACCTGTACAGGAACCTCAGGCACCACATGACTCTCAGTATAAGACCTGTACAGGAACCCCCGGCACCACATGACTCTCAGTACAAGACCTGTACAGGAACCCCCGGCACCACATGACTCTCAGTATAAGACCTGTACAGGAACCCCTGGCATCACATGACTCTCAGTATAAGACCTGTACAGGAACCCCCGGCACCACAAGACTCTCAGTACAAGGCCTGTACAGGAACCCCCGGCACCACATTACTCTCAGTATAAGACCTGTACAGGAACCCCCGGCACCACATGACTCTCAGTATAAGACCTGTACAGGAACCCCCGGCACCACATGACTCTCAGTATAAGACCTGTACAGGAACCCCCGGCACCACATGACTCTCAGTATAAGACCTGTACAGGAACCTCAGGCACCACATGACTCTCAGTATAAGACCTGTACAGGAACCCCCGGCACCACATGACTCTCAGTATAAGGCCTGTACAGGAACCCCCGGCACCACATTACTCTCAGTATAAGACCTGTACAGGAACCCCCGGCACCACATGACTCTCAGTATAAGACCTGTACAGGAACCCCCGGCACCACATGACTCTCAGTATAAGACATGTACAGGAACCCCCGGCACCACATGACTCTCAGTATAAGACCTGTACAGGAACCCCCGGCACCACATGACTCTCAGTATAAGACCTGTACAGGAACCCCTGTCTCCACATGACTCTCAGTATAAGACCTGTACAGGAACCCCCGGCACCACATGACTCTCAGTATAAGACCTGTACAGGAACCTCAGGCACCACATGACTCTCAGTATAAGACCTGTACAGGAACCTCAGGCACCACATGACTCTCAGTATAAGACCTGTACAGGAACCTCAGGCACCACATGACTCACAGTATAAGAACTGTACAGGAACCTCAGGCACCACATGACTCAGTATAGGCCTGTACAGGAACCCCCGGCACCACATGACTCAGTATGAAACCTGTACAGGAACCTCAGGCACCACATGACTCTCAGTATAAGACCTGTACAGGAACCTCAGGCACCACATGACTCAGTATAAGACCTGTACAGGAACCCCCGGCACCACATTACTCTCAGTATAAGACCTGTACAGGAACCCCCGGCACCACATTACTCTCAGTATAAACCTGTACAGGAACCCCCGTCACCACATGACTCTCAGTATAAGACCTGTACAGGAACCCCCGTCACCACATGACTCTCAGTATAAGACCTGTACAGGAACCCCCGGCACCACATGACTCTCAGTATAAGACCTGTACAGGAACCTCAGGCACCACATGACTCTCAGTATAAGACCTGTACAGGAACCTCAGGCACCACATGACTCTCAGTATAAGACCTGTACAGGAACCTCAGGCACCACATGACTCACAGTATAAGAACTGTACAGGAACCTCAGGCACCACATGACTCAGTATAAGACCTGTACAGGAACCCCCGGCACCACATGACTCTCAGTATGAAACCTGTACAGGAACCTCAGGCACCACATGACTCAGTATAAGACCTGTACAGGAACCCCCGGCACCACATGACTCTCAATATAAGACCTGTACAGGAACCCCCGGGACCACATGACTCTCAGTACAAGACCTGTACAGGAACCCCCGCCACCACATGACTCTCAGTATAAGACCTGTACAGGAACGTCAGGCACCACATGACTCTCAGTATAAGACCTGTACAGGAACCCCCGGCACCACATGACTCTCAGTATAAGGCCTGTACAGGAACCCCCGGCACCACATTACTCTCAGTATAAGACCTGTACAGGAACCCCCGGCACCACATGACTCTCAGTATAAGACCTGTACAGGAACCCCCGGCACCACATGACTCTCAGTATAAGACCTGTACAGGAACCCCTGGCACCACATGACTCTCAGTATAAGACCTGTACAGGAACCTCAGGCACCACATGACTCTTAGTATAAGACCTGTACAGGAACCTCAGGCACCACATGACTCTCAGTATAAGACCTGTACAGGAACCTCAGGCACCACATGACTCAGTATAAGACCTGTACAGGAACCCCCGGCACCACATGACTCAGTATAAGACCTGTACAGGAACCTCAGGCACCACATGACTCTCAGTATAAGACCTGTACAGGAACCTCAGGCACCACATGACTCTCAGTATAAGACCTGTACAGGAACCCCCGTCACCACATGACTCTCAGTATAAGACCTGTACAGGAACCCCCGGCACCACATGACTCTCAGTATAAGACCTGTACAGGGACCTCAGGCACCACATGACTCTCAGTATAAGACCTGTACAGGAACCTCAGGCACCACATGACTCTCAGTATAAGACCTGTACAGGAACCCCTAGCATCACATGACTCTCAGTATAAGACCTGTACAGGAACCCCCGGCACCACATGACTCTCAGTATAAGGCCTGTACAGGAACCCCCGGCACCACATTACTCTCAGTATAAGACCTGTACAGGAACCCCCGGCACCACATGACTCTCAGTATAAGACCTGTACAGGAACCCCCGGCACCACATGACTCTCAGTATAAAACCTGTACAGGAACCCCCGGCACCACATGACTCTCAGTATAAGACCTGTACAGGAACCTCAGGCACCACATGACTCTCAGTATAAGACCTGTACAGGAACCCCCGGCACCACATGACTCTCAGTATAAGGCCTGTACAGGAACCCCCGGCACCACATTACTCTCAGTATAAGACCTGTACAGGAACCCCCGGCACCACATGACTCTCAGTATAAGACCTGTACAGGAACCCCCGGCACCACATGACTCTCAGTATAAGACCTGTACAGGAACCCCCGGCACCACATGACTCTCAGTATAAGACCTGTACAGGAACCCCCGGCACCACATGACTCTCAGTATAAGACCTGTACAGGAACCTCAGGCACCACATGACTCAGTATAAGACCTGTACAGGAACCCCCGTCTCCACATGACTCTCAGTATAAGACCTGTACAGGAACCCCCGGCACCACATGACTCTCAGTATAAGACCTGTACAGGAACCTCAGGCACCACATGACTCACAGTATAAGAACTGTACAGGAACCTCAGGCACCACATGACTCAGTATAGGCCTGTACAGGAACCCCCGGCACCACATGACTCAGTATGAAACCTGTACAGGAACCTCAGGCACCACATGACTCTCAGTATAAGACCTGTACAGGAACCTCAGGCACCACATGACTCAGTATAAGACCTGTACAGGAACCCCCGGCACCACATTACTCTCAGTATAAGACCTGTACAGGAACCCCCGGCACCACATTACTCTCAGTATAAACCTGTACAGGAACACCCGTCACCACATGACTCTCAGTATAAGACCTGTACAGGAACCCCCGTCACCACATGACTCTCAGTATAAGACCTGTACAGGAACCCCCGGCACCACATGACTCTCAGTATAAGACCTGTACAGGAACCTCAGGCACCACATGACTCTCAGTATAAGACCTGTACAGGAACCTCAGGCACCACATGACTCTCAGTATAAGACCTGTACAGGAACCTCAGGCACCACATGACTCACAGTATAAGAACTGTACAGGAACCTCAGGCACCACATGACTCAGTATAAGACCTGTACAGGAACCCCCGGCACCACATGACTCTCAGTATGAAAGCTGTACAGGAACCTCAGGCACCACATGACTCAGTATAAGACCTGTACAGGAACCCCCGGCACCACATGACTCTCAATATAAGACCTGTACAGGAACCCCCGGGACCACATGACTCTCAGTACAAGACCTGTACAGGAACCCCCGCCACCACATGACTCTCAGTATAAGACCTGTACAGGAACGTCAGGCACCACATGACTCTCAGTATAAGACCTGTACAGGAACCCCCGGCACCACATGACTCTCAGTATAAGGCCTGTACAGGAACCCCCGGCACCACATTACTCTCAGTATAAGACCTGTACAGGAACCCCCGGCACCACATGACTCTCAGTATAAGACCTGTACAGGAACCCCCGGCACCACATGACTCTCAGTATAAGACCTGTACAGGAACCCCTGGCACCACATGACTCTCAGTATAAGACCTGTACAGGAACCTCAGGCACCACATGACTCTTAGTATAAGAC
This sequence comes from Eucyclogobius newberryi, assembly GCF_026437365.1. Classification (NCBI taxonomy): domain Eukaryota; kingdom Metazoa; phylum Chordata; class Actinopteri; order Gobiiformes; family Gobiidae; genus Eucyclogobius; species Eucyclogobius newberryi. The sequence continues at coordinate 39,448,354 of NW_027316500.1, read as the reverse complement.
CTGTACAGGAACCTCAGGCACCACATGACTCTCAGTATAAGACCTGTACAGGAACCTCAGGCACCACATGACTCAGTATAAGACCTGTACAGGAACCCCCGGCACCACATGACTCAGTATAAGACCTGTACAGGAACCTCAGGCACCACATGACTCTCAGTATAAGACCTGTACAGGAACCTCAGGCACCACATGACTCTCAGTATAAGACCTGTACAGGAACCCCCGTCACCACATGACTCTCAGTATAAGACCTGTACAGGAACCCCCGGCACCACATGACTCTCAGTATAAGACCTGTACAGGGACCTCAGGCACCACATGCCTCTCAGTATAAGACCTGTACAGGAAACTCAGGCACCACGTGACTCTCAGTATAAGACCTGTACAGGAACCTCAGGCACCACATGACTCTCAGTATAAGACCTGTACAGGAACCTCAGGCACCACATGACTCTCAGTATAAGACCTGTACAGGAACCCCCGGCACCAAATGACTCTCAGTACAAGACCTGTACAGGAACCCCCGGCACCACATGACTCTCAGTATAAGACCTGTACAGGAACCCCTAGCATCACATGACTCTCAGTATAAGACCTGTACAGGAACCCCCGGCACCACATGACTCTCAGTATAAGGCCTGTACAGGAACCCCCGGCACCACATTACTCTCAGTATAAGACCTGTACAGGAACCCCCGGCACCACATGACTCTCAGTATAAGACCTGTACAGGAACCCCCGGCACCACATGACTCTCAGTATAAGACCTGTAATGGAACCCCCGGCACCACATGACTCTCAGTATAAGACCTGTACAGGAACCTCAGGCACCACATGACTCTCAGTATAAGACCTGTACAGGAACCCCCGGCACCACATGACTCTCAGTATAAGGCCTGTACAGGAACCCCCGGCACCACATTACTCTCAGTATAAGACCTGTACAGGAACCCCCGGCACCACATGACTCTCAGTATAAGACCTGTACAGGAACCCCCGGCACCACATGACTCTCAGTATAAGACCTGTACAGGAACCCCCGGCACCACATGACTCTCAGTATAAGACCTGTACAGGAACCCCCGGCACCACATGACTCTCAGTATAAGACCTGTACAGGAACCTCAGGCACCACATGACTCAGTATAAGACCTGTACAGGAACCCCCGGCACCACATTACTCTCAGTATAAGACCTGTACAGGAACCCCCGGCACCACATTACTCTCAGTATAAACCTGTACAGGAACCCCCGGCACCACATGACTCTCAGTATAAGACCTGTACAGGAACCCCAGGCACCACATGACTCTCAGTATAAGACCTGTACAGGAACCCCCGGGACCACATGACTCTCAGTATAAGACCTGTACAGGAACCTCAGGCACCACATGACTCTCAGTATAAGACCTGTACAGGAACCTCAGGCACCACATGACTCTCAGTATAAGACCTGTACAGGAACCTCCGGCACCACATGACTCACAGTATAAGAACTGTACAGGAACCTCAGGCACCACATGACTCAGTATAAGACCTGTACAGGAACCCCCGGCACCACATGACTCTCAGTATAAGACCTGTACAGGAACCCCCGGCACCACATGACTCTCAGTATAAGACCTGTACAGGAACCTCAGGCACCACATGACTCTTAGTATAAGACCTGTACAGGAACCTCAGGCACCACATGACTCTCAGTATAAGACCTGTACAGGAACCCCCGGCACCACATGACTCAGTATAAGACCTGTACAGGAACCCCCGGCATCACATGACTCAGTATAAGACCTGTACAGGAACCTCAGGCACCACATGACTCAGTATAAGACCTGTACAGGAACCCCCGGCATCACATGACTCAGTATAAGACCTGTACAGGAACCTCAGGCACCACATGACTCTCAGTATAAGACCTGTACAGGAACCTCAGGCACCACATGACTCAGTATAAGACCTGTACAGGAACCCCCGGCATCACATGACTCAGTATAAGACCTGTACAGGAACCTCAGGCACCACATGACTCTCAGTATAAGACCTGTACAGGAACCTCAGGCACCACATTACTCAGTATAAGACCTGTACAGGAACCCCCGGCACCACATTACTCTCAGTATAAGACCTGTACAGGAACCCCCGGCACCACATTACTCTCAGTATAAACCTGTACAGGAACCCCCGGCACCACATGACTCTCAGTATAAGGCCTGTACAGGAACTCCCGGCACCACATTACTCTCAGTATAAGACCTGTACAGGAACCCCCGGCACCACATGACTCTCAGTATAAGACCTGTACAGGAACCCCCGGCACCACATGACTCTCAGTATAAGACCTGTACAGGAATCCCCGGCACCACATGACTCTCAGTATAAAACCTGTACAGGAACCTCAGGCACCACATGACTCTTAGTATAAGACCTGTACAGGAACCTCAGGCACCACATGACTCTCAGTATAAGACCTGTACAGGAACCTCAGGCACCACATGACTCAGTATAAGACCTGTACAGGAACCCCGGCACCACATTACTCTCAGTATAAGACCTGTACAGGAACCCCCGGCACCACATTACTCTCAGTATAAACCTGTACAGGAACCCCCGTCACCACATGACTCTCAGTATAAGACCTGTACAGGAACCCCCGTCACCACATGACTCTCAGTAGAAGACCTGTACAGGAACCCCCGGCACCACATGACTCTCAGTATAAGACCTGTACAGGAACCTCAGGCACCACATGACTCTCAGTATAAGACCTGTACAGGAACCTCAGGCACCACATGACTCTCAGTATAAGACCTGTACAGGAACCTCAGGCACCACATGACTCACAGTATAAGAAATGTACAGGAACCTCAGGCACCACATGACTCAGTATAAGACCTGTACAGGAACCCCCGGCACCACATGACTCTCAGTATGAAACCTGTACAGGAACCTCAGGCACCACATGACTCAGTATAAGACCTGTACAGGAACCCCCGGCACCACATGACTCTCAATATAAGACCTGTACAGGAACCTCAGGCACCACATGACTCTCAATATAAGACCTGTACAGGAACCCCCGGCACCACATGACTCTCAGTATAAGACCTGTACAGGAACCCCCGGCACCACATGACTCTCAGTATAAGACCTGTACAGGAACCCCCGGCATCACATGACTCTCAGTATAAGACCTGTACAGGAACCCCCGGCACCACATGACTCTCAGTATAAGGCCTGTACAGGAACCCCCGGCACCACATTACTCTCAGTATAAGACCTGTACAGGAACCCCCGGCACCACATGACTCTCAGTATAAGACCTGTACAGGAACCCCCGGCACCACATGACTCTCAGTATAAGACCTGTACAGGAACCTCAGGCAACACATGACTCTCAGTATAAGAACTGTACAGGAACCTCAGGCACCACATGAATCAGTATAAGACCTGTACAGGAACCCCCGGCACCACATGACTCAGTATAAGACCTGTACAGGAACCCCCGGCACCACATGACTCTCAGTATAAGACCTGTAATGGAACCCCCGGCACCACATGACTCTCAGTATAAGACCTGTACAGGAACCTCAGGCACCACATGACTCTCAGTATAAGACCTGTACAGGAACCCCCGGCACCACATGACTCTCAGTATAAGGCCTGTACAGGAACCCCCGGCACCACATTACTCTCAGTATAAGACCTGTACAGGAACCCCCGGCACCACATGACTCTCAGTATAAGACCTGTACAGGAACCCCCGGCACCACATGACTCTCAGTATAAGACCTGTACAGGAACCCCCGGCACCACATGACTCTCAGTATAAGACCTGTACAGGAACCCCCGGCACCACATGACTCTCAGTATAAGACCTGTACAGGAACCTCAGGCACCACATGACTCAGTATAAGACCTGTACAGGAACCCCCGGCACCACATTACTCTCAGTATAAGACCTGTACAGGAACCCCCGGCACCACATTACTCTCAGTATAAACCTGTACAGGAACCCCCGGCACCACATGACTCTCAGTATAAGACCTGTACAGGAACCCCAGGCACCACATGACTCTCAGTATAAGACCTGTACAGGAACCCCCGGGACCACATGACTCTCAGTATAAGACCTGTACAGGAACCTCAGGCACCACATGACTCTCAGTATAAGACCTGTACAGGAACCTCAGGCACCACATGACTCTCAGTATAAGACCTGTACAGGAACCTCCGGCACCACATGACTCACAGTATAAGAACTGTACAGGAACCTCAGGCACCACATGACTCAGTATAAGACCTGTACAGGAACCCCCGGCACCACATGACTCTCAGTATAAGACCTGTACAGGAACCCCCGGCACCACATGACTCTCAGTATAAGACCTGTACAGGAACCTCAGGCACCACATGACTCTTAGTATAAGACCTGTACAGGAACCTCAGGCACCACATGACTCTCAGTATAAGACCTGTACAGGAACCCCCGGCACCACATGACTCAGTATAAGACCTGTACAGGAACCCCCGGCATCACATGACTCAGTATAAGACCTGTACAGGAACCTCAGGCACCACATGACTCAGTATAAGACCTGTACAGGAACCCCCGGCATCACATGACTCAGTATAAGACCTGTACAGGAACCTCAGGCACCACATGACTCTCAGTATAAGACCTGTACAGGAACCTCAGGCACCACATGACTCAGTATAAGACCTGTACAGGAACCCCCGGCATCACATGACTCAGTATAAGACCTGTACAGGAACCTCAGGCACCACATGACTCTCAGTATAAGACCTGTACAGGAACCTCAGGCACCACATTACTCAGTATAAGACCTGTACAGGAACCCCCGGCACCACATTACTCTCAGTATAAGACCTGTACAGGAACCCCCGGCACCACATTACTCTCAGTATAAACCTGTACAGGAACCCCCGGCACCACATGACTCTCAGTATAAGGCCTGTACAGGAACTCCCGGCACCACATTACTCTCAGTATAAGACCTGTACAGGAACCCCCGGCACCACATGACTCTCAGTATAAGACCTGTACAGGAACCCCCGGCACCACATGACTCTCAGTATAAGACCTGTACAGGAATCCCCGGCACCACATGACTCTCAGTATAAAACCTGTACAGGAACCTCAGCACCACATGACTCTTAGTATAAGACCTGTACAGGAACCTCAGGCACCACATGACTCTCAGTATAAGACCTGTACAGGAACCTCAGGCACCACATGACTCAGTATAAGACCTGTACAGGAACCCCGGCACCACATTACTCTCAGTATAAGACCTGTACAGGAACCCCCGGCACCACATTACTCTCAGTATAAACCTGTACAGGAACCCCCGTCACCACATGACTCTCAGTATAAGACCTGTACAGGAACCCCCGTCACCACATGACTCTCAGTAGAAGACCTGTACAGGAACCCCCGGCACCACATGACTCTCAGTATAAGACCTGTACAGGAACCTCAGGCACCACATGACTCTCAGTATAAGACCTGTACAGGAACCTCAGGCACCACATGACTCTCAGTATAAGACCTGTACAGGAACCTCAGGCACCACATGACTCACAGTATAAGAAATGTACAGGAACCTCAGGCACCACATGACTCAGTATAAGACCTGTACAGGAACCCCCGGCACCACATGACTCTCAGTATGAAACCTGTACAGGAACCTCAGGCACCACATGACTCAGTATAAGACCTGTACAGGAACCCCCGGCACCACATGACTCTCAATATAAGACCTGTACAGGAACCTCAGGCACCACATGACTCTCAATATAAGACCTGTACAGGAACCCCCGGCACCACATGACTCTCAGTATAAGACCTGTACAGGAACCCCCGGCACCACATGACTCTCAGTATAAGACCTGTACAGGAACCCCCGGCATCACATGACTCTCAGTATAAGACCTGTACAGGAACCCCCGGCACCACATGACTCTCAGTATAAGGCCTGTACAGGAACCCCCGGCACCACATTACTCTCAGTATAAGACCTGTACAGGAACCCCCGGCACCACATGACTCTCAGTATAAGACCTGTACAGGAACCCCCGGCACCACATGACTCTCAGTATAAGACCTGTACAGGAACCTCAGGCAACACATGACTCTCAGTATAAGAACTGTACAGGAACCTCAGGCACCACATGACTCAGTATAAGACCTGTACAGGAACCCCCGGCACCACATGACTCAGTATAAGACCTGTACAGGAACCCCCGGCACCACATGACTCTCAGTGTAAGACCTGTACAGGAACCTCAGGAACCACATGACTCAGTATAAGACCTGTACAGGAACCCCCGGCACCACATGACTCTCAATATAAGACCTGTACAGGAACCTCAGGCACCACATGACTCTCAGTATAAGACCTGTACAGGAACCTCAGGCACCACATGACTTTCAGTATAAGACCTGTACAGGAACCTCAGGCACCACATGACTCTCAGTATAAGACCTGTACAGGAACCCCCGGCACCACATGACTCTCAGTATAAGACCTGTACAGGAACCCCCGGCACCACATGACGCTCAGTATAAGACCTGTACAGGAACCCCCGGCATCACATGACTCTCAGTATAAGACCTGTACAGGAACCCCCGGCACCACATGACTCTCAGTATAAGGCCTGTACAGGAACCCCCGGCACCACATTACTCTCAGTATAAGACCTGTACAGGAACCCCCGGCACCACATGACTCTCAGTATAAGACCTGTACAGGAACCCCCGGCACCACATGACTCTCAGTATAAGACCTGTACAGGAACCTCAGGCACCACATGACTCAGTATAAGACCTGTACAGGAACCCCCGGCACCACATGACTATCAGTATAAGACATGTACAGGAACCCCCGGCATCACATGACTCTCAGTATAAGACCTGTACAGGAACCCCCGGCACCACATGACTCTCAGTATAAGGCCTGTACAGGAACCCCCGGCACCACATTACTCTCAGTATAAGACCTGTACAGGAACCCCCGGCACCACATGACTCTCAGTATAAGACCTGTACAGGAACCCCCGGCACCACATGACTCTCAGTATAAGACCTGTACAGGAACCCCCGGCACCACATGACTCTCAGTATAAGACCTGTACAGGAACCCCCGGCACCACATGAGTCTCAGTATAAGACCTGTACAGGAACCCCCGGCACCACATGACTCTCAGTATAAGACCTGTACAGGAACCTCAGGCACCACATGACTCTCAGTATAAGACCTGTACAGGAACCTCAGGCACCACATGACTCTCAGTATAAGACCTGTACAGGAACCTCAGGCACCACATGACTCTCAGTATAAGACCTGTACAGGAACCCCCGGCACCACATGACTCTCAGTATAAGACCTGTACAGGAACCTCAGGCACCACATGACTCTCAGTATAAGACCTGTACAGGAACCTCAGGCACCACATGACTCTCAGTATAAGACCTGCACAGGAACCTCAGGCACCACATGACTCAGTATAAGACCTGTACAGGAACCTCAGGCACCACATGACTCAGTATAAGACCTGTACAGGAACCTCAGGCACCACATGACTCTCAGTATAAGACCTGTACAGGAACCTCAGGCACCACATGACTCACAGTATAAGAAATGTACAGGAACCTCAGGCACCACATGACTCAGTATAAGACCTGTACAGGAACCCCCGGCACCACATGACTCTCAGTATAAGACCGATACTAGGGGCACTCTTGACCGCTTGTTTCATCCATCCTAGGGGCACTCTTGACCGCTTGTTTCATCCATCCTAGGGGCACTCTTGACCACTTGTTTCATCCATACTAGGGGCACTCTTGACCGCATGTTTCATTGATACTAGGGGCACTCTTGACCGCTTGTTTCATCCATACTAGGGGCACTTTTGACCGCTTGTTTCAGTGATACTAGGGGCACTTTTGACCGCTTGTTTCAGTGATACTAGGGGCACTTTTGACTGCTTGTTTCAGTGATACAAGGGGCACTCTTGACCGCTTGTTTCAGTGATACTGGGGGCACTCTTGACCGCTTGTTTCATCCATACTAGGGGCACTCTTGACCGCTTGTTTCAGTGATACTAGGGGCACTCTTGACCGCTTGTTTCATCCATACTAGGGGCACTCTTGACCGCTTGTTTCAGTGATACTAGGGGCACTCTTGACCGCTTGTTTCATCAATCCTAGGGGCACTCTTGACCGCTTGTTTCAGTGATACTAGGGGCACTCTTGACCGCTTGTTTCAGTGATACTAGGGGCACTCTTGACCGCTTGTTTCATCCATACTAGGGGCACTTTTGACCACTTGTTTCATCCATACTAGGGGCACTCTTGACCGCTTGTTTCATCCATCCTAGGGGCACTCTTGACCACTTGTTTCATCCATACTAGGGGCACTCTTGACCGCTTGTTTCATTGATACTAGGGGCACTCTTGACCGCTTGTTTCATCCATACTAGGGGCACTTTTGACCGCTTGTTTCAGTGATACTAGGGGCACTTTTGACCGCTTGTTTCAGTGATACTAGGGGCACTTTTGACTGCCTGTTTCAGTGATACAAGGGGCACTCTTGACCGCTTGTTTCAGTGATACTGGGGGCACTCTTGACCGCTTGTTTCATCCATACTAGGGGCACTCTTGACCGCTTGTTTCAGTGATACTAGGGGCACTCTTGACCGCTTGTTTCATCCATACTAGGGGCACTCTTGACCGCTTGTTTCAGTGATACTAGGGGCACTCTTGACCGCTTGTTTCATCAATCCTAGGGGCACTCTTGACCGCTTGTTTCAGTGATACTAGGGGCACTCTTGACCGCTTGTTTCAGTGATACTAGGGGCACTCTTGACCGCTTGTTTCATCCATACTAGGGGCACTTTTGACCGCTTGTTTCAGTGATACTAGGGGCACTCTTGACCGCTTGTTTCAGTGATACTAGGGGCACTCTTGACCGCTTGTTTCATCAATCCTAGGGGCACTTTTGACCGCTTGTTACAGTGATACTAGGGGCACTATTGACCGCTTGTTTCATCCATCCTAAGGGCACTTTTGACCGCTTGTTTCAGTGATACTAGGGGCACTCTTGACCGCTTGTTTCAGTGATACTGGGGGCACTCTTGACCGCTTGTTTCATCCATACTAGGGGCACTCTTGACCGCTTGTTTCAGTGATACTAGGGGCACTCTTGACCGCTTGTTTCATCAATCCTAGGTGCACTTTTGACCGCTTGTTTCATCCATACTAGGGGCACTCTTGACCGCTTGTTTCAGTGATACTAGGGGCACTCTTGACCGCTTGTTTCATCCATACTAGGGGCACTCTAGACCGCTTGTTTCAGTGATACTAGGGGCACTCTTGACCGCTTGTTTCAGTGATACTAGGGGCACTCTTGACGGCTTGTTTCAGTGATACTAGGGGCACTCTTGACCGCTTGTTTCATCCATCCTATAGGCACTCTTGACCGCTTGTTTCATCCATCCTAGGGGCACTCTTGACCGCTTGTTTCAGTGATACTAGGGGAACTCTTGACCGCTTGTTTCAGTGATACTAGGGGCACTCTTGACCGCTTGTTTCATCCATCCTAGGGGCACTCTTGACCGCTTGTTTCAGTGGTACTAGGGGCACTCTTGACCGCTTGTTTCAGTGGTACTAGGGGCACTCTTGACCGCTTGTTTCAGTGATACTAGGGGCACTCTTGACCGCTTGTTTCAGTGATACTAGGGGCACTCTTGACCGCTTTTTTCATCCAAACTAGGGGCACTCTTGACCGCTTGTTTCAGTGATACTTGGGGCACTCTTGACCGCTTGTTTCATCCATCCTAGGGGCACTCTTGACCACTTGTTTCATCCATGCTAGGGGCACTCTTGACCGCTTGTTTCAGTGATACTAGGGGCACTCTTGACCGCTTGTTTCATCCATACTAGGGGCACTTTTGACCGCTTGTTTCAGTGATACTAGGGGCACTCTTGACCGCTTGTTACAGTGATACTAGTGGCACTCTTGACCGCTTATTTCAGTGATACTAGGGGCACTCTTGACCGCTTGTTTCATCCATCCTAGGGGCACTCTTGACCGCTTGTTTCATCCATCCTAGGGGCACTCTTGACCACTTGTTTCATCCATACTAGGGGCACTCTTGACCGCTTGTTTCATCCATACTAGGGGCACTCTTGACCGCTTGTTTCATCCATACTAGGGGCACTTTTGACCGCTTGTTTCAGTGATACTAGGGGCACTTTTGACCGCTTGTTTCAATGATACTAGGGGACCTTTTGACTGCTTGTTTCAGTGATACAAGGGGCACTCTTGACCGCTTGTTTCAGTGATACTGGGGGCACTCTTGACCGCTTGTTTCATCCATACTAGGGGCACTCTTGATTGCTTGTTTCAGTGATACTAGGGGCACTCTTGACCGCTTGTTTCATCCATACTAGGGGCACTCTTGACCGCTTGTTTCAGTAATACTAGGGGCACTCTTGACCGCTTGTTTCATCAATCCTAGGGGCACTCTTGACCGCTTGTTTCAGTGATACTAGGGGCACTCTTGACCGCTTGTTTCAGTGATACTAGGGGCACTCTTGACCGCTTGTTTCATCCATACTAGGGGCACTTTTGACCGCTTGTTTCAGTGATACTAGGGGCACTCTTGACCGCTTGTTTCAGTGATACTAGGGGCACTCTTGACCGCTTGTTTCATCAATCCTAGGGGCACTTTTGACCGCTTGTTTCAGTGATACTAGGGGCACTTTTGACCGCTTGTTTCATCCATCCTAGGGGCACTTTTGACCGCTTGTTTCAGTGATACTAGGGGCACTCTTGACCGCTTGTTTCAGTGATACTGGGGGCACTCTTGACCGCTTGTTTCATCCATACTAGGGGCACTCTTGACCGCTTGTTTCAGTGATACTAGGGGCACTCTTGACCGCTTGTTTCATCAATCCTAGGGGCACTCTTGACCGCTTGTTTCAGTGATACAAGGGGGCACTCTTGACCGCTTGTTTCATCAATCCTAGGGGCACTTTTGACCGCTTGTTTCAGTGATACTAGGGGCACTTTTGACCGCTTGTTTCAGTGATACTAGGGGCACTTTTTGACTGCTTGTTTCAGTGATACTAGGGGCACTCTTGACCGCTTGTTTCATCCATACTAGGGGCACTTTTGACCGCTTGTTTCAGTGATACTAGGGGCACTCTTGATCGCTTGTTTCAGTGATACTAGGGGCACTCTTGACCGCTTGTTTAATCAATCCTAGGGGCACTTTTGACCGCTTGTTTCAGTGATACTAGGGGCACTTTTGACTGCTTGTTTCATCCATCCTAGGGGCACTTTTGACCGCTTGTTTCAGTGATACTAGGGGCACTCTTGACCGCTTGTTTCAGTGATACTGGGGGCACTCTTGACCGCTTGTTTCATCCATACTAGGGGCACTCTTGACCGCTTGTTTCAGTGATACTAGGGGCACTCTTGACCGCTTGTTTCATCAATCCTAGGTGCACTTTTGACCGCTTGTTTCATCCATACTAGGGGCACTCTTGACCGCTTGTTTCAGTGATACTAGGGGCACTCTTGACCGCTTGTTTCATCCATACTAGGGGCACTCTAGACCGCTTGTTTCAGTGATACTAGGGGCACTCTTGACCGCTTGTTTCAGTGATACTAGGGGCACTCTTGACCGCTTGTTTCAGTGATACTAGGGGCACTCTTGACCGCTTGTTTCATCCATCCTAGAGGCACTCTTGACCGCTTGTTTCATCCATCCTAGGGGCACTCTTGACCGCTTGTTTCAGTGATACTAGGTGAACTCTTGACCGCTTGTTTCAGTGATACTAGGGGCACTCTTGACCGCTTGTTTCATCCATCCTAGGGGCACTCTTGACCGCTTGTTTCAGTGGTACTAGGGGCACTCTTGACCGCTTGTTTCAGTGGTACTAGGGGCACTCTTGACCGCTTGTTTCAGTGATACTAGGGGCACTCTTGACCGCTTGTTTCAGTGATACTAGGGGCACTCTTGACCGCTTGTTTCATCCAAACTAGGGGCACTCTTGACCGCTTGTTTCAGTGATACTTGGGGCACTCTTGACCGCTTGTTTCATCCATCCTAGGGGCACTCTTGACCGCTTGTTTCATCCATGCTAGGGGCACTCTTGACCGCTTGTTTCAGTGATACTAGGGGCACTCTTGACCGCTTGTTTCATCCATACTAGGGGCACTTTTGACCGCTTGTTTCAGTGATACTAGGGGCACTCTTGACCGCTTGTTACAGTGATACTAGTGGCAATCTTGACCGCTTATTTCAGTGATACTAGGGGCACTCTTGACCGCTTGTTTCATCCATCCTAGGGGCACTCTTGACCGCTTGTTTCATCCATCCTAGGGGCACTCTTGACCACTTGTTTCATCCATACTAGGGGCACTCTTGACCGCTTGTTTCATCCATACTAGGGGCACTCTTGACCGCTTGTTTCATCCATACTAGGGGCACTTTTGACCGCTTGTTTCAGTGATACTAGGGGCACTTTTGACCGCTTGTTTCAGTGATACTAGGGGACCTTTTGACTGCTTGTTTCAGTGATACAAGGGGCACTCTTGACCGCTTGTTTCAGTGATACTGGGGGCACTCTTGACCGCTTGTTTCATCCATACTAGGGGCACTCTTGATTGCTTGTTTCAGTGATACTAGGGGCACTCTTGACCGCTTGTTTCATCCATACTAGGGGCACTCTTGACCGCTTGTTTCAGTGATACTAGGGGCACTCTTGACCGCTTGTTTCAGTGATACTAGGGGCACTCTTGACCGCTTTTTTCATCCAAACTAGGGGCACTCTTGACCGCTTGTTTCAGTGATACTTGGGGCACTCTTGACCGCTTGTTTCATCCATCCTAGGGGCACTCTTGACCACTTGTTTCATCCATGCTAGGGGCACTCTTGACCGCTTGTTTCAGTGATACTAGGGGCACTCTTGACCGCTTGTTTCATCCATACTAGGGGCACTTTTGACCGCTTGTTTCAGTGATACTAGGGGCACTCTTGACCGCTTGTTACAGTGATACTAGTGGCACTCTTGACCGCTTATTTCAGTGATACTAGGGGCACTCTTGACCGCTTGTTTCATCCATCCTAGGGGCACTCTTGACCGCTTGTTTCATCCATCCTAGGGGCACTCTTGACCACTTGTTTCATCCATACTAGGGGCACTCTTGACCGCTTGTTTCATCCATACTAGGGGCACTCTTGACCGCTTGTTTCATCCATACTAGGGGCACTTTTGACCGCTTGTTTCAGTGATACTAGGGGCACTTTTGACCGCTTGTTTCAGTGATACTAGGGGACCTTTTGACTGCTTGTTTCAGTGATACAAGGGGCACTCTTGACCGCTTGTTTCAGTGATACTGGGGGCACTCTTGACCGCTTGTTTCAGTAATACTAGGGGCACTCTTGACCGCTTGTTTCAGTGATACTAGGGGCACTCTTGACCGCTTTTTTCATCCAAACTAGGGGCACTCTTGACCGCTTGTTTCAGTGATACTTGGGGCACTCTTGACCGCTTGTTTCATCCATCCTAGGGGCACTCTTGACCACTTGTTTCATCCATGCTAGGGGCACTCTTGACCGCTTGTTTCAGTGATACTAGGGGCACTCTTGACCGCTTGTTTCATCCATACTAGGGGCACTTTTGACCGCTTGTTTCAGTGATACTAGGGGCACTCTTGACCGCTTGTTACAGTGATACTAGTGGCACTCTTGACCGCTTATTTCAGTGATACTAGGGGCACTCTTGACCGCTTGTTTCATCCATCCTAGGGGCACTCTTGACCGCTTGTTTCATCCATCCTAGGGGCACTCTTGACCACTTGTTTCATCCATACTAGGGGCACTCTTGACCGCTTGTTTCATCCATACTAGGGGCACTCTTGACCGCTTGTTTCATCCATACTAGGGGCACTTTTGACCGCTTGTTTCAGTGATACTAGGGGCACTTTTGACCGCTTGTTTCAGTGATACTAGGGGACCTTTTGACTGCTTGTTTCAGTGATACAAGGGGCACTCTTGACCGCTTGTTTCAGTGATACTGGGGGCACTCTTGACCGCTTGTTTCATCCATACTAGGGGCACTCTTGATTGCTTGTTTCAGTGATACTAGGGGCACTCTTGACCGCTTGTTTCATCCATACTAGGGGCACTCTTGACCGCTTGTTTCAGTAATACTAGGGGCACTCTTGACCGCTTGTTTCATCAATCCTAGGGGCACTCCTGACCGCTTGTTTCAGTGATACTAGGGGCACTCTTGACCGCTTGTTTCAGTGATACTAGGGGCACTCTTGACCGCTTGTTTCAGTGATACTAGGGGCACTTTTGACCGCTTGTTTCAGTGATACTAGGGGACCTTTTGACTGCTTGTTTCAGTGATACAAGGGGCACTCTTGACCGCTTGTTTCAGTGATACTGGGGGCACTCTTGACCGCTTGTTTCATCCATACTAGGGGCACTCTTGATTGCTTGTTTCAGTGATACTAGGGGCACTCTTGACCGCTTGTTTCATCCATACTAGGGGCACTCTTGACCGCTTGTTTCAGTAATACTAGGGGCACTCTTGACCGCTTGTTTCATCAATCCTAGGGGCACTCTTGACCGCTTGTTTCAGTGATACTAGGGGCACTCTTGACCGCTTGTTTCAGTGATACTAGGGGCACTCTTGACCGCTTGTTTCATCCATACTAGGGGCACTTTTGACCGCTTGTTTCAGTGATACTAGGGGCACTCTTGACCGCTTGTTTCATCCATACTAGGGGCACTCTTGATTGCTTGTTTCAGTGATACTAGGGGACCTTTTGACTGCTTGTTTCAGTGATACAAGGGGCACTCTTGACCGCTTGTTTCAGTGATACAAGGGGGCACTCTTGACCGCTTGTTTCATCAATCCTAGGGGCACTTTTGACCGCTTGTTTCAGTGATACTAGGGGCACTTTTGACCGCTTGTTTCAGTGATACTAGGGGCACTTTTTGACTGCTTGTTTCAGTGATACTAGGGGCACTCTTGACCGCTTGTTTCATCCATACTAGGGGCACTTTTGACCGCTTGTTTCAGTGATACTAGGGGCACTCTTGACCGCTTGTTTCAGTGATACTAGGGGCACTCTTGACCGCTTGTTTAATCAATCCTAGGGGCACTTTTGACCGCTTGTTTCAGTGATACTAGGGGCACTTTTGACTGCTTGTTTCATCCATCCTAGGGGCACTTTTGACCGCTTGTTTCAGTGATACTAGGGGCACTCTTGACCGCTTGTTTCAGTGATACTGGGGGCACTCTTGACCGCTTGTTTCATCCATACTAGGGGCACTCTTGACCGCTTGTTTCAGTGATACTAGGGGCACTCTTGACCGCTTGTTTCATCAATCCTAGGTGCACTTTTGACCGCTTGTTTCATCCATACTAGGGGCACTCTTGACCGCTTGTTTCAGTGATACTAGGGGCACTCTTGACCGCTTGTTTCATCCATACTAGGGGCACTCTAGACCGCTTGTTTCAGTGATACTAGGGGCACTCTTGACCGCTTGTTTCAGTGATACTAGGGGCACTCTTGACCGCTTGTTTCAGTGATACTAGGGGCACTCTTGACCGCTTGTTTCATCCATCCTAGAGGCACTCTTGACCGCTTGTTTCATCCATCCTAGGGGCACTCTTGACCGCTTGTTTCAGTGATACTAGGTGAACTCTTGACCGCTTGTTTCAGTGATACTAGGGGCACTCTTGACCGCTTGTTTCATCCATCCTAGGGGCACTCTTGACCGCTTGTTTCAGTGGTACTAGGGGCACTCTTGACCGCTTGTTTCAGTGGTACTAGGGGCACTCTTGACCGCTTGTTTCAGTGATACTAGGGGCACTCTTGACCGCTTGTTTCAGTGATACTAGGGGCACTCTTGACCGCTTGTTTCATCCAAACTAGGGGCACTCTTGACCGCTTGTTTCAGTGATACTTGGGGCACTCTTGACCGCTTGTTTCATCCATCCTAGGGGCACTCTTGACCGCTTGTTTCATCCATGCTAGGGGCACTCTTGACCGCTTGTTTCAGTGATACTAGGGGCACTCTTGACCGCTTGTTTCATCCATACTAGGGGCACTTTTGACCGCTTGTTTCAGTGATACTAGGGGCACTCTTGACCGCTTGTTACAGTGATACTAGTGGCAATCTTGACCGCTTATTTCAGTGATACTAGGGGCACTCTTGACCGCTTGTTTCATCCATCCTAGGGGCACTCTTGACCGCTTGTTTCATCCATCCTAGGGGCACTCTTGAACACTTGTTTCATCCATACTAGGGGCACTCTTGACCGCTTGTTTCATCCATACTAGGGGCACTCTTGACCGCTTGTTTCATCCATACTAGGGGCACTTTTGACCGCTTGTTTCAGTGATACTAGGGGCACTTTTGACCGCTTGTTTCAGTGATACTAGGGGACCTTTTGACTGCTTGTTTCAGTGATACAAGGGGCACTCTTGACCGCTTGTTTCAGTGATACTGGGGGCACTCTTGACCGCTTGTTTCATCCATACTAGGGGCACTCTTGATTGCTTGTTTCAGTGATACTAGGGGCACTCTTGACCGCTTGTTTCATCCATACTAGGGGCACTCTTGACCGCTTGTTTCAGTGATACTAGGGGCACTCTTGACCGCTTGTTTCATCAATCCTAGGGGCACTCTTGACCGCTTGTTTCAGTGATACTAGGGGCACTCTTGACCGCTTGTTTCATCCATACTAGGGGCACTTTTGACCGCTTGTTTCAGTGATACTAGGGGCACTCTTGACCGCTTGTTTCAGTGATACTAGGGGCACTCTTGACCGCTTGTTTCATCAATCCTAGGGGCACTTTTGACCGCTTGTTTCAGTGATACTAGGGGCACTTTTGACCGCTTGTTTCATCCATCCTAGGGGCACTTTTGACCGCTTGTTTCAGTGATACTAGGGGCACTCTTGACCGCTTGTTTCAGTGATACTGGGGGCACTCTTGACCGCTTGTTTCATCCATACTAGGGGCACTCTTGACCGCTTGTTTCAGTGATACTAGGGGCACTCTTGACCGCTTGTTTCATCAATCCTAGGGGCACTCTTGACCGCTTGTTTCAGTGATACAAGGGGGCACTCTTGACCGCTTGTTTCATCAATCCTAGGGGCACTTTTGACCGCTTGTTTCAGTGATACTAGGGGCACTTTTGACCGCTTGTTTCAGTGATACTAGGGGCACTTTTTGACTGCTTGTTTCAGTGATACTAGGGGCACTCTTGACCGCTTGTTTCATCCATACTAGGGGCACTTTTGACCGCTTGTTTCAGTGATACTAGGGGCACTCTTGACCGCTTGTTTCAGTGATACTAGGGGCACTCTTGACCGCTTGTTTAATCAATCCTAGGGGCACTTTTGACCGCTTGTTTCAGTGATACTAGGGGCACTTTTGACTGCTTGTTTCATCCATCCTAGGGGCACTTTTGACCGCTTGTTTCAGTGATACTAGGGGCACTCTTGACCGCTTGTTTCAGTGATACTAGGGGCACTCTTGACCGCTTGTTTCATCCATACTAGGGGCACTTTTGACCGCTTGTTTCAGTGATACTAGGGGCACTCTTGACCGCTTGTTTCATCCATACTAGGGGCACTTTTGACCGCTTGTTTCAGTGATACTAGGGGCACTCTTGACCGCTTGTTACAGTGATACTAGTGGCACTCTTGACCGCTTATTTCAGTGATACTAGGGGCACTCTTGACCGCTTGTTTCATCCATCCTAGGGGCACTCTTGACCGCTTGTTTCATCCATCCTAGGGGCACTCTTGACCGCTTGTCTCATCCATCCTAGGGGCACTCTTGACCGCTTGTTTCATTGATACTAGGGGCACTCTTGACCGCTTGTTTCATCCATACTAGGGGCACTCTTGACCGCTTGTTTCATCCATACTAGGGTCACTCTTGACCGCTTGTTTCATCCATACTAGGGGCACTCTTGACCGCTTGTTTCATCCATACTAGGGGCCCTCTTGACCGCTTGTTTCAGTGATACTAGGGGCACTCTTGACCGCTTGTTTCAGTGATACTAGGGGCACTCTTGACCGCTTGTTTCAGTGATACTAGGGGCACTCTTGACCGCTTGTTTCATCCATACTAGGGGCACTTTTGACCGCTTGTTTCAGTGATACTAGGGGCACTCATGACCGCTTGTTTCAGTGATACTAGGTGCACTCTTGACCGCTTGTTTCATCAATCCTAGGGGCACTTTTGACCGCTTGTTTCAGTGATACTAGGGGCACTCTTGACCGCTTGTTTCATCCATCCTAGGGGCACTCTTGACCGCTTGTTTCATCCATCCTAGGGGCACTCTTGACCGCTTGTTTCATCCATACTAGGGGCACTCTTGACCGCTTGTTTCAGTGATACTAGGGGCACTCTTGACCGCTTGTTTAATCAATCCTAGGGGCACTTTTGACCGCTTGTTTCAGTGATACTAGGGGCACTTTTGACCGCTTGTTTCATCCATCCTAGGGGCACTTTTGACCGCTTGTTTCAGTGATACTAGGGGCACTCTTGACCGCTTGTTTCATCAATCCTAGGGGCACTCTTGACCGCTTGTTTCATCCATACTAGGGGCACTCTTGACCGCTTGTTTCAGTGATACTAGGGGCACTCTTGACCGCTTGTTTCATATATCCTAGGGGCACTCTTGATCGCTTGTTTCAGTGATACTAGGGGCACTCTTGACCGCTTGTTTCAGTGATACTAGGGGCACTCTTGACCGCTTGTTTTATCCATACTAGGGGCACTTTTGACCGCTTGTTTCAGTGATACTAGGGGCACTCTTGACCGCTTGTTTCAGTGATACTAGGGGCACTCTTGACCGCTTTTTCATCCATACTAGGGGCACTCTAGACCGCTTGTTTCAGTGATACTAGGGGCACTCTTGACCGCTTGTTTCAGTGATACTAGGGGCACTCTTGACCGCTTGTTTCAGTGATACTAGGGGCACTCTTGACCGCTTGTTTCATCCATCCTAGAGGCACTCTTGACCGCTTGTTTCATCCATCCTAGGGGCACTCTTGACCGCTTGTTTCAGTGATACTAGGGGAACTCTTGACCGCTTGTTTCAGTGATACTAGGGGCACTCTTGACCGCTTGTTTCATCCATCCTAGGGGCACTCTTGACCGCTTGTTTCAGTGGTACTAGGGGCACTCTTGACCGCTTGTTTCAGTGGTACTAGGGGCACTCTTGACCGCTTGTTTCAGTGATACTAGGGGCACTCTTGACCGCTTGTTTCAGTGATACTAGGGGCACTCTTGACAGCTTGTTTAATCCAAACTAGGGGCACTCTTGACCGCTTGTTTCAGTGATACTTGGGGCACTCTTGACCGCTTGTTTCATCCATCCTAGGGGCACTCTTGACCGCTTGTTTCATCCATGCTAGGGGCACTCTTGACCGCTTGTTTCAGTGATACTAGGGGCACTCTTGACCGCTTGTTTCATCCATACTAGGGGCACTTTTGACCGCTTGTTTCAGTGATACTAGGGGCACTCTTGACCGCTTGTTACAGTGATACTAGTGGCACTCTTGACCGCTTATTTCAGTGATACTAGGGGCACTCTTGACCGCTTGTTTCATCCATCCTAGGGGCACTCTTGACCGCTTGTTTCATCCATCCTAGGGGCACTCTTGACCACTTGTTTCATCCATACTAGGGGCACTCTTGACCGCTTGTTTCATTGATACTAGGGGCACTCTTGACCGCTTGTTTCATCCATACTAGGGGCACTTTTGACCGCTTGTTTCAGTGATACTAGGGGCACTTTTGACCGCTTGTTTCAGTGATACTAGGGGCACTTTTGACTGCTTGTTTCAGTGATACAAGGGGCACTCTTGACCGCTTGTTTCAGTGATACTGGGGGCACTCTTGACCGCTTGTTTCATCCATACTAGGGGCACTCTTGACCGCTTGTTTCAGTGATACTAGGGGCACTCTTGACCGCTTGTTTCATCCATACTAGGGGCACTCTTGACCGCTTGTTTCAGTGATACTAGGGGCACTCTTGACCGCTTGTTTCATCAATCCTAGGGGCACTCTTGACCGCTTGTTTCAGTGATACTAGGGGCACTCTTGACCGCTTGTTTCAGTGATACTAGGGGCACTCTTGACCGCTTGTTTAATCCAAACTAGGGGCACTCTTGACCGCTTGTTTCAGTGATACTTGGGGCACTCTTGACCGCTTGTTTCATCCATCCTAGGGGCACTCTTGACCGCTTGTTTCATCCATGCTAGGGGCACTCTTGACCGCTTGTTTCAGTGATACTAGGGGCACTCTTGACCGCTTGTTTCATCCATACTAGGGGCACTTTTGACCGCTTGTTTCAGTGATACTAGGGGCACTCTTGACCGCTTGTTACAGTGATACTAGTGGCACTCTTGACCGCTTATTTCAGTGATACTAGGGGCACTCTTGACCGCTTGTTTCATCCATCCTAGGGGCACTCTTGACCGCTTGTTTCATCCATCCTAGGGGCACTCTTGACCACTTGTTTCATCCATACTAGGGGCACTCTTGACCGCTTGTTTCATTGATACTAGGGGCACTCTTGACCGCTTGTTTCATCCATACTAGGGGCACTTTTGACCGCTTGTTTCAGTGATACTAGGGGCACTTTTGACCGCTTGTTTCAGTGATACTAGGGGCACTTTTGACTGCTTGTTTCAGTGATACAAGGGGCACTCTTGACCGCTTGTTTCAGTGATACTGGGGGCACTCTTGACCGCTTGTTTCATCCATACTAGGGGCACTCTTGACCGCTTGTTTCAGTGATACTAGGGGCACTCTTGACCGCTTGTTTCATCCATACTAGGGGCACTCTTGACCGCTTGTTTCAGTGATACTAGGGGCACTCTTGACCGCTTGTTTCATCAATCCTAGGGGCACTCTTGACCGCTTGTTTCAGTGATACTAGGGGCACTCTTGACCGCTTGTTTCAGTGATACTAGGGGCACTCTTGACCGCTTGTTTCATCCATACTAGGGGCACTTTTGACCACTTGTTTCATCCATACTAGGGGCACTCTTGACCGCTTGTTTCATCCATCCTAGGGGCACTCTTGACCACTTGTTTCATCCATACTAGGGGCACTCTTGACCGCTTGTTTCATTGATACTAGGGGCACTCTTGACCGCTTGTTTCATCCATACTAGGGGCACTTTTGACCGCTTGTTTCAGTGATACTAGGGGCACTTTTGACCGCTTGTTTCAGTGATACTAGGGGCACTTTTGACTGCTTGTTTCAGTGATACAAGGGGCACTCTTGACCGCTTGTTTCAGTGATACTGGGGGCACTCTTGACCGCTTGTTTCATCCATACTAGGGGCACTCTTGACCGCTTGTTTCAGTGATACTAGGGGCACTCTTGACCGCTTGTTTCATCCATACTAGGGGCACTCTTGACCGCTTGTTTCAGTGATACTAGGGGCACTCTTGACCGCTTGTTTCAGTGATACTAGGGGCACTCTTGACCGCTTGTTTCATCAATCCTAGGGGCACTCTTGACCGCTTGTTTCAGTGATACTAGGGGCACTCTTGACCGCTTGTTTCAGTGATACTAGGGGCACTCTTGACCGCTTGTTTCATCCATCCTAGGGGCACTCTTGACCACTTGTTTCATCCATACTAGGGGCACTCTTGACCGCTTGTTTCATTGATACTAGGGGCACTCTTGACCGCTTGTTTCATCCATACTAGGGGCACTTTTGACCGCTTGTTTCAGTGATACTAGGGGCACTTTTGACCGCTTGTTTCAGTGATACTAGGGGCACTTTTGACTGCTTGTTTCAGTGATACAAGGGGCACTCTTGACCGCTTGTTTCAGTGATACTGGGGGCACTCTTGACCGCTTGTTTCATCCATACTAGGGGCACTCTTGACCGCTTGTTTCAGTGATACTAGGGGCACTCTTGACCGCTTGTTTCATCCATACTAGGGGCACTCTTGACCGCTTGTTTCAGTGATACTAGGGGCACTCTTGACCGCTTGTTTCATCCATACTAGGGGCACTTTTGACCGCTTGTTTCAGTGATACTAGGGGCACTCTTGACCGCTTGTTTCAGTGATACTAGGGGCACTCTTGACCGCTTGTTTCATCAATCCTAGGGGCACTTTTGACCGCTTGTTTCAGTGATACTAGGGGCACTTTTGACCGCTTGTTTCATCCATCCTAGGGGCACTTTTGACCGCTTGTTTCAGTGATACTAGGGGCACTCTTGACCGCTTGTTTCAGTGATACTGGGGGCACTCTTGACCGCTTGTTTCATCCATACTAGGGGCACTCTTGACCGCTTGTTTCAGTGATACTAGGGGCACTCTTGACCGCTTGTTTCATCAATCCTAGGTGCACTTTTGACCGCTTGTTTCATCCATACTAGGGGCACTCTTGACCGCTTGTTTCAGTGATACTAGGGGCACTCTTGACCGCTTGTTTCATCCATACTAGGGGCACTCTAGACCGCTTGTTTCAGTGATACTAGGGGCACTCTTGACCGCTTGTTTCAGTGATACTAGGGGCACTCTTGACCGCTTGTTTCATCCATCCTAGAGGCACTCTTGACCGCTTGTTTCATCCATCCTAGGGGCACTCTTGACCGCTTGTTTCAGTGATACTAGGGGCACTCTTGACCGCTTGTTTCAGTGATACTAGGGGCACTCTTGACCGCTTGTTTCATCCAAACTAGGGGCACTCTTGACCGCTTGTTTCAGTGATACTTGGGGCACTCTTGACCGCTTGTTTCATCCATCCTAGGGGCACTCTTGACCGCTTGTTTCAGTGATACTAGGGGCACTCTTGACCGCTTGTTTCATCAATCCTAGGGGCACTCTTGACCGCTTGTTTCAGTGATACTAGGGGCACTCTTGACCGCTTGTTTCAGTGATACTAGGGGCACTCTTGACCGCTTGTTTCATCCATACTAGGGGCACTTTTGACCACTTGTTTCATCCATACTAGGGGCACTCTTGACCGCTTGTTTCATCCATCCTAGGGGCACTCTTGACCACTTGTTTCATCCATACTAGGGGCACTCTTGACCGCTTGTTTCATTGATACTAGGGGCACTCTTGACCGCTTGTTTCATCCATACTAGGGGCACTTTTGACCGCTTGTTTCAGTGATACTAGGGGCACTTTTGACCGCTTGTTTCAGTGATACTAGGGGCACTTTTGACTGCTTGTTTCAGTGATACAAGGGGCACTCTTGACCGCTTGTTTCAGTGATACTGGGGGCACTCTTGACCGCTTGTTTCATCCATACTAGGGGCACTCTTGACCGCTTGTTTCAGTGATACTAGGGGCACTCTTGACCGCTTGTTTCATCCATACTAGGGGCACTCTTGACCGCTTGTTTCAGTGATACTAGGGGCACTCTTGACCGCTTGTTTCAGTGATACTAGGGGCACTCTTGACCGCTTGTTTCATCAATCCTAGGGGCACTCTTGACCGCTTGTTTCAGTGATACTAGGGGCACTCTTGACCGCTTGTTTCAGTGATACTAGGGGCACTCTTGACCGCTTGTTTCATCCATCCTAGGGGCACTCTTGACCACTTGTTTCATCCATACTAGGGGCACTCTTGACCGCTTGTTTCATTGATACTAGGGGCACTCTTGACCGCTTGTTTCATCCATACTAGGGGCACTTTTGACCGCTTGTTTCAGTGATACTAGGGGCACTTTTGACCGCTTGTTTCAGTGATACTAGGGGCACTTTTGACTGCTTGTTTCAGTGATACAAGGGGCACTCTTGACCGCTTGTTTCAGTGATACTGGGGGCACTCTTGACCGCTTGTTTCATCCATACTAGGGGCACTCTTGACCGCTTGTTTCAGTGATACTAGGGGCACTCTTGACCGCTTGTTTCATCCATACTAGGGGCACTCTTGACCGCTTGTTTCAGTGATACTAGGGGCACTCTTGACCGCTTGTTTCATCCATACTAGGGGCACTTTTGACCGCTTGTTTCAGTGATACTAGGGGCACTCTTGACCGCTTGTTTCAGTGATACTAGGGGCACTCTTGACCGCTTGTTTCATCAATCCTAGGGGCACTTTTGACCGCTTGTTTCAGTGATACTAGGGGCACTTTTGACCGCTTGTTTCATCCATCCTAGGGGCACTTTTGACCGCTTGTTTCAGTGATACTAGGGGCACTCTTGACCGCTTGTTTCAGTGATACTGGGGGCACTCTTGACCGCTTGTTTCATCCATACTAGGGGCACTCTTGACCGCTTGTTTCAGTGATACTAGGGGCACTCTTGACCGCTTGTTTCATCAATCCTAGGTGCACTTTTGACCGCTTGTTTCATCCATACTAGGGGCACTCTTGACCGCTTGTTTCAGTGATACTAGGGGCACTCTTGACCGCTTGTTTCATCCATACTAGGGGCACTCTAGACCGCTTGTTTCAGTGATACTAGGGGCACTCTTGACCGCTTGTTTCAGTGATACTAGGGGCACTCTTGACCGCTTGTTTCATCCATCCTAGAGGCACTCTTGACCGCTTGTTTCATCCATCCTAGGGGCACTCTTGACCGCTTGTTTCAGTGATACTAGGGGCACTCTTGACCGCTTGTTTCAGTGATACTAGGGGCACTCTTGACCGCTTGTTTCATCCAAACTAGGGGCACTCTTGACCGCTTGTTTCAGTGATACTTGGGGCACTCTTGACCGCTTGTTTCATCCATCCTAGGGGCACTCTTGACCGCTTGTTTCATCCATGCTAGGGGCACTCTTGACCGCTTGTTTCAGTGATACTAGGGGCACTCTTGACCGCTTGTTTCATCCATACTAGGGGCACTTTTGACCGCTTGTTTCAGTGATACTAGGGGCACTCATGACCGCTTGTTTCAGTGATACTAGGTGCACTCTTGACCGCTTGTTTCATCAATCCTTGGGGCACTTTTGACCGCTTGTTTCAGTGATACTAGGGGCACTCTTGACCGCTTGTTTCATCCATCCTAGGGGCACTCTTGACCGCTTGTTTCATCCATCCTAGGGGCACTCTTGACCGCTTGTTTCATCCATACTAGGGGCACTCTTGACCGCTTGTTTCATCAATCCTAGGGGCACTTTTGACCGCTTGTTTCAGTGATACTAGGGGCACTTTTGACCGCTTGTTTCATCCATCCTAGGGGCACTTTTGACCGTTTGTTTCAGTGATACTAGGGGCACTCTTGACCGCTTGTTTCATCAATCCTAGGGGCACTCTTGACCGCTTGTTTCATCCATACTAGGGGCACTCTTGACCGCTTGTTTCAGTGATACTAGGGGCACTCTTGACCGCTTGTTTCATATATCCTAGGGGCACTCTTGATCGCTTGTTTCAGTGATACTAGGGGCACTCTTGACCGCTTGTTTCAGTGATACTAGGGGCACTCTTGACCGCTTGTTTCATCCATACTAGGGGCACTTTTGACCGCTTGTTTCAGTGATACTAGGGGCACTCTTGACCGCTTGTTTCAGTGATACTAGGGGCACTCTTGACCGCTTGTTTCATCCATACTAGGGGCACTCTTGACCGCTTGTTTCAGTGATACTAGGGGCACTCTTGACCGCTTGTTTCATCCATACTAGGGGCACTTTTGACCGCTTGTTTCAGTGATACTAGGGGCACTCTTGACCGCTTGTTTCAGTGATACTAGGGGCACTCTTGACCGCTTGTTTCATCAATTCTAGGGGCACTTTTGACCGCTTGTTTCAGTGATACTAGGGGCACTCTTGACCGCTTGTTTCATCAATCCTAGGGGCACTTTTGACCGCTTGTTTCATCCATCCTAGGGGCACTTTTGACCGCTTGTTTCAGTGATACTAGGGGCACTTTTGACCGCTTGTTTCAGTGATACTAGGGGCACTCTTGACCGCTTGTTTCAGTGATACTGGGGGCACTCTTGACCGCTTGTTTCATCCATACTAGGGGCACTCTTGACCGCTTGTTTCAGTGATACTAGGGGCACTCTTGACCGCTTGTTTCATCAATCCTAGGGGCACTTTTGACCGCTTGTTTCATCCATACTAGGGGCACTCTTGACCACTTGTTTCATTGATACTAGGGGCACTCTTGACCGCTTGTTTCATCCATACTAGGGGCACTCTTGACCGCTTGTTTCATCCATCCTAGGGGCACTTTTGACCGCTTGTTTCAGTGATACTAGGGGCACTTTTGACCGCTTGTTTCAGTGATACTAGGGGCACTCTTGACCGCTTGTTTCAGTGATACTGGGGGCACTCTTGACCGCTTGTTTCATCCATACTAGGGGCACTCTTGACCGCTTGTTTCAGTGATACTAGGGGCACTCTTGACCGCTTGTTTCATCAATCCTAGGGGCACTTTTGACCGCTTGTTTCATCCATACTAGGGGCACTCTTGACCACTTGTTTCATTGATACTAGGGGCACTCTTGACCGCTTGTTTCATCCATACTAGGGGCACTCTTGACCGCTTGTTTCATCCATACTAGGGGCCCTCTTGACCGCTTGTTTCAGTGATACTAGGGGCACTCTTGACCGCTTGTTTCAGTGATACTAGGGGCACTCTTGACCGCTTGTTTCAGTGATACTAGGGGCACTCTTGACCGCTTGTTTCAGTGATACTAGGGGCACTCTTGACCACTTGTTTCATCAATCCTAGGGGCACTCTTGACCGCTTGTTTCAGTGATACTAGGGGCATCCTTGACCGCTTGTTTCAGTGATACTAGGGGCACTCTTGACCGCTTGTTTCATCCATACTAGGGGCACTTTTGACCGCTTGTTTCAGTGATACTAGGGGCACTCTTGACCGCTTGTTTCAGTGATAATAGGGGCACTCTTGACCGCTTGTTTCATCAATCCTAGGGGCACTTTTGACCGCTTGTTTCAGTGATACTAGGGGCACTCTTGACCGCTTGTTTCATCCATCCTAGGGGCACTCTTGACCGCTTGTTTCATCCATCCTAGGGGCACTCTTGACCGCTTGTTTCATCCATACTAGGGGCACTCTTGACCGCTTGTTTCAGTGATACTAGGGGCACTCTTGACCGCTTGTTTCATCAATCCTAGGGGCACTTTTGACCGCTTGTTTCAGTGATACTAGGGGCACTTTTGACCGCTTGTTTCATCCATCCTAGGGGCACTTTTGACCGCTTGTTTCAGTGATACTACGGGCACTCTTGACCGCTTGTTTCAGTGGTACTGGGGGCACTCTTGACCGCTTGTTTCATCCATACTAGGGGCACTCTTGACCGCTTGTTTCAGTGATAATAGGGGCACTCTTGATCGCTTGTTTCATCAATCCTAGGGGCACTTTTGACCGCTTGTTTCAGTGATACTAGGGGCACTTTTGACCGCTTGTTTCAGTGATACTAGGGGAACTCTTGACCGCTTGTTTCAGTGATACTGGGGGCACTCTTGACCGCTTGTTTCATCCATACTAGGGGCACTCTTGACCGCTTGTCTCAGTGATACTAGGGGCACTCTTGACCGCTTGTTTCATCAATCCTAGGGGCACTTTTGACCGCTTGTTTCATCCATACTAGGGGCACTCTTGACCGCTTGTTTCAGTGATACTAGGGGCACTCTTGCCGCTTGTTTCATCCATACTAGGGGCACTCTTGACCGCTTGTTTCAGTGATACTAGGGGCACTCTTGACCGCTTGTTTCAGTGATACTGGGGGCACTCTTGACCGCTTGTTTCATCCATACTAGGGGCACTCTTGACCGCTTGTTTCAGTGATACTAGGGGCACTCTTGACCGCTTGTTTCATCCATACTAGGGGCACTCTTGACTGCTTGTTTCAGTGATACTAGGGGCACTCTTGACCGCTTGTTTCATCAATCCTAGGGGCACTTTTGACCGCTTTTTTCAGTGATACTAGGGGCACTTTTGACCGCTTGTTTCAGTGATACTAGGGGCACTTTTGACCGCTTGTTTCAGTGATACTAGGGGCACTCTTGACCGCTTGTTTCAGTGATACTGGGGGCACTCTTGACCGCTTGTTTCATCCATACTAGGGGCACTCTTGACCGCTTGTCTCAGTGATACTAGGGGCACTCTTGACCGCTTGTTTCATCAATCCTAGGGGCACTTTTGACCGCTTGTTTCATCCATACTAGGGGCACTCTTGACCGCTTGTTTCAGTGATACTAGGGGCACTCTTGCCGCTTGTTTCATCCATACTAGGGGCACTCTTGACCGCTTGTTTCAGTGATACTAGGGGCACTCTTGACCGCTTGTTTCAGTGATACTGGGGGCACTCTTGACCGCTTGTTTCATCCATACTAGGGGCACTCTTGACCGCTTGTTTCAGTGATACTAGGGGCACTCTTGACCGCTTGTTTCATCCATACTAGGGGCACTCTTGACCGCTTGTTTCAGTGATACTAGGGGCACTCTTGACCGCTTGTTTCATCCATACTAGGGGCACTCTTGACCGCTTGTTTCAGTGATACTAGGGGCACTCTTGACCGCTTGTTTCATCAATCCTAGGGGCACTCTTGACCGCTTGTTTCAGTGATACTAGGGGCATTTTTGACCGCTTGTTTCAGTGATACTAGGGAAACTCTTGACCGCTTGTTTCATCCATACTAGGGGCACTCTTGACCGCTTGTTTCAGTGATACTAGGGGCACTCTTGACCGCGATGTTTCAGTGATACTAGGGGCACTCTTGACCGCTTGTTTCAGTGATACTAGGGGCACTCTTGACCGCTTGTTTCATCCATACTAGGGGCACTTTTGATCGCTTGTTTCATCCATACTAGGGGCACTTTTGACCACTTGTTTCAGTGATACTAGGGGCACTTTTGACCGCTTGTTTCATCCATACTAGGGGCACTCTTGACCGCTTGTTTCAGTGATACTAGGGGCACTCTTGACCGCTTGTTTCAGTGATACTAGGGGCACTCTTGACCGCTTGTTTCAGTGATACTAGGGGCACTCTTGACCGCTTGTTTCATCCATACTAGGGGCACTTTTGACCGCTTGTTTCATCAATCCTAGGGGCACTTTTGACCGCTTGTTTCAGTGATACTAGGGGCACTCTTGACCGCTTGTTTCATCCATACTAGGGGCACTCTTGACCGCTTGTTTCAGTGATACTAGGGGCACTCTTGACCGCTTGTTTCATCAATCCTAGGGCCACTTTTGACCGCTTGTTTCAGTGATACTAGGGGCACTTTTGACCGCTTGTTTCATCCATCCTAGGGGCACTTTTGACCGCTTGTTTCAGTGATACTAGGGGCACTCTTGACCGCTTGTTTCAGTGATACCGGGGGCACTCTTGACCGCTTGTTTCATCCATACTAGGGGCACTCTTGACCGCTTGTTTCAGTGATACTAGGGGCAATCTTGACCGCTTGTTTCATCAATCCTAGGGGCACTCTTGACCGCTTGTTTCAGTGATACTAGGGGCACTCTTGACCGCTTGTTTCATCAATCCTAGGGGCACTTTTGACCGCTTGTTTCAGTGATACTAGGGGCACTTTTGACCGCTTGTTTCAGTGATACTAGGGGCACTCTTGACCGCTTGTTTCAGTGATACTGGGGGCACTCTTGACCGCTTGTTTCATCCATACTAGGGGCACTCTTGACCGCTTGTTTCAGTGATACTAGGGGCACTCTTGACCGCTTGTTTCATCAATCCTAGGGGCACTTTTGACCGCTTGTTTCATCCATACTAGGGGCACTCTTGACCGCTTGTTTCAGTGATACTAGGGGCATTCTTGACCGCTTATTTCATCCATACTAGGTTCACTCTTGACCGCTTGTTTCATCCATCCTAGAGGCACTCTTGACCGCTTGTTTCATCCATCCTAGGGGACCTCTTGACCGCTTGTTTCAGTGATACTAGGGGAACTCTTGACCGCTTGTTTCAGTGATACTAGGGGCACTCTTGACCGCTTGTTTCAGTGGTACTAGGGGCACTCTTGACCGCTTGTTTCATCAATCCTAGGGGCACTCTTGACCGCTTGTTTCAGTGATACTATGGGCACTCTTGACCGCTTGTTTCAGTGATACTAGGGGCACTCTTGACCGCTTGTTACATCCACACTAGGGGCACTCTTGACCGCTTGTCTCATCCATCCTAGGGGCACTCTTGACCGCTTGTTTCATCCATACTAGGGGCACTCTTGACCGCTTGTTTCAGTGATACTAGGGGCACTCTTGACCGCTTGTTTCAGTGATACTAGGGGCACTCTTGACCGCTTGTTTCAGTGATACTAGGGGCACTCTTGACCGCTTGTTTCATCCATACTAGGGGCACTCTTGACCGCTTGTTTCAGTGATACTAGGGGCACTCTTGACCGCTTGTTTCATCAATCCTAGGGGCACTCTTGACCGCTTGTTTCAGTGATACTAGGGGCACTCTTGACCGCTTGTTTCAGTGATACTAGGGGCACTCTTGACCGCTTGTTTCATCCATACTAGGGGCACTCTTGACCGCTTGATTCAGTGATACTAGGGGCACTCTTGACCGCTTGTTTCATCCATACTAGGGGCACTCTTGACCGCTTGTTTCAGTGATACTAGGGGCACTCTTGACCGCTTGTTTCATCAATCCTAGGGGCACTCTTGACCGCTTGTTTCAGTGATACTAGGGGCACTTTTGACCGCTTGTTTCAGTGATACTAGGGGCACTCTTGACCGCTTGTTTCATCCATACTAGGGGCACTTTTGACCGCTTGTTTCAGTGATACTAGGGGCACTCTTGAACGCTTGTTTCAGTGATACTAGGGGCACTCTTGACCGCTTGTTTCATCAATCCTAGGGGCACTCTTGACCGCTTGTTTCAGTGATACTAGGGGCACTTTTGACCGCTTGTTTCAGTGATACTAGGGGCACTCTTGACCGCTTGTTTCATCCATACTAGGGGCACTCTTGACCGCTTGTTTCATCCATACTAGGGGCACTCTTGACCGCTTGTTTCAGTGATACTAGGGGCACTCTTGACCGCTTGTTTCATCCATACTAGGGGCACTCTTGACCGCTTGTTTCAGTGATACTAGGGGCACTCTTGACCGCTTGTTTCATCAATCCTAGGGGCACTCTTGACCGCTTGTTTCAGTGATACTAGGGGCACTTTGACCGCTTGTTTCAGTGATACTAGGGGCACTTTTGACCGCTTGTTTCAGTGATACTAGGGGCACTCTTGACCGCTTGTTTCATCCATACTAGGGGCACTTTTGACCGCTTGTTTCAGTGATACTAGGGGCACTCTTGAACGCTTGTTTCAGTGATACTAGGGGCACTCTTGACCGTTTGTTTCATCCATACTAGGGGCACTTTTGACCGCTTGTTTCAGTGATACTAGGGGCACTTTTGACCGCTTGTTTCAGTGATACTAGGGGCACTCTTGACCGCTTGTTTCAGTGATACTGGGGGCACTTTTGACCGCTTGTTTCATCCATACTAGGGGCACTCTTGACCGCTTGTCTCAGTGATACTAGGGGCACTCTTGACCGCTTGTTTCATCAATCCTAGGGGCACTTTTGACCGCTTGTTTCATCCATACTAGGGGCACTCTTGACCGCTTGTTTCAGTGATACTAGGGGCACTCTTGCCGCTTGTTTCATCCATACTAGGGGCACTCTTGACCGCTTGTTTCAGTGATACTAGGGGCACTCTTTACCGCTTGTTTCAGTGATACTAGGGGCACTCTTGACCGCTTGTTTCATCCATACTAGGGGCACTCTTGACCGCTTGTTTCAGTGATACTAGGGGCACTCTTGACCGCTTGTTTCATCAATCCTAGGGGCACTCTTGACCGCTTGTTTCAGTGATACTAGGGGCACTCTTGACCGCTTGTTTCAGTGATACTAGGGGCACTCTTGACCGCTTGTTTCATCCATACTAGGGGCACTCTTGACCGCTTGATTCAGTGATACTAGGGGCACTCTTGACCGCTTGTTTCATCCATACTAGGGGCACTCTTGACCGCTTGTTTCAGTGATACTAGGGGCACTCTTGACCGCTTGTTTCATCAATCCTAGGGGCACTCTTGACCGCTTGTTTCAGTGATACTAGGGGCACTTTTGACCGCTTGTTTCAGTGATACTAGGGGCACTCTTGACCGCTTGTTTCATCCATACTAGGGGCACTTTTGACCGCTTGTTTCAGTGATACTAGGGGCACTCTTGAACGCTTGTTTCAGTGATACTAGGGGCACTCTTGACCGCTTGTTTCATCAATCCTAGGGGCACTCTTGACCGCTTGTTTCAGTGATACTAGGGGCACTTTTGACCGCTTGTTTCAGTGATACTAGGGGCACTCTTGACCGCTTGTTTCATCCATACTAGGGGCACTCTTGACCGCTTGTTTCATCCATACTAGGGGCACTCTTGACCGCTTGTTTCAGTGATACTAGGGGCACTCTTGACCGCTTGTTTCATCCATACTAGGGGCACTCTTGACCGCTTGTTTCAGTGATACTAGGGGCACTCTTGACCGCTTGTTTCATCAATCCTAGGGGCACTCTTGACCGCTTGTTTCAGTGATACTAGGGGCACTTTGACCGCTTGTTTCAGTGATACTAGGGGCACTTTTGACCGCTTGTTTCAGTGATACTAGGGGCACTCTTGACCGCTTGTTTCATCCATACTAGGGGCACTTTTGACCGCTTGTTTCAGTGATACTAGGGGCACTCTTGAACGCTTGTTTCAGTGATACTAGGGGCACTCTTGACCGTTTGTTTCATCCATACTAGGGGCACTTTTGACCGCTTGTTTCAGTGATACTAGGGGCACTTTTGACCGCTTGTTTCAGTGATACTAGGGGCACTCTTGACCGCTTGTTTCAGTGATACTGGGGGCACTTTTGACCGCTTGTTTCATCCATACTAGGGGCACTCTTGACCGCTTGTCTCAGTGATACTAGGGGCACTCTTGACCGCTTGTTTCATCAATCCTAGGGGCACTTTTGACCGCTTGTTTCATCCATACTAGGGGCACTCTTGACCGCTTGTTTCAGTGATACTAGGGGCACTCTTGCCGCTTGTTTCATCCATACTAGGGGCACTCTTGACCGCTTGTTTCAGTGATACTAGGGGCACTCTTTACCGCTTGTTTCAGTGATACTGGGGGCACTCTTGACCGCTTGTTTCATCCATACTAGGGGCACTCTTGACCGCTTGTTTCAGTGATACTAGGGGCACTCTTGACCGCTTGTTTCATCCATACTAGGGGCACTCTTGACAGCTTGTTTCAGTGATACTAGGGGCACTCTTGACCGCTTGTTTCATCCATACTAGGGGCACTCTTGACCGCTTGTTTCAGTGATACTAGGGGCACTCTTGACCGCTTGTTTCATCAATCCTAGGGGCACTCTTGACCGCTTGTTTCAGTGATACTAGGGGCATTTTTGACCGCTTGTTTCAGTGATACTAGGGAAACTCTTGACCGCTTGTTTCATCCATACTAGGGGCACTCTTGACCGCTTGTTTCAGTGATACTAGGGGCACTCTTGACCGCGATGTTTCAGTGATACTAGGGGCACTCTTGACCGCTTGTTTCAGTGATACTAGGGGCACTCTTGACCGCTTGTTTCATCCATACTAGGGGCACTTTTGACCGCTTGTTTCATCCATACTAGGGGCACTTTTGACCGCTTGTTTCAGTGATACTAGGGGCACTTTTGACCGCTTGTTTCATCCATACTAGGGGCACTCTTGACCGCTTGTTTCAGTGATACTAGGGGCACTCTTGACCGCTTGTTTCAGTGATACTAGGGGCACTCTTGACCGCTTGTTTCAGTGATACTAGGGGCACTCTTGACCGCTTGTTTCATCCATACTAGGGGCACTTTTGACCGCTTGTTTCATCAATCCTAGGGGCACTTTTGACCGCTTGTTTCAGTGATACTAGGGGCACTCTTGACCGCTTGTTTCATCCATACTAGGGGCACTCTTGACCGCTTGTTTCAGTGATACTAGGGGCACTCTTGACCGCTTGTTTCATCAATCCTAGGGCCACTTTTGACCGCTTGTTTCAGTGATACTAGGGGCACTTTTGACCGCTTGTTTCATCCATCCTAGGGGCACTTTTGACCGCTTGTTTCAGTGATACTAGGGGCACTCTTGACCGCTTGTTTCAGTGATACCGGGGGCACTCTTGACCGCTTGTTTCATCCATACTAGGGGCACTCTTGACCGCTTGTTTCAGTGATACTAGGGGCAATCTTGACCGCTTGTTTCATCAATCCTAGGGGCACTCTTGACCGCTTGTTTCAGTGATACTAGGGGCACTCTTGACCGCTTGTTTCATCAATCCTAGGGGCACTTTTGACCGCTTGTTTCAGTGATACTAGGGGCACTTTTGACCGCTTGTTTCAGTGATACTAGGGGCACTCTTGACCGCTTGTTTCAGTGATACTGGGGGCACTCTTGACCGCTTGTTTCATCCATACTAGGGGCACTCTTGACCGCTTGTTTCAGTGATACTAGGGGCACTCTTGACCGCTTGTTTCATCAATCCTAGGGGCACTTTTGACCGCTTGTTTCATCCATACTAGGGGCACTCTTGACCGCTTGTTTCAGTGATACTAGGGGCATTCTTGACCGCTTGTTTCATCCATACTAGGGGCACTCTTGACCGCTTGTTTCATCCATCCTAGAGGCACTCTTGACCGCTTGTTTCATCCATCCTAGGGGACCTCTTGACCGCTTGTTTCAGTGATACTAGGGGAACTCTTGACCGCTTGTTTCAGTGATACTAGGGGCACTCTTGACCGCTTGTTTCAGTGGTACTAGGGGCACTCTTGACCGCTTGTTTCATCAATCCTAGGGGCACTCTTGACCGCTTGTTTCAGTGATACTATGGGCACTCTTGACCGCTTGTTTCAGTGATACTAGGGGCACTCTTGACCGCTTGTTACATCCACACTAGGGGCACTCTTGACCGCTTGTCTCATCCATCCTAGGGGCACTCTTGACCGCTTGTTTCATCCATACTAGGGGCACTCTTGACCGCTTGTTTCAGTGATACAAGGGGCACTCTTGACCGCTTGTTTCAGTGATACTGGGGGCACTCTTGACCGCTTGTTTCATCCATACTAGGGGCACTCTTGACCGCTTGTTTCAGTGATACTAGGGGCACTCTTGACCGCTTGTTTCAGTGATACTAGGGGCACTCTTGACCGCTTGTTTCAGTGATACTAGGGGCACTCTTGACCGCTTGTTTCATCCATACTAGGGGCACTCTTGACCGCTTGTTTCAGTGATACTAGGGGCACTCTTGACCGCTTGTTTCATCAATCCTAGGGGCACTCTTGACCGCTTGTTTCAGTGATACTAGGGGCACTCTTGACCGCTTGTTTCATCAATCCTAGGGGCACTCTTGACCGCTTGTTTCAGTGATACTAGGGGCACTTTTGACCGCTTGTTTCAGTGATACTAGGGGCACTCTTGACCGCTTGTTTCATCCATACTAGGGGCACTTTTGACCGCTTGTTTCAGTGATACTAGGGGCACTCTTGAACGCTTGTTTCAGTGATACTAGGGGCACTCTTGACCGCTTGTTTCATCAATCCTAGGGGCACTCTTGACCGCTTGTTTCAGTGATACTAGGGGCACTCTTGACCGCTTGTTTCATCAATCCTAGGGGCACTCTTGACCGCTTGTTTCAGTGATACTAGGGGCATTTTTGACCGCTTGTTTCAGTGATACTAGGGAAACTCTTGACCGCTTGTTTCATCCATACTAGGGGCACTCTTGACCGCTTGTTTCAGTGATACTAGGGGCACTCTTGACCGCGATGTTTCAGTGATACTAGGGGCACTCTTGACCGCTTGTTTCAGTGATACTAGGGGCACTCTTGACCGCTTGTTTCATCCATACTAGGGGCACTTTTGACCGCTTGTTTCATCCATACTAGGGGCACTTTTGACCGCTTGTTTCAGTGATACTAGGGGCACTTTTGACCGCTTGTTTCATCCATACTAGGGGCACTCTTGACCGCTTGTTTCAGTGATACTAGGGGCACTCTTGACCGCTTGTTTCAGTGATACTAGGGGCACTCTTGACCGCTTGTTTCAGTGATACTAGGGGCACTCTTGACCGCTTGTTTCATCCATACTAGGGGCACTTTTGACCGCTTGTTTCATCAATCCTAGGGGCACTTTTGACCGCTTGTTTCAGTGATACTAGGGGCACTCTTGACCGCTTGTTTCATCCATACTAGGGGCACTCTTGACCGCTTGTTTCAGTGATACTAGGGGCACTCTTGACCGCTTGTTTCATCAATCCTAGGGCCACTTTTGACCGCTTGTTTCAGTGATACTAGGGGCACTTTTGACCGCTTGTTTCATCCATCCTAGGGGCACTTTTGACCGCTTGTTTCAGTGATACTAGGGGCACTCTTGACCGCTTGTTTCAGTGATACCGGGGGCACTCTTGACCGCTTGTTTCATCCATACTAGGGGCACTCTTGACCGCTTGTTTCAGTGATACTAGGGGCAATCTTGACCGCTTGTTTCATCAATCCTAGGGGCACTCTTGACCGCTTGTTTCAGTGATACTAGGGGCACTCTTGACCGCTTGTTTCATCAATCCTAGGGGCACTTTTGACCGCTTGTTTCAGTGATACTAGGGGCACTTTTGACCGCTTGTTTCAGTGATACTAGGGGCACTCTTGACCGCTTGTTTCAGTGATACTGGGGGCACTCTTGACCGCTTGTTTCATCCATACTAGGGGCACTCTTGACCGCTTGTTTCAGTGATACTAGGGGCACTCTTGACCGCTTGTTTCATCAATCCTAGGGGCACTTTTGACCGCTTGTTTCATCCATACTAGGGGCACTCTTGACCGCTTGTTTCAGTGATACTAGGGGCATTCTTGACCGCTTGTTTCATCCATACTAGGGGCACTCTTGACCGCTTGTTTCATCCATCCTAGAGGCACTCTTGACCGCTTGTTTCATCCATCCTAGGGGACCTCTTGACCGCTTGTTTCAGTGATACTAGGGGAACTCTTGACCGCTTGTTTCAGTGATACTAGGGGCACTCTTGACCGCTTGTTTCAGTGGTACTAGGGGCACTCTTGACCGCTTGTTTCATCAATCCTAGGGGCACTCTTGACCGCTTGTTTCAGTGATACTATGGGCACTCTTGACCGCTTGTTTCAGTGATACTAGGGGCACTCTTGACCGCTTGTTACATCCACACTAGGGGCACTCTTGACCGCTTGTCTCATCCATCCTAGGGGCACTCTTGACCGCTTGTTTCATCCATACTAGGGGCACTCTTGACCGCTTGTTTCAGTGATACAAGGGGCACTCTTGACCGCTTGTTTCAGTGATACTGGGGGCACTCTTGACCGCTTGTTTCATCCATACTAGGGGCACTCTTGACCGCTTGTTTCAGTGATACTAGGGGCACTCTTGACCGCTTGTTTCAGTGATACTAGGGGCACTCTTGACCGCTTGTTTCAGTGATACTAGGGGCACTCTTGACCGCTTGTTTCATCCATACTAGGGGCACTCTTGACCGCTTGTTTCAGTGATACTAGGGGCACTCTTGACCGCTTGTTTCATCAATCCTAGGGGCACTCTTGACCGCTTGTTTCAGTGATACTAGGGGCACTCTTGACCGCTTGTTTCAGTGATACTAGGGGCACTCTTGACCGCTTGTTTCATCCATACTAGGGGCACTCTTGACCGCTTGATTCAGTGATACTAGGGGCACTCTTGACCGCTTGTTTCATCCATACTAGGGGCACTCTTGACCGCTTGTTTCAGTGATACTAGGGGCACTCTTGACCGCTTGTTTCATCAATCCTAGGGGCACTCTTGACCGCTTGTTTCAGTGATACTAGGGGCACTTTTGACCGCTTGTTTCAGTGATACTAGGGGCACTCTTGACCGCTTGTTTCATCCATACTAGGGGCACTTTTGACCGCTTGTTTCAGTGATACTAGGGGCACTCTTGAACGCTTGTTTCAGTGATACTAGGGGCACTCTTGACCGCTTGTTTCATCAATCCTAGGGGCACTCTTGACCGCTTGTTTCAGTGATACTAGGGGCACTTTTGACCGCTTGTTTCAGTGATACTAGGGGCACTCTTGACCGCTTGTTTCATCCATACTAGGGGCACTCTTGACCGCTTGTTTCATCCATACTAGGGGCACTCTTGACCGCTTGTTTCAGTGATACTAGGGGCACTCTTGACCGCTTGTTTCATCCATACTAGGGGCACTCTTGACCGCTTGTTTCAGTGATACTAGGGGCACTCTTGACCGCTTGTTTCATCAATCCTAGGGGCACTCTTGACCGCTTGTTTCAGTGATACTAGGGGCACTTTGACCGCTTGTTTCAGTGATACTAGGGGCACTTTTGACCGCTTGTTTCAGTGATACTAGGGGCACTCTTGACCGCTTGTTTCATCCATACTAGGGGCACTTTTGACCGCTTGTTTCAGTGATACTAGGGGCACTCTTGAACGCTTGTTTCAGTGATACTAGGGGCACTCTTGACCGTTTGTTTCATCCATACTAGGGGCACTTTTGACCGCTTGTTTCATTGATACTAGGGGCACTTTTGACCGCTTGTTTCAGTGATACTAGGGGCACTCTTGACCGCTTGTTTCAGTGATACTGGGGGCACTCTTGACCGCTTGTTTCATCCATACTAGGGGCAGTCTTGACCGCTTGTTTCAGTGATACTAGGGGCACTCTTGACCGCTTGTTTCATCAATCCTAGGGGCACTTTTGACCGCTTGTTTCATCCATACTAGGGGCACTCTTGACCGCTTGTTTCATCCATACTAGGGGCACTCTTGACCGCTTGTTTCATCCATCCTAGAGGCACTCTTGACCGCTTGTTTCATCCATCCTAGGGGACCTCTTGACCGCTTGTTTCAGTGATACTAGGGGAACTCTTGACCGCTTGTTTCAGTGATACTAGGGGCACTCTTGACCGCTTGTTTCAGTGGTACTAGGGGCACTCTTGACCGCTTGTTTCATCAATCCTAGGGGCACTCTTGACCGCTTGTTTCAGTGATACTATGGGCACTCTTGACCGCTTGTTTCAGTGATACTAGGGGCACTCTTGACCGCTTGTTACATCCACACTAGGGGCACTCTTGACCGCTTGTCTCATCCATCCTAGGGGCACTCTTGACCGCTTGTTTCATCCATACTAGGGGCACTCTTGACCGCTTGTTTCAGTGATACAAGGGGCACTCTTGACCGCTTGTTTCAGTGATACTGGGGGCACTCTTGACCGCTTGTTTCATCCATACTAGGGGGACTCTTGACCGCTTGTTTCAGTGATACTAGGGGCACTCTTGACCGCTTGTTTCAGTGATACTAGGGGCACTCTTGACCGCTTGTTTCAGTGATACTAGGGGCACTCTTGACCGCTTGTTTCAGTGATACTAGGGGCACTCTTGACCGCTTGTTTCATCCATACTAGGGGCACTCTTGACCGCTTGTTTCAGTGATACTAGGGGCACTCTTGACCGCTTGTTTCATCAATCCTAGGGGCACTCTTGACCGCTTGTTTCATCCATCCTAGAGGCACTCTTGACCGCTTGTTTCAGTGATACTAGGGGCACTCTTGACCGCTTGTTTCATCAATCCTAGGGGCACTTTTGACCGCTTGTTTCAGTGATACTAGGGGCACTTTTGACCGCTTGTTTCAGTGATACTAGGGGCACTCTTGACCGCTTGTTTCAGTGATACTGGGGGCACTCTTGACCGCTTGTTTCATCCATACTAGGGGCACTCTTGACCGCTTGTTTCAGTGATACTAGGGGCACTCTTGACCGCTTGTTTCATCAATCCTAGGGGCACTTTTGACCGCTTGTTTCAGTGATACTAGGGGCACTCTTGACCGCTTGTTTCATCAATCCTAGGGGCACTTTTGACCGCTTGTTTCATCCATACTAGGGGCACTCTTGACCGCTTGTTTCAGTGATACTAGGGGCATTCTTGACCGCTTGTTTCATCCATACTAGGGGCACTCTTGACCGCTTGTTTCATCCATCCTAGAGGCACTCTTGACCGCTTGTTTCATCCATCCTAGGGGACCTCTTGACCGCTTGTTTCAGTGATACTAGGGGAACTCTTGACCGCTTGTTTCAGTGATACTAGGGGCACTCTTGACCGCTTGTTTCAGTGGTACTAGGGGCACTCTTGACCGCTTGTTTCATCAATCCTAGGGGCACTCTTGACCGCTTGTTTCAGTGATACTATGGGCACTCTTGACCGCTTGTTTCAGTGATACTAGGGGCACTCTTGACCGCTTGTTACATCCACACTAGGGGCACTCTTGACCGCTTGTCTCATCCATCCTAGGGGCACTCTTGACCGCTTGTTTCATCCATACTAGGGGCACTCTTGACCGCTTGTTTCAGTGATACAAGGGGCACTCTTGACCGCTTGTTTCAGTGATACTGGGGGCACTCTTGACCGCTTGTTTCATCCATACTAGGGGCACTCTTGACCGCTTGTTTCAGTGATACTAGGGGCACTCTTGACCGCTTGTTTCAGTGATACTAGGGGCACTCTTGACCGCTTGTTTCAGTGATACTAGGGGCACTCTTGACCGCTTGTTTCATCCATACTAGGGGCACTCTTGACCGCTTGTTTCAGTGATACTAGGGGCACTCTTGACCGCTTGTTTCATCAATCCTAGGGGCACTCTTGACCGCTTGTTTCAGTGATACTAGGGGCACTCTTGACCGCTTGTTTCAGTGATATTAGGGGCACTCTTGACCGCTTGTTTCATCCATACTAGGGGCACTCTTGACCGCTTGATTCAGTGATACTAGGGGCACTCTTGACCGCTTGTTTCATCCATACTAGGGGCACTCTTGACCGCTTGTTTCAGTGATACTAGGGGCACTCTTGACCGCTTGTTTCATCAATCCTAGGGGCACTCTTGACCGCTTGTTTCAGTGATACTAGGGGCACTTTTGACCGCTTGTTTCAGTGATACTAGGGGCACTCTTGACCGCTTGTTTCATCCATACTAGGGGCACTTTTGACCGCTTGTTTCAGTGATACTAGGGGCACTCTTGAACGCTTGTTTCAGTGATACTAGGGGCACTCTTGACCGCTTGTTTCATCAATCCTAGGGGCACTCTTGACCGCTTGTTTCAGTGATACTAGGGGCACTTTTGACCGCTTGTTTCAGTGATACTAGGGGCACTCTTGACCGCTTGTTTCATCCATACTAGGGGCACTCTTGACCGCTTGTTTCATCCATACTAGGGGCACTCTTGACCGCTTGTTTCAGTGATACTAGGGGCACTCTTGACCGCTTGTTTCATCCATACTAGGGGCACTCTTGACCGCTTGTTTCAGTGATACTAGGGGCACTCTTGACCGCTTGTTTCATCAATCCTAGGGGCACTCTTGACCGCTTGTTTCAGTGATACTAGGGGCACTTTGACCGCTTGTTTCAGTGATACTAGGGGCACTTTTGACCGCTTGTTTCAGTGATACTAGGGGCACTCTTGACCGCTTGTTTCATCCATACTAGGGGCACTTTTGACCGCTTGTTTCAGTGATACTAGGGGCACTCTTGAACGCTTGTTTCAGTGATACTAGGGGCACTCTTGACCGTTTGTTTCATCCATACTAGGGGCACTTTTGACCGCTTGTTTCAGTGATACTAGGGGCACTTTTGACCGCTTGTTTCAGTGATACTAGGGGCACTCTTGACCGCTTGTTTCAGTGATACTGGGGGCACTCTTGACCGCTTGTTTCATCCATACTAGGGGCAGTCTTGACCGCTTGTTTCAGTGATACTAGGGGCACTCTTGACCGCTTGTTTCATCAATCCTAGGGGCACTTTTGACCGCTTGTTTCATCCATACTAGGGGCACTCTTGACCGCTTGTTTCATCCATACTAGGGGCACTCTTGACCGCTTGTTTCATCCATCCTAGAGGCACTCTTGACCGCTTGTTTCATCCATCCTAGGGGACCTCTTGACCGCTTGTTTCAGTGATACTAGGGGAACTCTTGACCGCTTGTTTCAGTGATACTAGGGGCACTCTTGACCGCTTGTTTCAGTGGTACTAGGGGCACTCTTGACCGCTTGTTTCATCAATCCTAGGGGCACTCTTGACCGCTTGTTTCAGTGATACTATGGGCACTCTTGACCGCTTGTTTCAGTGATACTAGGGGCACTCTTGACCGCTTGTTACATCCACACTAGGGGCACTCTTGACCGCTTGTCTCATCCATCCTAGGGGCACTCTTGACCGCTTGTTTCATCCATACTAGGGGCACTCTTGACC
Source organism: Eucyclogobius newberryi (assembly GCF_026437365.1). Taxonomy (NCBI): domain Eukaryota; kingdom Metazoa; phylum Chordata; class Actinopteri; order Gobiiformes; family Gobiidae; genus Eucyclogobius; species Eucyclogobius newberryi. The sequence goes on along the minus strand of NW_027316500.1, from coordinate 39,406,040 downwards.
GCTTGTTTCAGTGATACAAGGGGCACTCTTGACCGCTTGTTTCAGTGATACTGGGGGCACTCTTGACCGCTTGTTTCATCCATACTAGGGGGACTCTTGACCGCTTGTTTCAGTGATACTAGGGGCACTCTTGACCGCTTGTTTCAGTGATACTAGGGGCACTCTTGACCGCTTGTTTCAGTGATACTAGGGGCACTCTTGACCGCTTGTTTCATCCATACTAGGGGCACTCTTGACCGCTTGTTTCAGTGATACTAGGGGCACTCTTGACCGCTTGTTTCATCAATCCTAGGGGCACTCTTGACCGCTTGTTTCATCCATCCTAGAGGCACTCTTGACCGCTTGTTTCATCCATCCTAGGGGACCTCTTGACCGCTTGTTTCAGTGATACTAGGGGAACTCTTGACCGCTTGTTTCAGTGATACTAGGGGCACTCTTGACCGCTTGTTTCAGTGGTACTAGGGGCACTCTTGACCGCTTGTTTCATCAATCCTAGGGGCACTCTTGACCGCTTGTTTCAGTGTTACTATGGGCACTCTTGACCGCTTGTTTCAGTGATACTAGGGGTACTCTTGACCGCTTGTTACATCCACACTAGGGGCACTCTTGACCGCTTGTCTCATCCATCCTAGGGGCACTCTTGACCGCTTGTTTCATCCATACTAGGGGCACTCTTGACCGCTTGTTTCAGTGATACAAGGGGCACTCTTGACCGCTTGTTTCAGTGATACTGGGGGCACTCTTGACCGCTTGTTTCATCCATACTAGGGGCACTCTTGACCGCTTGTTTCAGTGATACTAGGGGCACTCTTGACCGCTTGTTTCAGTGATACTAGGGGCACTCTTGACCGCTTGTTTCAGTGATACTAGGGGCACTCTTGACCGCTTGTTTCATCCATACTAGGGGCACTCTTGACCGCTTGTTTCAGTGATACTAGGGGCACTCTTGACCGCTTGTTTCATCAATCCTAGGGGCACTCTTGACCGCTTGTTTCAGTGATACTAGGGGCACTCTTGACCGCTTGTTTCAGTGATACTAGGGGCACTCTTGACCGCTTGTTTCATCCATACTAGGGGCACTCTTGACCGCTTGTTTCAGTGATACTAGGGGCACTCTTGACCGCTTGTTTCATCCATACTAGGGGCACTCTTGACCGCTTGTTTCAGTGATACTAGGGGCACTCTTGACCGCTTGTTTCATCAATCCTAGGGGCACTCTTGACCGCTTGTTTCAGTGATACTAGGGGCACTTTTGACCGCTTGTTTCAGTGATACTAGGGGCACTCTTGACCGCTTGTTTCATCCATACTAGGGGCACTTTTGACCGCTTGTTTCAGTGATACTAGGGGCACTCTTGAACGCTTGTTTCAGTGATACTAGGGGCACTCTTGACCGCTTGTTTCATCAATCCTAGGGGCACTCTTGACCGCTTGTTTCAGTGATACTAGGGGCACTTTTGACCGCTTGTTTCAGTGATACTAGGGGCACTCTTGACCGCTTGTTTCATCCATACTAGGGGCACTCTTGACCGCTTGTTTCATCCATACTAGGGGCACTCTTGACCGCTTGTTTCAGTGATACTAGGGGCACTCTTGACCGCTTGTTTCAGTGATACTAGGGGCACTCTTGACCGCTTGTTTCATCCATACTAGGGGCACTCTTGACCGCTTGTTTCAGTGATACTAGGGGCACTCTTGACCGCTTGTTTCATCAATCCTAGGGGCACTCTTGACCGCTTGTTTCAGTGATACTAGGGGCACTTTGACCGCTTGTTTCAGTGATACTAGGGGCACTTTTGACCGCTTGTTTCATCAATCCTAGGGGCACTCTTGACCGCTTGTTTCAGTGATACTAGGGGCACTTTTGACCGCTTGTTTCAGTGATACTAGGGGCACTCTTGACTGCTTGTTTCATCCATACTAGGGGCACTCTTGACCGCTTGTTTCATCCATACTAGGGGCACTCTTGACCGCTTGTTTCAGTGATACTAGGGGCACTCTTGACCGCTTGTTTCAGTGATACTAGGGGGACTTTGAACGCTTGTTTCAGTGATACTAGGGGCACTTTTGACCGCTTGTTTCAGTGATACTAGGGGCACTCTTGACCGCTTGTTTCATCCACATTGGGGGCACTTTTGACCGCTTGTTTCAGTGATACTAGGGGCACTCTTGACCGCTTGTTTCAGTGATACTAGGGGCACTCTTGACCGCTTGTTTCATCCATACTAGGGGCACTCTTGACCGCTTGTTTCAGTGATACTAGGGGCACTCTTGACCGCTTGTTTCATCAATCCTAGGGGCACTCTTGACCGCTTGTTTCAGTGATACTAGGGGCACTCTTGACCGCTTGTTTCAGTGATACTAGGGGCACTCTTGACCGCTTGTTTCATCCATACTAGGGGCACTCTTGACCGCTTGTTTCAGTGATACTAGGGGCACTCTTGACCGCTTGTTTCATCCATACTAGGGGCACTCTTGACCGCTTGTTTCAGTGATACTAGGGGCACTCTTGACCGCTTGTTTCATCAATCCTAGGGGCACTCTTGACCGCTTGTTTCAGTGATACTAGGGGCACTTTTGACCGCTTGTTTCAGTGATACTAGGGGCACTCTTGACCGCTTGTTTCATCCATACTAGGGGCACTTTTGACCGCTTGTTTCAGTGATACTAGGGGCACTCTTGAACGCTTGTTTCAGTGATACTAGGGGCACTCTTGACCGCTTGTTTCATCAATCCTAGGGGCACTCTTGACCGCTTGTTTCAGTGATACTAGGGGCACTTTTGACCGCTTGTTTCAGTGATACTAGGGGCACTCTTGACCGCTTGTTTCATCCATACTAGGGGCACTCTTGACCGCTTGTTTCATCCATACTAGGGGCACTCTTGACCGCTTGTTTCAGTGATACTAGGGGCACTCTTGACCGCTTGTTTCAGTGATACTAGGGGCACTCTTGACCGCTTGTTTCATCCATACTAGGGGCACTCTTGACCGCTTGTTTCAGTGATACTAGGGGCACTCTTGACCGCTTGTTTCATCAATCCTAGGGGCACTCTTGACCGCTTGTTTCAGTGATACTAGGGGCACTTTGACCGCTTGTTTCAGTGATACTAGGGGCACTTTTGACCGCTTGTTTCATCAATCCTAGGGGCACTCTTGACCGCTTGTTTCAGTGATACTAGGGGCACTTTTGACCGCTTGTTTCAGTGATACTAGGGGCACTCTTGACTGCTTGTTTCATCCATACTAGGGGCACTCTTGACCGCTTGTTTCATCCATACTAGGGGCACTCTTGACCGCTTGTTTCAGTGATACTAGGGGCACTCTTGACCGCTTGTTTCAGTGATACTAGGGGCACTTTGACCGCTTGTTTCAGTGATACTAGGGGCACTTTTGACCGCTTGTTTCAGTGATACTAGGGGCACTCTTGACCGCTTGTTTCATCCATACTAGGGGCACTTTTGACCGCTTGTTTCAGTGATACTAGGGGCACTCTTGACCGCTTGTTTCATCAATCCTAGGGGCACTCTTGACCGCTTGTTTCAGTGATACTAGGGGCACTTTTGACCGCTTGTTTCAGTGATACTAGGGGCACTCTTGACCGCTTGTTTCATCCATACTAGGGGCACTCTTGACCGCTTGTTTCATCCATACTAGGGGCACTCTTGACCGCTTGTTTCAGTGATACTAGGGGCACTCTTGACCGCTTGTTTCAGTGATACTAGGGGCACTCTTGACCGCTTGTTTCATCAATCCTAGGGGCACTCTTGACCGCTTGTTTCAGTGATACTAGGGGCACTTTGACCGCTTGTTTCAGTGATACTAGGGGCACTTTTGACCGCTTGTTTCAGTGATACTAGGGGCACTCTTGACCGCTTGTTTCATCCATACTAGGGGCACTTTTGACCGCTTGTTTAGGTGATACTAGGGGCACTCTTGAACGCTTGTTTCAGTGATACTAGGGGCACTCTTGACCGCTTGTTTCATCAATCCTAGGGGCACTCTTGACCGCTTGTTTCAGTGATACTAGGGGCACTTTTGACCGCTTGTTTCAGTGATACTAGGGGCACTCTTGACCGCTTGTTTCATCCATACTAGGGGCACTCTTGACCGCTTGTTTCATCCATACTAGGGGCACTCTTGACCGCTTGTTTCAGTGATACTAGGGGCACTCTTGACCGCTTGTTTCAGTGATACTAGGGGCACTTTGACCGCTTGTTTCAGTGATACTAGGGGCACTTTTGACCGCTTGTTTCAGTGATACTAGGGGCACTCTTGACCGCTTGTTTCATCCATACTAGGGGCACTTTTGACCGCTTGTTTCAGTGATACTAGGGGCACTCTTGAACGCTTGTTTCAGTGATACTAGGGGCACTCTTGACCGTTTGTTTCATCCATACTAGGGGCACTTTTGACCGCTTGTTTCAGTGATACTAGGGGCACTTTTGACCGCTTGTTTCAGTGATACTAGGGGCACTCTTGACCGCTTGTTTCAGTAATACTGGGGGCACTCTTGACCGCTTGTTTCATCCATACTAGGGGCACTCTTGACCGCTTGTTTCAGTGATACTAGGGGCACTCTTGACCGCTTGTTTCATCAATCCTAGGGGCACTTTTGACCGCTTGTTTCATCCATACTAGGGGCACTCTTGACCGCTTGTTTCAGTGATACTAGGGGCATTCTTGACCGCTTGTTTCATCCATACTAGGGGCACTCTTGACTGCTTGTTTCATCCATCCTAGAGGCACTCTTGACCGCTTGTTTCATCCATCCTAGGGGACCTCTTGACCGCTTGTTTCAGTGATACTAGGGGAACTCTTGACCGCTTGTTTCAGTGATACTAGGGGCACTCTTGACCGCTTTTTTCAGTGGTACTAGGGGCACTCTTGACCGCTTGTTTCATCAATCCTAGGGGCACTCTTGACCGCTTGTTTCAGTGATACTATGGGCACTCTTGACCGCTTGTTTCAGTGATACTAGGGGCACTCTTGACCGCTTGTTACATCCACACTAGGGGCACTCTTGACCGCTTGTCTCATCCATCCTAGGGGCACTCTTGACCGCTTGTTTCATCCATACTAGGGGCACTCTTGACCGCTTGTTTCAGTGATACAAGGGGCACTCTTGACCGCTTGTTTCAGTGATACTGGGGGCACTCTTGACCGCTTGTTTCATCCATACTAGGGGCACTCTTGACCGCTTGTTTCAGTGATACTAGGGGCACTCTTGACCGCTTGTTTCATCAATCCTAGGGGCACTCTTGACCGCTTGTTTCAGTGATACTAGGGGCACTCTTGACCGCTTGTTTCAGTGATACTAGGGGCACTCTTGACCGCTTGTTTCATCCATACTAGGGGCACTCTTGACCGCTTGTTTCAGTGATACTAGGGGCACTCTTGACCGCTTGTTTCATCCATACTAGGGGCACTCTTGACCGCTTGTTTCAGTCATACTAGGGGCACTCTTGACCGCTTGTTTCATCAATCCTAGGGGCACTCTTGACCGCTTGTTTCAGTGATACTAGGGGCACTTTTGACCGCTTGTTTCAGTGATACTAGGGGCACTCTTGACCGCTTGTTTCATCCATACTAGGGGCACTTTTGACCGCTTGTTTCAGTGATACTAGGGGCACTCTTAAACGCTTGTTTCAGTGATACTAGGGGCACTCTTGACCGCTTGTTTCATCAATCCTAGGGGAACTCTTGACCGCTTGTTTCAGTGATACTAGGGGCACTTTTGACCGCTTGTTTCAGTGATACTAGGGGCACTCTTGACCGCTTGTTTCATCCATACTAGGGGCACTCTTGACCGCTTGTTTCATCCATACTAGGGGCACTCTTGACCGCTTGTTTCAGTGATACTAGGGGCACTCTTGACCGCTTGTTTCATCCATACTAGGGGCACTCTTGATCGCTTGTTTCAGTGATACTAGGGGCACTCTTGACCGCTTGTTTCATCAATCCTAGGGGCACTCTTGACCGCTTGTTTCAGTGATACTAGGGGCACTTTTGACCGCTTGTTTCAGTGATACTAGGGGCACTCTTGACCGCTTGTTTCATCCATACTAGGGGCACTTTTGACCGCTTGTTTCAGTGATACTAGGGGCACTCTTGAACGCTTGTTTCAGTGATACTAGGGGCACTCTTGACCGCTTGTTTCATCCATACTAGGGGCACTCTTGACCGCTTGTTTCAGTGATACTAGGGGCACTCTTGACCGCTTGTTTCAGTGATACTAGGGGCACTTTTGACCGCTTGTTTCAGTGATACTAGGGGCACTCTTGACCGCTTGTTTCAGTGATACTAGGGGCACTCTTGACCGCTTGTTTCAGTGATACTAGGGGCACTCTTGACCGCTTGTTTCATCCATTCTAGGGGCACTTTTGACCGCTTGTTTCATCCATACTAGGGGCACTTTTGACCGCTTGTTTCAGTGATACTAGGGGCACTTTTGACCGCTTGTTTCATCCATACTAGGGGCACTCTTGACCGCTTGTTTCAGTGATACTAGGGGCACTCTTGACCGCTTGTTTCATCCATCCTAGGGGCACTCTTGACCGCTTGTTTCATCCATACTAGGGGCACTCTTGACCGCTTGTTTCAGTGATACAAGGGGCACTCTTGACCGCTTGTTTCAGTGATACTGGGGGCACTCTTGACCGCTTGTTACATCCACACTAGGGGCACTCTTGACCGCTTGTCTCATCCATCCTAGGGGCACTCTTGACCGCTTGTTTCATCCATACTAGGGGCACTCTTGACCGCTTGTTTCAGTGATACAAGGGGCACTCTTGACCGCTTGTTTCAGTGATACTGGGGGCACTCTTGACCGCTTGTTTCATCCATACTAGGGGCACTCTTGACCGCTTGTTTCAGTGATACTAGGGGCACTCTTGACCGCTTGTTTCATCAATCCTAGGGGCACTCTTGACCGCTTGTTTCAGTGATACTAGGGGCACTCTTGACCGCTTGTTTCAGTGATACTAGGGGCACTCTTGACCGCTTGTTTCATCCATACTAGGGGCACTCTTGACCGCTTGTTTCAGTGATACTAGGGGCACTCTTGACCGCTTGTTTCATCCATACTAGGGGCACTCTTGACCGCTTGTTTCAGTGATACTAGGGGCACTCTTGACCGCTTGTTTCATCAATCCTAGGGGCACTCTTGACCGCTTGTTTCAGTGATACTAGGGGCACTTTTGACCGCTTGTTTCAGTGATACTAGGGGCACTCTTGACCGCTTGTTTCATCCATACTAGGGGCACTTTTGACCGCTTGTTTCAGTGATACTAGGGGCACTCTTAAACGCTTGTTTCAGTGATACTAGGGGCACTCTTGACCGCTTGTTTCATCAATCCTAGGGGCACTCTTGACCGCTTGTTTCAGTGATACTAGGGGCACTTTTGACCGCTTGTTTCAGTGATACTAGGGGCACTCTTGACCGCTTGTTTCATCCATACTAGGGGCACTCTTGACCGCTTGTTTCATCCATACTAGGGGCACTCTTGACCGCTTGTTTCAGTGATACTAGGGGCACTCTTGACCGCTTGTTTCATCCATACTAGGGGCACTCTTGACCGCTTGTTTCAGTGATACTAGGGACACTCTTGACCGCTTGTTTCATCAATCTTAGGGGCACTCTTGACCGCTTGTTTCAGTGATACTAGGGGCACTTTTGACCGCTTGTTTCAGTGATACTAGGGGCACTCTTGACCGCTTGTTTCATCCATACTAGGGGCACTTTTGACCGCTTGTTTCAGTGATACTAGGGGCACTTTTGACCGCTTGTTTCATCCATACTAGGGGCACTTTTGACCGCTTGTTTCAGTGATACTAGGGGCACTTTTGACCGCTTGTTTCATCCATACTAGGGGCACTCTTGACCGCTTGTTTCAGTGATACTAGGGGCACTCTTGACCGCTTGTTTCAGTGATACTAGGGGCACTCTTGACCGCTTGTTTCAGTGATACTAGGGGCACTCTTGACCGCTTGTTTCATCCATACTAGGGGCACTTTTGACCGCTTGTTTCAGTGATACTAGGGGCACTCTTGACCGCTTGTTTCAGTGATGCTAGGGGCACTCTTGACCGCTTGTTTCATCAATCCTAGGGGCACTTTTGACCGCTTGTTTCAGTGATACTAGGGGCACTCTTGACCGCTTGTTTCAGTGATACTAGGGGCACTCTTGACCGCTTGTTTCATCAATCCTAGGGCCACTTTTGACCGCTTGTTTCAGTGATACTAGGGGCACTTTTGACCGCTTGTTTCATCCATCCTAGGGGCACTTTTGACCGCTTGTTTCAGTGATACTAGGGGCACTCTTGACCGCTTGTTTCAGTGATACCGGGGGCACTCTTGACCGCTTGTTTCATCCATACTAGGGGCACTCTTGACCGCTTGTTTCAGTGATACTAGGGGCACTCTTGACCGCTTGTTCCATCAATCCTAGGGGCACTCTTGACCGCTTGTTTCAGTGATACTAGGGGCACTCTTGACCGCTTGTTTCATCAATCCTAGGGGCACTTTTGACCGCTTGTTTCAGTGATACTGGGGGCACTCTTGACCGCTTGTTTCATCCATACTAGGGGCACTCTTGACCGCTTGTTTCAGTGATACTAGGGGCACTCTTGACCGCTTGTTTCATCCATCCTAGAGGCACTCTTGACCGCTTGTTTCATCCATCCTAGGGGACCTCTTGACCGCTTGTTTCAGTGATACTAGGGGAACTCTTGACCGCTTGTTTCAGTGATACTAGGGGCACTCTTGACCGCTTGTTTCAGTGGTACTAGGGGCACTCTTGACCGCTTGTTTCATCAATCCTAGGGGCACTCTTGACCGCTTGTTTCAGTGATACTATGGGCACTCTTGACCGCTTGTTTCAGTGATACTAGGGGCACTCTTGACCGCTTGTTACATCCACACTAGGGGCACTCTTGACCGCTTGTCTCATCCATCCTAGGGGCACTCTTGACCGCTTGTTTCATCCATACTAGGGGCACTCTTGACCGCTTGTTTCAGTGATACTAGGGGCACTCTTGACCGCTTGTTTCAGTGATACTAGGGGCACTCTTGACCGCTTGTTTCATCCATACTAGGGGCACTCTTGACCGCTTGTTTCATCCATACTAGGGGCACTCTTGACCGCTTGTTTCAGTGATACTAGGGGCACTCTTGACCGCTTGTTTCATCCATACTAGGGGCACTCTTGACCGCTTGTTTCAGTGATACTAGGGACACTCTTGACCGCTTGTTTCATCAATCTTAGGGGCACTCTTGACCGCTTGTTTCAGTGATACTAGGGGCACTTTTGACCGCTTGTTTCAGTGATACTAGGGGCACTCTTGACCGCTTGTTTCATCCATACTAGGGGCACTTTTGACCGCTTGTTTCAGTGATACTAGGGGCACTTTTGACCGCTTGTTTCATCCATACTAGGGGCACTTTTGACCGCTTGTTTCAGTGATACTAGGGGCACTTTTGACCGCTTGTTTCATCCATACTAGGGGCACTCTTGACCGCTTGTTTCAGTGATACTAGGGGCACTCTTGACCGCTTGTTTCAGTGATACTAGGGGCACTCTTGACCGCTTGTTTCAGTGATACTAGGGGCACTCTTGACCGCTTGTTTCATCCATACTAGGGGCACTTTTGACCGCTTGTTTCAGTGATACTAGGGGCACTCTTGACCGCTTGTTTCAGTGATGCTAGGGGCACTCTTGACCGCTTGTTTCATCAATCCTAGGGGCACTTTTGACCGCTTGTTTCAGTGATACTAGGGGCACTCTTGACCGCTTGTTTCAGTGATACTAGGGGCACTCTTGACCGCTTGTTTCATCAATCCTAGGGCCACTTTTGACCGCTTGTTTCAGTGATACTAGGGGCACTTTTGACCGCTTGTTTCATCCATCCTAGGGGCACTTTTGACCGCTTGTTTCAGTGATACTAGGGGCACTCTTGACCGCTTGTTTCAGTGATACCGGGGGCACTCTTGACCGCTTGTTTCATCCATACTAGGGGCACTCTTGACCGCTTGTTTCAGTGATACTAGGGGCACTCTTGACCGCTTGTTCCATCAATCCTAGGGGCACTCTTGACCGCTTGTTTCAGTGATACTAGGGGCACTCTTGACCGCTTGTTTCATCAATCCTAGGGGCACTTTTGACCGCTTGTTTCAGTGATACTGGGGGCACTCTTGACCGCTTGTTTCATCCATACTAGGGGCACTCTTGACCGCTTGTTTCAGTGATACTAGGGGCACTCTTGACCGCTTGTTTCATCCATCCTAGAGGCACTCTTGACCGCTTGTTTCAGTGATACTAGGGGCACTCTTGACCGCTTGTTTCATCAATCCTAGGGGCACTCTTGACCGCTTGTTTCAGTGATACTAGGGGCATTCTTGACCGCTTGTTTCATCCATACTAGGGGCACTCTTGACCGCTTGTTTCAGTGATACTAGGGGCACTCTTGACCGCTTGTTTCAGTGATACTGGGGGCACTCTTGACCGCTTGTTTCATCCATACTAGGGGCACTCTTGACCGCTTGTTTCAGTGATACTAGGGGCACTCTTGACCGCTTGTTTCATCCATCCTAGAGGCACTCTTGACCGCTTGTTTCATCCATCCTAGGGGACCTCTTGACCGCTTGTTTCAGTGATACTAGGGGAACTCTTGACCGCTTGTTTCAGTGATACTAGGGGCACTCTTGACCGCTTGTTTCAGTGGTACTAGGGGCACTCTTGACCGCTTGTTTCATCAATCCTAGGGGCACTCTTGACCGCTTGTTTCAGTGATACTATGGGCACTCTTGACCGCTTGTTTCAGTGATACTAGGGGCACTCTTGACCGCTTGTTACATCCACACTAGGGGCACTCTTGACCGCTTGTCTCATCCATCCTAGGGGCACTCTTGACCGCTTGTTTCATCCATACTAGGGGCACTCTTGACCGCTTGTTTCAGTGATACTAGGGGCACTCTTGACCGCTTGTTTCAGTGATACTGGGGGCACTCTTGACCGCTTGTTTCATCCATACTAGGGGCACTCTTGACCGCTTGTTTCAGTGATACTAGGGGAACTCTTGACCGCTTGTTTCATCCATACTAGGGGCACTCTTGACCGCTTGTTTCAGTGATACTAGGGGCACTCTTGACCGCTTGTTTCATCCATACTAGGGGCACTCTTGACCGCTTGTTTCAGTGATACTAGGGGCACTCTTGACCGCTTGTTTCATCAATCCTAGGGGCACTCTTGACCGCTTGTTTCAGTGATACTAGGGGCACTCTTGACCGCTTGTTTCAGTGATACTAGGGGCAGTCTTGACCGCTTGTTTCATCCATACTAGGGGCACTCTTGACCGCTTGTTTCAGTGATACTAGGGGCACTCTTGACCGCTTGTTTCATCCATACTAGGGGCACGCTTGACCGCTTGTTTCAGTGATACTAGGGGCACTCTTGACCGCTTGTTTCATCAATCCTAGGGGCACTCTTGACCGCTTGTTTCAGTGATACTAGGGGCACTTTTGACCGCTTGTTTCAGTGATACTAGGGGCACTCTTGACCGCTTGTTTCATCCATACTAGGGGCACTTTTGACCGCTTGTTTCAGTGATACTAGGGGCACTCTTGAACGCTTGTTTAAGTGATACTAGGGGCACTCTTGACCGCTTGTTTCATCAATCCTAGGGGCACTCTTGACCGCTTGTTTCAGTGATACTAGGGGCACTTTTGACCGCTTGTTTCAGTGATACTAGGGGCACTCTTGACCGCTTGTTTCATCCATACTAGGGGCACTTTTGACCGCTTGTTTCATCCATACTAGGGGCACTCTTGACCGCTTGTTTCAGTGATACTAGGGGCACTCTTGACCGCTTGTTTCAGTGATACTAGGGGCACTCTTGACCGCTTGTTTCATCAATCCTAGGGGCACTCTTGACCGCTTGTTTCAGTGATACTAGGGGCACTCTTGACCGCTTGTTTCAGTGATACTAGGGGCACTCTTGACCGCTTGTTTCATCCATACTAGGGGCACTTTTGACCGCTTGTTTCAGTGATACTAGGGGCACTCTTGACCGCTTGTTTCAGTGATACTAGGTGCACTCTTGACCGCTTGTTTCATCAATCCTAGGGGCACTTTTGACCGCTTGTTTCAGTGATACTAGGGGCACTCTTGACCGCTTGTTTCATCCATACTAGGGGCACTCTTGACCGCTTGTTTCAGTGATACTAGGGGCACTCTTGACCGCTTGTTTCATCAATCCTAGGGCCACTTTTGACCGCTTGTTTCAGTGATACTAGGGGCACTTTTGACCGCTTGTTTCATCCATCCTAGGGGCACTTTTGACCGCTTGTTTCAGTGATACTAGGGGCACTCTTGACCGTTTGTTTCAGTGATACCGGGGGCACTCTTGACCGCTTGTTTCATCCATACTAGGGGCACTCTTGACCGCTTGTTTCAGTGATACTAGGGGCACTCTTGACCGCTTGTTTCATCAATCCTAGGGGCACTCTTGACCGCTTGTTTCAGTGATACTAGGGGCACTCTTGACCGCTTGTTTCATCAATCCTAGGGGCACTTTTGACCGCTTTTTTCAGTGATACTAGGGGCACTTTTGACCGCTTGTTTCAGTGATACTAGGGGCACTCTTGACCGCTTGTTTCAGTGATACTGGGGGCACTCTTGACCGCTTGTTTCATCCATACTAGGGGCACTCTTGACCGCTTGTTTCAGTGATACTAGGGGCACTCTTGACCGCTTGTTTCATCAATCCTAGGGGCACTTTTGACCGCTTGTTTCATCCATACTAGGGGCACTCTTGACCGCTTGTTTCAGTGATACTAGGGGCACTCTTGACCGCTTGTTTCATCCATACTAGGGGAACTCTTGACCGCTTGTTTCAGTGATACTAGGGGCACTCTTGACCGCTTGTTTCAGTGATACTGGGGGCACTCTTGACCGCTTGTTTCATCCATACTAGGGGCACACTTGACCGCTTGTTTCAGTGATACTAGGGGCACTCTTGACCGCTTGTTTCATCCATCCTAGAGGCACTCTTGACCGCTTGTTTCATCCATCCTAGGGGACCTCTTGACCGCTTGTTTCAGTGATACTAGGGGAACTCTTGACCGCTTGTTTCAGTGATACTAGGGGCACTCTTGACCGCTTGTTTCAGTGGTACTAGGGGCACTCTTGACCGCTTGTTTCAGTGATACTAGGGGCACTCTTGACCGCTTGTTTCAGTGATACTAGGGGCACTCTTGACCGCTTGTTACATCCACACTAGGGGCACTCTTGACCGCTAGTCTCATCCATCCTAGGGGCACTCTTGACCGCTTGTTTCATCCATACTAGGGGCACTCTTGACCGCTTGTTTCAGTGATACTAGGGGCACTCTTGACCGCTTGTTTCAGTGATACTGGGGGCACTCTTGACCGCTTGTTTCATCCATACTAGGGGCACTCTTGACCGCTTGTTTCAATGATACTAGGGGCACTCTTGACCGCTTGTTTCATCCATACTAGGGGCACTCTTGACCGCTTGTTTCAGTGATACTAGGGGCACTCTTGACCGCTTGTTTCATCCATACTAGGGGCACTCTTGACCGCTTGTTTCAGTGATACTAGGGGCACTCTTGACCGCTTGTTTCATCAATCCTAGGGGCACTCTTGACCGCTTGTTTCAGTGATACTAGGGGCACTCTTGACCGCTTGTTTCAGTGATACTAGGGGCACTCTTGACCGCTTGTTTCATCCATACTAGGGGCACTTTTGACCGCTTGTTTCAGTGATACTAGGGGCACTCTTGACCGCTTGTTTCAGTAATACTAGGGGCACTCTTGACCGCTTGTTTCATCCATACTAGGGGCACTCTTGACCGCTTGTTTCAGTGATACTAGGGGCAGTCTTGACCGCTTGTTTCAGTGATACTAGGGGCACTCTTGACCGCTTGTTTCAGTGATACTAGGGGCACTCTTGACCGCTTGTTTCATCCAAACTAGGGGCACTCTTGACCGCTTGTTTCAGTGATACTAGGGGCACTCTTGACCGCTTGTTTCAGTGATACTAGGGGCACTCTTGACCGCTTGTTTCATCAATCCTAGGGGCACTCTTGACCGCTTGTTTCAGTGATACTAGGGGCACTCTTGACCGCTTGTTTCAGTGAAACTAGGGGCACTCTTGACCGCTTGTTTCATCCATACTAGGGGCACTTTTGACCGCTTGTTTCAGTGATACTAGGGGCACTCTTGACCGCTTGTTTCAGTGATACTAGGGGCACTCTTGACCGCTTGTTTCATCAATCCTAGGGGCACTTTTGACCGCTTGTTTCAGTGATACTAGGGGCACTCTTGACCGCTTGTTTCATCCATACTAGGGGCACTCTTGACCGCTTGTTTCAGTGATACTAGGGGCACTCTTGACCGCTTGTTTCATCAATCCTAGGGGCACTTTTGACCGCTTGTTTCAGTGATACTAGGGGCACTTTTGACCGCTTGTTTCATCCATCCTAGGGGCACTTTTGACCGCTTGTTTCAGTGATACTAGGGGCACTCTTGACCGCTTGTTTCAGTGATACTGGGGGCACTCTTGACCGCTTGTTTCATCCATACTAGGGGCACTCTTGACCGCTTGTTTCAGTGATACTAGGGGCACTCTTGACCGCTTGTTTCATCAATCCTAGGGGCACTCTTGACCGCTTGTTTCAGTGATACTAGGGGCACTCTTGACCGCTTGTTTCATCAATCCTAGGGGCACTTTTGACCGCTTGTTTCAGTGATACTAGGGGCACTTTTGACCGCTTGTTTCAGTGATACTAGGGGCACTCTTGACCGCTTGTTTCAGTGATACTGGGGGAACTCTTGACCGCTTGTTTCATCCATACTAGGGGCACTCTTGACCGCTTGTTTCAGTGATACTAGGGGCACTCTTGACCGCTTGTTTCATCAATCCTAGGGGCACTTTTGACCGCTTGTTTCATCCATACTAGGGGCACTCTTGACCGCTTGTTTCAGTGATACTAGGGGCACTCTTGACCGCTTGTTTCATCCATACTAGGGGCACTCTTGACCGCTTGTTTCAGTGATACTAGGGGCACTCTTGACCGCTTGTTTCATCCATCCTAGAGGCACTCTTAACCGCTTGTTTCATCCATCCTAGGGGAACTCTTGACCGCTTGTTTCAGTGATACTAGGGGCACTCTTGACCGCTTGTTTCAGTGGTACTAGGGGCACTCTTGACCGCTTGTTTCAGTGGTACTAGGGGCACTCTTGACCGCTTGTTACATCCACACTAGGGGCACTCTTGACCGCTTGTTTCATCCATCCTAGGGGCACTCTTGACCGCTTGTTTCATCCATCCTAGGGGCACTCTTGACCGCTTGTTTCATCCATCCTAGGGGCACTCTTGACCGCTTGTTTCATCCATACTAGGGTCACTCTTGACCGCTTGTTTCAGTGATACTAAGGTCACTCTTGACCGCTTTTTTCAGTGATACTAGGGGCACTATTGACCGCTTGTTTCAGTGATACTAGGGGCACTCTTGACCGCTTGTTTCATCCATACTAGGGGCACTCTTGACCGCTTGTTTCAGTGATACTAGGGGCACTCTTGACCGCTTGTTTCATCCATACTAGGGGCACTTTTGACCGCTTGTTTCAGTGATACTAGGGGCACTCTTGACCGCTTGTTTCATCCATACTAGGGGCACTCTTGACCTCTTGTTTCAGTGATACTAGGGGCACTCTTGACCGCTTGTTTCATCAATCCTAGGGGCACTTTTGACCGCTTGTTTCAGTGATACTAGGGGCACTTTTGACCGCTTGTTTCAGTGATACTAGGGGCACTCTTGACCGCTTGTTTCATCCATCCTAGGGGCACTTTTGACCGCTTGTTTCAGTGATACTAGGGGCACTCTTGACCGCTTGTTTCAGTGATACTGGGGGCACTCTTGACCGCTTGTTTCATCCATACTAGGGGCACTCTTGACCGCTTGTTTCAGTGATACTAGGGGCACTCTTGACCGCTTGTTTCATCAATCCTAGGGGCACTCTTGACCGCTTGTTTCAGTGATACTAGGGGCACTCTTGACCGCTTGTTTCATCAATCCTAGGGGCACTTTTGACCGCTTGTTTCAGTGATACTAGGGGCACTTTTGACCGCTTGTTTCAGTGATACTAGGGGCACTCTTGACCGCTTGTTTCAGTGATACTGGGGGCACTTTTGACCGCTTGTTTCATCCATACTAGGGGCACTCTTGACCGCTTGTTTCATTGATACTAGGGGCACTCTTGACCGCTTGTTTCATCCATACTAGGGGCACTCTTGACCGCTTGTTTCAGTGATACTAGGGGCACTCTTGACCGCTTGTTTCAGTGATACTGGGGGCACTCTTGACCGCTTGTTTCATCCATACTAGGGGCACTCTTGACCGCTTGTTTCAGTGATACTAGGGGCACTCTTGACCGCTTGTTTCATCCATCCTAGGGGCACTCTTGACCGCTTGTTTCATCCATCCTAGGGGAACTCTTGACCGCTTGTTTCAGTGATACTAGGGGAACTCTTGACCGCTTGTTTCAGTGATACTAGGGACACTCTTGACCGCTTGTTTCATCCATCCTAGGGGCACTCTTGACCGCTTGTTTCAGTGGTACTAGGGGAACTCTTGACCGCTTGTTTCAGTGGTACTAGGGGCACTCTTGACCGCTTGTTACATCCACACTAGGGGCACTCTTGACCGCTTGTTTCATCCATCCTAGGGGCACTCTTGACCGCTTGTTTCATCCATCCTAGGGGCACTCTTGACCGCTTGTTTCATCCATACTAGGGTCACTCTTGACCGCTTATTTCAGTGATACTAAGGTCACTCTTGACCGCTTGTTTCAGTGATACTAGGGGCACTCTTGACCGCTTGTTTCAGTGATACTAGGGGCACTCTTGACCGCTTGTTTCATCCATACTAGGGGCACTCTTGACCGCTTGTTTCAGTGATACTAGGGGCACTCTTGACCGCTTGTTTCATCCATACTAGGGGCACTCTTGACCGCTTGTTTCAGTGATACTAGGGGCACTCTTGACCGCTTGTTTCATCCATACTAGGGGCACTTTTGACCGCTTGTTTCAGTGATACTAGGGGCACTCTTGACCGCTTGTTTCAGTGATACTAGGGGCACTCTTGACCGCTTGTTTCATCAATCCTAGGGGCACTTTTGACCGCTTGTTTCAGTGATACTAGGGGCACTCTTGACCGCATGTTTCATCCATACTAGGGGCACTCTCGACCGCTTGTTTCATCCATACTAGGGGCACTCTCGACCGCTTGTTTCAGTGATACTAGGGGCACTCTTGACCGCTTGTTTCATCAATCCTAGGGGCACTTTTGACCGCTTGTTTCAGTGATACTAGGGGCACTTTTGACCGCTTGTTTCATCCATCCTAGGGGCACTTTTGACCGCTTGTTTCAGTGATACTAGGGGCACTCTTGACCGCTTGTTTCAGTGATACTGGGGGCACTCTTGACCGCTTGTTTCATCCATACTAGGGGCACTCTTGACCGCTTGTTTCAGTGATACTAGGGGCACTCTTGACCGCTTGTTTCATCAATCCTAGGGGCACTCTTGACCGCTTGTTTCAGTGATACTAGGGGCACTCTTGACCGCTTGTTTCATCAATCCTAGGGGCACTTTTGACCGCTTGTTTCAGTGATACTAGGGGCACTTTTGACCGCTTGTTTCAGTGATACTAGGGGCACTCTTGACCGCTTGTTTCAGTGGTACTGGGGGCACTCTTGACCGCTTGTTTCATCCATCCTAGGGGCACTCTTGACCGCTTGTTTCATCCATCCTAGGGGCACTCTTGACCGCTTGTTTCATCCATCCTAGGGGAACTCTTGACCGCTTGTTTCAGTGATACTAGGGGAACTCTTGACCGCTTGTTTCAGTGATACTAGGGGCACTCTTGACCGCTTGTTTCATCCTACCTAGGGGCACTCTTGACCGCTTGTTTCAGTGGTACTAGGGGAACTCTTGACCGCTTGTTTCAGTGGTACTAGGGGCACTCTTGACCGCTTGTTACATCCACACTAGGGGCACTCTTGACCGCTTGTTTCATCCATCCTAGGGGCACTCTTGACCGCTTGTTTCATCCATCCTAGGGGCACTCTTGACCGCTTGTTTCATCCATACTAGGGTCACTCTTGACCGCTTATTTCAGTGATACTAAGGTCACTCTTGACCGCTTGTTTCAGTGATACTAGGGGCACTCTTGACCGCTTGTTTCAGTGATACTAGGGGCACTCTTGACCGCTTGTTTCATCCATACTAGGGGCACTCTTGACCGCTTGTTTCAGTGATACTAGGGGCACTCTTGACCGCTTGTTTCATCCATACTAGGGGCACTCTTGACCGCTTGTTTCAGTGATACTAGGGGCACTCTTGACCGCTTGTTTCATCCATACTAGGGGCACTCTTGACCGCTTGTTTCACTGATACTAGGGGCACTCTTGACCGCTTGTTTCATCCATACTAGGGGCACTTTTGACCGCTTGTTTCAGTGATACTAGGGGCACTCTTGACCGCTTGTTTCAGTGATACTAGGGGCACTCTTGACCGCTTGTTTCATCAATCCTAGGGGCACTTTTGACCGCTTGTTTCAGTGATACTAGGGGCACTCTTGACCGCTTGTTTCATCCATACTAGGGGCACTCTCGACCGCTTGTTTCAGTGATACTAGGGGCACTCTTGACCGCTTGTTTCATCAATCCTAGGGGCACTTTTGACCGCTTGTTTCAGTGATACTAGGGGCACTTTTGACCGCTTGTTTCATCCATCCTAGGGGCACTTTTGACCGCTTGTTTCAGTGATACTAGGGGCACTCTTGACCGCTTGTTTCAGTGATACTGGGGGCACTCTTGACCGCTTGTTTCATCCATACTAGGGGCACTCTTGACCGCTTGTTTCAATGATACTAGGGGCACTCTTGACCGCTTGTTTCATCCATACTAGGGGCACTCTTGACCGCTTGTTTCAGTGATACTAGGGGCACTCTTGACCGCTTGTTTCATCCATACTAGGGGCACTCTTGACCGCTTGTTTCAGTGATACTAGGGGCACTCTTGACCGCTTGTTTCATCAATCCTAGGGGCACTCTTGACCGCTTGTTTCAGTGATACTAGGGGCACTCTTGACCGCTTGTTTCAGTGATACTAGGGGCACTCTTGACCGCTTGTTTCATCCATACTAGGGGCACTTTTGACCGCTTGTTTCATCCATACTAGGGGCACTCTTGACCGCTTGTTTCAGTGATACTAGGGGCACTCTTGACCGCTTGTTTCATCAATCCTAGGGGCACTCTTGACCGCTTGTTTCAGTGATACTAGGGGCACTCTTGACCGCTTGTTTCAGTGATACTAGGGGCACTCTTGACCGCTTGTTTCATCCATACTAGGGGCACTTTTGACCGCTTGTTTCAGTGATACTAGGGGCACTCTTGACCGCTTGTTTCAGTAATACTAGGGGCACTCTTGACCGCTTGTTTCATCCATACTAGGGGCACTCTTGACCGCTTGTTTCAGTGATACTAGGGGCAGTCTTGACCGCTTGTTTCAGTGATACTAGGGGCACTCTTGACCGCTTGTTTCAGTGATACTAGGGGCACTCTTGACCGCTTGTTTCATCCAAACTAGGGGCACTCTTGACCGCTTGTTTCAGTGATACTAGGGGCACTCTTGACCGCTTGTTTCAGTGATACTAGGGGCACTCTTGACCGCTTGTTTCATCAATCCTAGGGGCACTCTTGACCGCTTGTTTCAGTGATACTAGGGGCACTCTTGACCGCTTGTTTCAGTGAAACTAGGGGCACTCTTGACCGCTTGTTTCATCCATACTAGGGGCACTTTTGACCGCTTGTTTCAGTGATACTAGGGGCACTCTTGACCGCTTGTTTCAGTGATACTAGGGGCACTCTTGACCGCTTGTTTCATCAATCCTAGGGGCACTTTTGACCGCTTGTTTCAGTGATACTAGGGGCACTCTTGACCGCTTGTTTCATCCATACTAGGGGCACTCTTGACCGCTTGTTTCAGTGATACTAGGGGCACTCTTGACCGCTTGTTTCATCAATCCTAGGGGCACTTTTGACCGCTTGTTTCAGTGATACTAGGGGCACTTTTGACCGCTTGTTTCATCCATCCTAGGGGCACTTTTGACCGCTTGTTTCAGTGATACTAGGGGCACTCTTGACCGCTTGTTTCAGTGATACTGGGGGCACTCTTGACCGCTTGTTTCATCCATACTAGGGGCACTCTTGACCGCTTGTTTCAGTGATACTAGGGGCACTCTTGACCGCTTGTTTCATCAATCCTAGGGGCACTCTTGACCGCTTGTTTCAGTGATACTAGGGGCACTCTTGACCGCTTGTTTCATCAATCCTAGGGGCACTTTTGACCGCTTGTTTCAGTGATACTAGGGGCACTTTTGACCGCTTGTTTCAGTGATACTAGGGGCACTCTTGACCGCTTGTTTCAGTGATAATGGGGGAACTCTTGACCGCTTGTTTCATCCATACTAGGGGCACTCTTGACCGCTTGTTTCAGTGATACTAGGGGCACTCTTGACCGCTTGTTTCATCAATCCTAGGGGCACTTTTGACCGCTTGTTTCATCCATACTAGGGGCACTCTTGACCGCTTGTTTCAGTGATACTAGGGGCACTCTTGACCGCTTGTTTCATCCATACTAGGGGCACTCTTGACCGCTTGTTTCAGTGATACTAGGGGCACTCTTGACCGCTTGTTTCATCCATCCTAGAGGCACTCTTAACCGCTTGTTTCATCCATCCTAGGGGAACTCTTGACCGCTTGTTTCAGTGATACTAGGAGAACTCTTGACCGCTTGTTTCAGTGATACTAGGGGCACTCTTGACCGCTTGTTTCATCCATCCTAGGGGCACTCTTGACCGCTTGTTTCAGTGGTACTAGGGGCACTCTTGACCGCTTGTTTCAGTGGTACTAGGGGCACTCTTGACCGCTTGTTACATCCACACTAGGGGCACTCTTGACCGCTTGTTTCATCCATCCTAGGGGCACTCTTGACCGCTTGTTTCATCCATCCTAGGGGCACTCTTGACCGCTTGTTTCATCCATCCTAGGGGCACTCTTGACCGCTTGTTTCATCCATACTAGGGTCACTCTTGACCGCTTGTTTCAGTGATACTAAGGTCACTCTTGACCGCTTTTTTCAGTGATACTAGGGGCACTATTGACCGCTTGTTTCAGTGATACTAGGGGCACTCTTGACCGCTTGTTTCATCCATACTAGGGGCACTCTTGACCGCTTGTTTCAGTGATACTAGGGGCACTCTTGACCGCTTGTTTCATCCATACTAGGGGCACTTTTGACCGCTTGTTTCAGTGATACTAGGGGCACTCTTGACCGCTTGTTTCATCCATACTAGGGGCACTCTTGACCTCTTGTTTCAGTGATACTAGGGGCACTCTTGACCGCTTGTTTCATCAATCCTAGGGGCACTTTTGACCGCTTGTTTCAGTGATACTAGGGGCACTTTTGACCGCTTGTTTCAGTGATACTAGGGGCACTCTTGACCGCTTGTTTCATCCATCCTAGGGGCACTTTTGACCGCTTGTTTCAGTGATACTAGGGGCACTCTTGACCGCTTGTTTCAGTGATACTGGGGGCACTCTTGACCGCTTGTTTCATCCATACTAGGGGCACTCTTGACCGCTTGTTTCAGTGATACTAGGGGCACTCTTGACCGCTTGTTTCATCAATCCTAGGGGCACTCTTGACCGCTTGTTTCAGTGATACTAGGGGCACTCTTGACCGCTTGTTTCATCAATCCTAGGGGCACTTTTGACCGCTTGTTTCAGTGATACTAGGGGCACTTTTGACCGCTTGTTTCAGTGATACTAGGGGCACTCTTGACCGCTTGTTTCAGTGATACTGGGGGCACTTTTGACCGCTTGTTTCATCCATACTAGGGGCACTCTTGACCGCTTGTTTCATTGATACTAGGGGCACTCTTGACCGCTTGTTTCATCCATACTAGGGGCACTCTTGACCGCTTGTTTCAGTGATACTAGGGGCACTCTTGACCGCTTGTTTCAGTGATACTGGGGGCACTCTTGACCGCTTGTTTCATCCATACTAGGGGCACTCTTGACCGCTTGTTTCAGTGATACTAGGGGCACTCTTGACCGCTTGTTTCATCCATCCTAGGGGCACTCTTGACCGCTTGTTTCATCCATCCTAGGGGAACTCTTGACCGCTTGTTTCAGTGATACTAGGGGAACTCTTGACCGCTTGTTTCAGTGATACTAGGGACACTCTTGACCGCTTGTTTCATCCATCCTAGGGGCACTCTTGACCGCTTGTTTCAGTGGTACTAGGGGAACTCTTGACCGCTTGTTTCAGTGGTACTAGGGGCACTCTTGACCGCTTGTTACATCCACACTAGGGGCACTCTTGACCGCTTGTTTCATCCATCCTAGGGGCACTCTTGACCGCTTGTTTCATCCATCCTAGGGGCACTCTTGACCGCTTGTTTCATCCATACTAGGGTCACTCTTGACCGCTTATTTCAGTGATACTAAGGTCACTCTTGACCGCTTGTTTCAGTGATACTAGGGGCACTCTTGACCGCTTGTTTCAGTGATACTAGGGGCACTCTTGACCGCTTGTTTCATCCATACTAGGGGCACTCTTGACCGCTTGTTTCAGTGATACTAGGGGCACTCTTGACCGCTTGTTTCATCCATACTAGGGGCACTCTTGACCGCTTGTTTCAGTGATACTAGGGGCACTCTTGACCGCTTGTTTCATCCATACTAGGGGCACTTTTGACCGCTTGTTTCAGTGATACTAGGGGCACTCTTGACCGCTTGTTTCAGTGATACTAGGGGCACTCTTGACCGCTTGTTTCATCAATCCTAGGGGCACTTTTGACCGCTTGTTTCAGTGATACTAGGGGCACTCTTGACCGCATGTTTCATCCATACTAGGGGCACTCTCGACCGCTTGTTTCATCCATACTAGGGGCACTCTCGACCGCTTGTTTCAGTGATACTAGGGGCACTCTTGACCGCTTGTTTCATCAATCCTAGGGGCACTTTTGACCGCTTGTTTCAGTGATACTAGGGGCACTTTTGACCGCTTGTTTCATCCATCCTAGGGGCACTTTTGACCGCTTGTTTCAGTGATACTAGGGGCACTCTTGACCGCTTGTTTCAGTGATACTGGGGGCACTCTTGACCGCTTGTTTCATCCATACTAGGGGCACTCTTGACCGCTTGTTTCAGTGATACTAGGGGCACTCTTGACCGCTTGTTTCATCAATCCTAGGGGCACTCTTGACCGCTTGTTTCAGTGATACTAGGGGCACTCTTGACCGCTTGTTTCATCAATCCTAGGGGCACTTTTGACCGCTTGTTTCAGTGATACTAGGGGCACTTTTGACCGCTTGTTTCAGTGATACTAGGGGCACTCTTGACCGCTTGTTTCAGTGGTACTGGGGGCACTCTTGACCGCTTGTTTCATCCATCCTAGGGGCACTCTTGACCGCTTGTTTCATCCATCCTAGGGGCACTCTTGACCGCTTGTTTCATCCATCCTAGGGGAACTCTTGACCGCTTGTTTCAGTGATACTAGGGGAACTCTTGACCGCTTGTTTCAGTGATACTAGGGGCACTCTTGACCGCTTGTTTCATCCTACCTAGGGGCACTCTTGACCGCTTGTTTCAGTGGTACTAGGGGAACTCTTGACCGCTTGTTTCAGTGGTACTAGGGGCACTCTTGACCGCTTGTTACATCCACACTAGGGGCACTCTTGACCGCTTGTTTCATCCATCCTAGGGGCACTCTTGACCGCTTGTTTCATCCATCCTAGGGGCACTCTTGACCGCTTGTTTCATCCATACTAGGGTCACTCTTGACCGCTTATTTCAGTGATACTAAGGTCACTCTTGACCGCTTGTTTCAGTGATACTAGGGGCACTCTTGACCGCTTGTTTCAGTGATACTAGGGGCACTCTTGACCGCTTGTTTCATCCATACTAGGGGCACTCTTGACCGCTTGTTTCAGTGATACTAGGGGCACTCTTGACCGCTTGTTTCATCCATACTAGGGGCACTCTTGACCGCTTGTTTCAGTGATACTAGGGCCACTCTTGACCGCTTGTTTCATCCATACTAGGGGCACTCTTGACCGCTTGTTTCACTGATACTAGGGGCACTCTTGACCGCTTGTTTCATCCATACTAGGGGCACTTTTGACCGCTTGTTTCAGTGATACTAGGGGCACTCTTGACCGCTTGTTTCAGTGATACTAGGGGCACTCTTGACCGCTTGTTTCATCAATCCTAGGGGCACTTTTGACCGCTTGTTTCAGTGATACTAGGGGCACTCTTGACCGCTTGTTTCATCCATACTAGGGGCACTCTCGACCGCTTGTTTCAGTGATACTAGGGGCACTCTTGACCGCTTGTTTCATCAATCCTAGGGGCACTTTTGACCGCTTGTTTCAGTGATACTAGGGGCACTTTTGACCGCTTGTTTCATCCATCCTAGGGGCACTTTTGACCGCTTGTTTCAGTGATACTAGGGGCACTTTTGACCGCTTGTTTCAGTGATACTAGGGGCACTCTTGACCGCTTGTTTCATCCATCCTAGGGGCACTTTTGACCGCTTGTTTCAGTGATACTAGGGGCACTCTTGACCGCTTGTTTCAGTGATACTGGGGGCACTCTTGACCGCTTGTTTCATCCATACTAGGGGCACTCTTGACCGCTTGTTTCAGTGATACTAGGGGCACTCTTGACCGCTTGTTTCATCAATCCTAGGGGCACTCTTGACCGCTTGTTTCAGTGATACTAGGGGCACTCTTGACCGCTTGTTTCATCAATCCTAGGGGCACTTTTGACCGCTTGTTTCAGTGATACTAGGGGCACTTTTGACCGCTTGTTTCAGTGATACTAGGGGCACTCTTGACCGCTTGTTTCAGTGATACTGGGGGCACTTTTGACCGCTTGTTTCATCCATACTAGGGGCACTCTTGACCGCTTGTTTCATTGATACTAGGGGCACTCTTGACCGCTTGTTTCATCCATACTAGGGGCACTCTTGACCGCTTGTTTCAGTGATACTAGGGGCACTCTTGACCGCTTGTTTCAGTGATACTGGGGGCACTCTTGACCGCTTGTTTCATCCATACTAGGGGCACTCTTGACCGCTTGTTTCAGTGATACTAGGGGCACTCTTGACCGCTTGTTTCATCCATCCTAGGGGCACTCTTGACCGCTTGTTTCATCCATCCTAGGGGAACTCTTGACCGCTTGTTTCAGTGATACTAGGGGAACTCTTGACCGCTTGTTTCAGTGATACTAGGGACACTCTTGACCGCTTGTTTCATCCATCCTAGGGGCACTCTTGACCGCTTGTTTCAGTGGTACTAGGGGAACTCTTGACCGCTTGTTTCAGTGGTACTAGGGGCACTCTTGACCGCTTGTTACATCCACACTAGGGGCACTCTTGACCGCTTGTTTCATCCATCCTAGGGGCACTCTTGACCGCTTGTTTCATCCATCCTAGGGGCACTCTTGACCGCTTGTTTCATCCATACTAGGGTCACTCTTGACCGCTTATTTCAGTGATACTAAGGTCACTCTTGACCGCTTGTTTCAGTGATACTAGGGGCACTCTTGACCGCTTGTTTCAGTGATACTAGGGGCACTCTTGACCGCTTGTTTCATCCATACTAGGGGCACTCTTGACCGCTTGTTTCAGTGATACTAGGGGCACTCTTGACCGCTTGTTTCATCCATACTAGGGGCACTCTTGACCGCTTGTTTCAGTGATACTAGGGGCACTCTTGACCGCTTGTTTCATCCATACTAGGGGCACTTTTGACCGCTTGTTTCAGTGATACTAGGGGCACTCTTGACCGCTTGTTTCAGTGATACTAGGGGCACTCTTGACCGCTTGTTTCATCAATCCTAGGGGCACTTTTGACCGCTTGTTTCAGTGATACTAGGGGCACTCTTGACCGCTTGTTTCATCCATACTAGGGGCACTCTCGACCGCTTGTTTCAGTGATACTAGGGGCACTCTTGACCGCTTGTTTCATCAATCCTAGGGGCACTTTTGACCGCTTGTTTCAGTGATACTAGGGGCACTTTTGACCGCTTGTTTCATCCATCCTAGGGGCACTTTTGACCGCTTGTTTCAGTGATACTAGGGGCACTCTTGACCGCTTGTTTCAGTGATACTGGGGGCACTCTTGACCGCTTGTTTCATCCATACTAGGGGCACTCTTGACCGCTTGTTTCAGTGATACTAGGGGCACTCTTGACCGCTTGTTTCATCAATCCTAGGGGCACTCTTGACCGCTTGTTTCAGTGATACTAGGGGCACTCTTGACCGCTTGTTTCATCAATCCTAGGGGCACTTTTGACCGCTTGTTTCAGTGATACTAGGGGCACTTTTGACCGCTTGTTTCAGTGATACTAGGGGCACTCTTGACCGCTTGTTTCAGTGGTACTGGGGGCACTCTTGACCGCTTGTTTCATCCATCCTAGGGGCACTCTTGACCGCTTGTTTCATCCATCCTAGGGGCACTCTTGACCGCTTGTTTCATCCATCCTAGGGGAACTCTTGACCGCTTGTTTCAGTGATACTAGGGGAACTCTTGACCGCTTGTTTCAGTGATACTAGGGGCACTCTTGACCGCTTGTTTCATCCTACCTAGGGGCACTCTTGACCGCTTGTTTCAGTGGTACTAGGGGAACTCTTGACCGCTTGTTTCAGTGGTACTAGGGGCACTCTTGACCGCTTGTTACATCCACACTAGGGGCACTCTTGACCGCTTGTTTCATCCATCCTAGGGGCACTCTTGACCGCTTGTTTCATCCATCCTAGGGGCACTCTTGACCGCTTGTTTCATCCATACTAGGGTCACTCTTGACCGCTTATTTCAGTGATACTAAGGTCACTCTTGACCGCTTGTTTCAGTGATACTAGGGGCACTCTTGACCGCTTGTTTCAGTGATACTAGGGGCACTCTTGACCGCTTGTTTCATCCATACTAGGGGCACTCTTGACCGCTTGTTTCAGTGATACTAGGGGCACTCTTGACCGCTTGTTTCATCCATACTAAGGGCACTCTTGACCGCTTGTTTCAGTGATACTAGGGGCACTCTTGACCGCTTGTTTCATCCATACTAGGGGCACTCTTGACCGCTTGTTTCACTGATACTAGGGGCACTCTTGACCGCTTGTTTCATCCATACTAGGGGCACTTTTGACCGCTTGTTTCAGTGATACTAGGGGCACTCTTGACCGCTTGTTTCAGTGATACTAGGGGCACTCTTGACCGCTTGTTTCATCGATCCTAGGGGCACTTTTGACCGCTTGTTTCAGTGATACTAGGGGCACTCTTGACCGCTTGTTTCATCCATACTAGGGGCACTCTCGACCGCTTGTTTCAGTGATACTAGGGGCACTCTTGACCGCTTGTTTCATCAATCCTAGGGGCACTTTTGACCGCTTGTTTCAGTGATACTAGGGGCACTTTTGACCGCTTGTTTCATCCATCCTAGGGGCACTTTTGACCGCTTGTTTCAGTGATACTAGGGGCACTCTTGACCGCTTGTTTCAGTGATACTGGGGGCACTCTTGACCGCTTGTTTCATCCATACTAGGGGCACTCTTGACCGCTTGTTTCAGTGATACTAGGGGCACTCTTGACCGCTTGTTTCATCAATCCTAGGGGCACTCTTGACCGCTTGTTTCAGTGATACTAGGGGCACTCTTGACCGCTTGTTTCATCAATCCTAGGGGCACTTTTGACCGCTTGTTTCAGTGATACTAGGGGCACTTTTGACCGCTTGTTTCAGTGATACTAGGGGCACTTTTGACCGCTTGTTTCAGTGATACTAGGGGCACTCTTGACCGCTTGTTTCAGTGGTACTGGGGGCACTCTTGACCGCTTGTTTCATCCATCCTAGGGGCACTCTTGACCGCTTGTTTCATCCATCCTAGGGGCACTCTTGACCGCTTGTTTCATCCATACTAGGGTCACTCTTGACCGCTTGTTTCAGTGATACTAAGGTCACTCTTGACCGCTTGTTTCAGTGATACTAGGGGCACTCTTGACCGCTTGTTTCAGTGATACTAGGGGCACTCTTGACCGCTTGTTTCATCCATACGAGGGGAACTCTTGACCGCTTGTTTCAGTAATACTAGGGGCACTCTTGACCGCTTGTTTCATCCATACTAGGGGCACTCTTGACCGCTTGTTTCAGTGATACTAGGGGCACTCTTGACCGCTTGTTTCATCCATACTAGGGGCACTCTTGACCGCTTGTTTCAGTGATACTAGGGGCACTCTTGACCGCTTGTTTCATCCATACTAGGGGCACTCTTGACCGCTTGTTTCATCCATACTAGGGGCCCTCTTGACCGCTTGTTTCAGTGATACTAGGGGCACTCTTGACCGCTTGTTTCAGTGATACTAGGGGCACTCTTGACCGCTTGTTTCATCCAAACTAGGGGCACTCTTGACCGCTTGTTTCAGTGATACTAGGGGCACTCTTGACCGCTTGTTTCATCCATACTAGAGGCACTCTTGACCGCTTGTTTCATCCATCCTAGGGGCACTCTTGACCGCTTGTTTCATCCATACTAGGGGCACTCTTGACCGCTTGTTTCAGTGATACTAGGGGCACTCTTGACCGCTTGTTTCATCCATACTAGAGGCACTCTTGACCGCTTGTTTCATCCATCCTAGGGGCACTCTTGACTGCTTGTTTCATCCATACTAGGGGCACTCTTGACCGCTTGTTTCATCCATCCTAGGGGCACTCTTGACCGCTTGTTTCATCCATACTAGGGGCACTCTTGACCGCTTGTTTCATCCATACTAGGGGCACTCTTGACCGCTTGTTTCATCCATACTAGGGGCACTTTTGACCGCTTGTTTCATCCATCCTAGGGGCACTTTTGACCGCTTGTTTCAGTGATACTAGGGGCACTCTTGACCGCTTGTTTCAGTGATACCGGGGGCACTCTTGACCGCTTGTTTCATCCATACTAGGGGCACTCTTGACCGCTTGTTTCAGTGATACTAGGGGCACTCTTGACCGCTTGTTTCATCAATCCTAGGGGCACTCTTGACCGCTTGTTTCAGTGATACTAGGGGCACTCTTGACCGCTTGTTTCATCAATCCTAGGGGCACTTTTGACCGCTTTTTTCAGTGATACTAGGGGCACTTTTGACCGCTTGTTTCAGTGATACTAGGGGCACTCTTGACCGCTTGTTTCAGTGATACTGGGGGCACTCTTGACCGCTTGTTTCATCCATACTAGGGGCACTCTTGACCGCTTGTTTCAGTGATACTAGGGGCACTCTTGACCGCTTGTTTCATCAATCCTAGGGGCACTTTTGACCGCTTGTTTCATCCATACTAGGGGCACTCTTGACCGCTTGTTTCAGTGATACTAGGGGCACTCTTGACCGCTTGTTTCATCCATACTAGGGGAACTCTTGACCGCTTGTTTCAGTGATACTAGGGGCACTCTTGACCGCTTGTTTCAGTGATACTGGGGGCACTCTTGACCGCTTGTTTCATCCATACTAGGGGCACACTTGACCGCTTGTTTCAGTGATACTAGGGGCACTCTTGACCGCTTGTTTCATCCATCCTAGAGGCACTCTTGACCGCTTGTTTCATCCATCCTAGGGGACCTCTTGACCGCTTGTTTCAGTGATACTAGGGGAACTCTTGACCGCTTGTTTCAGTGATACTAGGGGCACTCTTGACCGCTTGTTTCAGTGGTACTAGGGGCACTCTTGACCGCTTGTTTCAGTGATACTAGGGGCACTCTTGACCGCTTGTTTCAGTGATACTAGGGGCACTCTTGACCGCTTGTTACATCAACACTAGGGGCACTCTTGACCGCTTGTCTCATCCATCCTAGGGGCACTCTTGACCGCTTGTTTCATCCATACTAGGGGCACTCTTGACCGCTTGTTTCAGTGATACTAGGGGCACTCTTGACCGCTTGTTTCAGTGATACTGGGGGCACTCTTGACCGCTTGTTTCATCCATACTAGGGGCACTCTTGACCGCTTGTTTCAGTGATACTAGGGGCACTCTTGACCGCTTGTTTCATCCATACTAGGGGCACTCTTGACCGCTTGTTTCAGTGATACTAGGGGCACTCTTGACCGCTTGTTTCATCCATACTAGGGGCACTCTTGACCGCTTGTTTCAGTGATACTAGGGGCACTCTTGACCGCTTGTTTCATCAATCCTAGGGGCACTCTTGACCGCTTGTTTCAGTGATACTAGGGGCACTCTTGACCGCTTGTTTCAGTGATACTAGGGGCACTCTTGACCGCTTGTTTCATCCATACTAGGGGCACTTTTGACCGCTTGTTTCAGTGATACTAGGGGCACTCTTGACCGCTTGTTTCAGTAATACTAGGGGCACTCTTGAACGCTTGTTTCAGTGATACTAGGGGCACTCTTGACCGCTTGTTTCATCAATCCTAGGGGCACTCTTGACCGCTTGTTTCAGTGATACTAGGGGCACTTTTGACCGCTTGTTTCAGTGATACTAGGGGCACTCTTGACCGCTTGTTTCATCCATACTAGGGGAACTCTTGACCGCTTGTTTCAGTGATACTAGGGGCACTCTTGACCGCTTGTTTCAGTAATACTAGGGGCACTCTTGACCGCTTGTTTCATCAATCCTAGGGGCACTCTTGACCGCTTGTTTCAGTGATACTAGGGGCACTCTTGACCGCTTGTTTCAGTGATACTAGGGGCACTCTTGACCGCTTGTTTCATCCATACTAGGGGCACTTTTGACCGCTTGTTTCAGTGATACTAGGGGCACTCTTGACCGCTTGTTTCAGTGATACTAGGTGCACTCTTGACCGCTTGTTTCATCAATCCTAGGGGCACTTTTGACCGCTTGTTTCAGTGATACTAGGGGCACTCTTGACCGCTTGTTTCATCCATACTAGGGGCACTCTTGACCGCTTGTTTCAGTGATACTAGGGGCACTCTTGACCGCTTGTTTGATCAATCCTAGGGCCACTTTTGACCGCTTGTTTCAGTGATACTAGGGGCACTTTTGACCGCTTGTTTCATCCATCCTAGGGGCACTTTTGACCGCTTGTTTCAGTGATACTAGGGGCACTCTTGACCGCTTGTTTCAGTGATACCGGGGGCACTCTTGACCGCTTGTTTCATCCATACTAGGGGCACTCTTGACCGCTTATTTCAGTGATACTAGGGGCACTCTTGACCGCTTGTTTCATCAATCCTAGGGGCACTCTTGACCGCTTGTTTCAGTGATACTAGGGGCACTCTTGACCGCTTGTTTCATCAATCCTAGGGGCACTTTTGACCGCTTTTTTCAGTGATACTAGGGGCACTTTTGACCGCTTGTTTCAGTGATACTAGGGGCACTCTTGAATGCTTGTTTCAGTGATACTGGGGGCACTCTTGACCGCTTGTTTCATCCATACTAGGGGCACTCTTGACCGCTTGTTTCATCCATACTAGGGGCACTCTTGACCGCTTGTTTCAGTGATACTAGGGGCACTCTTGACCGCTTGTTTCATCCATACTAGGGGAACTCTTGACCGCTTGTTTCAGTGATACTAGGGGCACTCTTGACCGCTTGTTTCAGTGATACTGGGGGCACTCTTGACCGCTTGTTTCATCCATACTAGGGGCACACTTGACCGCTTGTTTCAGTGATACTAGGGGCACTCTTGACCGCTTGTTTCATCCATCCTAGAGGCACTCTTGACCGCTTGTTTCATCCATCCTAGGGGACCTCTTGACCGCTTGTTTCAGTGATACTAGGGGAACTCTTGACCGCTTGTTTCAGTGATACTAGGGGCACTCTTGACCGCTTGTTTCAGTGGTACTAGGGGCACTCTTGACCGCTTGTTTCAGTGATACTAGGGGCACTCTTGACCGCTTGTTTCAGTGATACTAGGGGCACTCTTGACCGCTTGTTACATCAACACTAGGGGCACTCTTGACCGCTTGTCTCATCCATCCTAGGGGCACTCTTGACCGCTTGTTTCATCCATACTAGGGGCACTCTTGACCGCTTGTTTCAGTGATACTAGGGGCACTCTTGACCGCTTGTTTCAGTGATACTGGGGGCACTCTTGACCGCTTGTTTCATCCATACTAGGGGCACTCTTGACCGCTTGTTTCAGTGATACTAGGGGCACTCTTGACCGCTTGTTTCATCCATACTAGGGGCACTCTTGACCGCTTGTTTCAGTGATACTAGGGGCACTCTTGACCGCTTGTTTCATCCATACTAGGGGCACTCTTGACCGCTTGTTTCAGTGATACTAGGGGCACTCTTGACCGCTTGTTTCATCAATCCTAGGGGCACTCTTGACCGCTTGTTTCAGTGATACTAGGGGCACTCTTGACCGCTTGTTTCAGTGATACTAGGGGCAGTCTTGACCGCTTGTTTCAGTGATACTAGGGGCACTCTTTACCGCTTGTTTCAGTGATACTAGGGGCACTCTTGACCGCTTGTTTCATCCAAACTAGGGGCACTCTTGACCGCTTGTTTCAGTGATACTAGGGGCACTCTTGACCGCTTGTTTCAGTGATACTAGGGGCACTCTTGACCGCTTGTTTCATCAATCCTAGGGGCACTCTTGACCGCTTGTTTCAGTGATACTAGGGGCACTCTTGACCGCTTGTTTCAGTGAAACTAGGGGCACTCTTGACCGCTTGTTTCATCCATACTAGGGGCACTTTTGACCGCTTGTTTCAGTGATACTAGGGGCACTCTTGACCGCTTGTTTCAGTGATACTAGGGGCACTCTTGACCGCTTGTTTCATCAATCCTAGGGGCACTTTTGACCGCTTGTTTCAGTGATACTAGGGGCACTCTTGACCGCTTGTTTCATCCATACTAGGGGCACTCTTGACCGCTTGTTTCAGTGATACTAGGGGCACTCTTAACCACTTGTTTCATCAATCCTAGGGGCACTTTTGACCGCTTGTTTCAGTGATACTAGGGGCACTTTTGACCGCTTGTTTCATCCATCCTAGGGGCACTTTTGACAGCTTGTTTCAGTGATACTAGGGGCACTCTTGACCGCTTGTTTCAGTGATACTGGGGGCACTCTTGACCGCTTGTTTCATCCATACTAGGGGCACTCTTGACCGCTTGTTTCAGTGATACTAGGGGCACTCTTGACCGCTAGTTTCATCAATCCTAGGGGCACTCTTGACCGCTTGTTTCAGTGATACTAGGGGCACTCTTGACCGCTTGTTTCAGTGATACTAGGGGCACTCTTGACCGCTTGTTTCATCAATCCTAGGGGCACTTTTGACCGCTTGTTTCAGTGATACTAGGGGCACTTTTGACCGCTTGTTTCAGTGATACTAGGGGCACTCTTGACCGCTTGTTTCAGTGATACTGGGGGAACTCTTGACCGCTTGTTTCATCCATACTAGGGGCACTCTTGACCGCTTGTTTCAGTGATACTAGGGGCACTCTTGACCGCTTGTTTCATCAATCCTAGGGGCACTTTTGACCGTTTGTTTCATCCATACTAGGGGCACTCTTGACCGCTTGTTTCAGTGATACTAGGGGCACTCTTGACCGCTTGTTTCATCAATCCTAGGGGCACTCTTGACCGCTTGTTTCAGTGATACTAGGGGCACTCTTGACCGCTTGTTTCAGTGATACTAGGGGCACTCTTGACCGCTTGTTTCATCCATACTAGGGGCACTTTTGACCGCTTGTTTCAGTGATACTAGGGGCACTCTTGACCGCTTGTTTCAGTAATACTAGGGGCACTCTTGACCGCTTGTTTCATCCATACTAGGGGCACTCTTGACCGCTTGTTTCAGTGATACTAGGGGCAGTCTTGACCGCTTGTTTCAGTGATACTAGGGGCACTCTTTACCGCTTGTTTCAGTGATACTAGGGGCACTCTTGACCGCTTGTTTCATCCAAACTAGGGGCACTCTTGACCGCTTGTTTCAGTGATACTAGGGGCACTCTTGACCGCTTGTTTCATCAATCCTAGGGGCACTCTTGACCGCTTGTTTCAGTGATACTAGGGGCACTCTTGACCGCTTGTTTCAGTGAAACTAGGGGCACTCTTGACCGCTTGTTTCATCCATACTAGGGGCACTTTTGACCGCTTGTTTCAGTGATACTAGGGGCACTCTTGACCGCTTGTTTCAGTGATACTAGGGGCACTCTTGACCGCTTGTTTCATCAATCCTAGGGGCACTTTTGACCGCTTGTTTCAGTGATACTAGGGGCACTCTTGACCGCTTGTTTCATCCATACTAGGGGCACTCTTGACCGCTTGTTTCAGTGATACTAGGGGCACTCTTGACCGCTTGTTTCATCAATCCTAGGGGCACTTTTGACCGCTTGTTTCAGTGATACTAGGGGCACTTTTGACCGCTTGTTTCATCCATCCTAGGGGCACTTTTGACCGCTTGTTTCAGTGATACTAGGGGCACTCTTGACCGCTTGTTTCAGTGATACTGGGGGCACTCTTGACCGCTTGTTTTATCCATACTAGGGGCACTCTTGACCGCTTGTTTCAGTGATACTAGGGGCACTCTTGACCGCTAGTTTCATCAATCCTAGGGGCACTCTTGACC
The DNA here is from genome assembly GCF_026437365.1 of Eucyclogobius newberryi. NCBI lineage: Eukaryota > Metazoa > Chordata > Actinopteri > Gobiiformes > Gobiidae > Eucyclogobius > Eucyclogobius newberryi. The sequence continues at coordinate 39,371,366 of NW_027316500.1, read as the reverse complement.
GCTTGTTTCAGTGATACTAGGGGCACTCTTGACCGCTTGTTTCATCAATCCTAGGGGCACTTTTGACCGCTTGTTTCAGTGATGCTAGGGGCACTTTTGACCGCTTGTTTCAGTGATACTAGGGGCACTCTTGACCGCTTGTTTCAGTGATACTGGGGGAACTCTTGACCGCTTGTTTCATCCATACTAGGGGCACTCTTGACCGCTTGTTTCAGTGATACTAGGGGCACTCTTGACCGCTTGTTTCATCAATCCTAGGGGCACTTTTGACCGCTTGTTTCATCCATACTAGGGGCACTCTTGACCGCTTGTTTCAGTGATACTAGGGGCACTCTTGACCGCTTGTTTCATCCATACTAGGGGCACTCTTGACCGCTTGTTTCAGTAATACTAGGGGCACTCTTGACCGCTTGTTTCATCCATCCTAGAGGCACTCTTAACCGCTTGTTTCATCCATCCTAGGGGAACTCTTGACCGCTTGTTTCAGTGATACTAGGAGAACTCTTGACCGCTTGTTTCAGTGATACTAGGGGCACTCTTGACCGCTTGTTTCATCCATCCTAGGGGCACTCTTGACCGCTTGTTTCAGTGGTACTAGGGGCACTCTTGACCGCTTGTTTCAGTGGTACTAGGGGCACTCTTGACCGCTTGTTACATCCACACTAGGGGCACTCTTGACCGCTTGTTTCATCCATCCTAGGGGCACTCTTGACCGCTTGTTTCATCCATACTAGGGGCACTCTTGACCGCTTGTTTCATCCATCCTAGGGGCACTCTTGACCGCTTGTTTCATCCATACTAGGGTCACTCTTGACCGCTTGTTTCAGTGATACTAAGGTCACTCTTGACCGCTTTTTTCAGTGATACTAGGGGCACTATTGACCGCTTGTTTCAGTGATACTAGGGGCACTCTTGACCGCTTGTTTCATCCATACTAGGGGCACTCTTGACCGCTTGTTTCAGTGATACTAGGGGCACTCTTGACCGCTTGTTTCATCCATACTAGGGGCACTTTTGACCGCTTGTTTCAGTGATACTAGGGGCACTCTTGACCGCTTGTTTCATCCATACTAGGGGCACTCTTGACCTCTTGTTTCAGTGATACTAGGGGCACTCTTGACCGCTTGTTTCATCAATCCTAGGGGCACTTTTGACCGCTTGTTTCAGTGATACTAGGGGCACTTTTGACCGCTTGTTTCATCCATCCTAGGGGCACTTTTGACCGCTTGTTTCAGTGATACTAGGGGCACTCTTGACCGCTTGTTTCAGTGATACTGGGGGCACTCTTGACCGCTTGTTTCATCCATACTAGGGGCACTCTTGACCGCTTGTTTCAGTGATACTAGGGGCACTCTTGACCGCTTGTTTCATCAATCCTAGGGGCACTCTTGACCGCTTGTTTCAGTGATACTAGGGGCACTCTTGACCGCTTGTTTCATCAATCCTAGGGGCACTTTTGACCGCTTGTTTCAGTGATACTAGGGGCACTTTTGACCGGTTGTTTCAGTGATACTAGGGGCACTCTTGACTGCTTGTTTCAGTGATACTGGGGGCACTTTTGACCGCTTGTTTCATCCATACTAGGGGCACTCTTGACCGCTTGTTTCAGTGATACTAGGGGCACTCTTGACCGCTTGTTTCATCCATACTAGGGGCACTCTTGACCGCTTGTTTCAGTGATACTAGGGGCACTCTTGACCGCTTGTTTCATCCATACTAGGGGCACTCTTGACCGCTTGTTTCAGTGTTACTAGGGGCACTCTTGACCGCTTGTTTCATCCATCCTAGGGGCACTCTTGACCGCTTGTTTCATCCATCCTAGGGGAACTCTTGACCGCTTGTTTCAGTGATACTAGGGGAACTCTTGACCGCTTGTTTCAGTGATACTAGGGGCACTCTTGACCGCTTGTTTCATCCATCCTAGGGGCACTCTTGACCGCTTGTTTCAGTGGTACTAGGGGCACTCTTGACCGCTTGTTTCAGTGGTACTAGGGGCACTCTTGACCGCTTGTTACATCCACACTAGGGGCACTCTTGACCGCTTGTTTCATCCATCCTAGGGGCACTCTTGACCGCTTGTTTCATCCATCCTAGGGGCACTCTTGACCGCTTGTTTCATCCATACTAGGGTCACTCTTGACCGCTTATTTCAGTGATACTAAGGTCACTCTTGACCGCTTGTTTCAGTGATACTAGGGGCACTCTTGACCGCTTGTTTCAGTGATACTAGGGGCACTCTTGACCGCTTGTTTCATCCATACTAGGGGCACTCTTGACCGCTTGTTTCAGTGATACTAGGGGAACTCTTGACCGCTTGTTTCATCCATACTAGGGGCACTCTTGACCGCTTGTTTCAGTGATACTAGGGGCACTCTTGACCGCTTGTTTCATCAATACTAGGGGCACTTTTGACCGCTTGTTTCAGTGATACTAGGGGCACTCTTGACCGCTTGTTTCATCCATCCTAGGGGCACTCTTGACCGCTTGTTTCATCCATACTAGGGGCACTCTTGACCGCTTGTTTCATCCATCCTAGGGGCACTCTTGACCGCTTGTTTCATCCATACTAGGGGCACTCTTGACCGCTTGTTTCATCCATACTAGGGGCACTCTTGACCGCTTGTTTCAGTGATACTAGGGGCACTCTTGACCGCTTGTTTCAGTGATACTAGGGGCACTCTTGACCGCTTGTTTCATCAATCCTAGGGGCACTTTTGACCGCTTGTTTCAGTGATACTAGGGGCACTCTTGACCGCTTGTTTCATCCATACTAGGGGCACTCTCGACCGCTTGTTTCAGTGATACTAGGGGCACTCTTGACCGCTTGTTTCATCAATCCTAGGGGCACTTTTGACCGCTTGTTTCAGTGATACTAGGGGCACTTTTGACCGCTTGTTTCATCCATCCTAGGGGCACTTTTGACCGCTTGTTTCAGTGATACTAGGGGCACTCTTGACCGCTTGTTTCAGTGATACTGGGGGCACTCTTGACCGCTTGTTTCATCCATACTAGGGGCACTCTTGACCGCTTGTTTCAGTGATACAAGGGGCACTCTTGACCGCTTGTTTCATCAATCCTAGGTGCACTCTTGACCGCTTGTTTCAGTGATACTAGGGGCACTCTTGACCGCTTGTTTCATCAATCCTAGGGGCACTTTTGACCGCTTGTTTCAGTGATACTAGGGGCACTTTTGACCGCTTGTTTCAGTGATACTAGGGGCACTTTTGACCGCTTGTTTCAGTGATACTAGGGGCACTCTTGACCGCTTGTTTCATCCAAACTAGGGGCACTCTTGACCGCTTGTTTCAGTGATACTAGGGGCACTCTTGACCGCTTGTTTCAGTGATACTAGGGGCACTCTTGACCGCTTGTTTCATCAATCCTAGGGGCACTCTTGACCGCTTGTTTCAGTGATACTAGGGGCACTCTTGACCGCTTGTTTCAGTGAAACTAGGGGCACTCTTGACCGCTTGTTTCATCCATACTAGGGGCACTTTTGACCGCTTGTTTCAGTGATACTAGGGGCACTCTTGACCGCTTGTTTCAGTGATACTAGGGGCACTCTTGACCGCTTGTTTCATCAATCCTAGGGGCACTTTTGACCGCTTGTTTCAGTGATACTAGGGGCACTCTTGGCCGCTTGTTTCATCCATACTAGGGGCACTCTTGACCGCTTGTTTCAGTGATACTAGGGGCACTCTTGACCGCTTGTTTCATCAATCCTAGGGGCACTTTTGACCGCTTGTTTCAGTGATACTAGGGGCACTTTTGACCGCTTGTTTCATCCATCCTAGGGGCACTTTTGACCGCTTGTTTCAGTGATTCTAGGGGCACTCTTGACCGCTTGTTTCAGTGATACTGGGGGCACTCTTGACCGCTTGTTTTATCCATACTAGGGGCACTCTTGACCGCTTGTTTCAGTGATACTAGGGGCACTCTTGACCGCTAGTTTCATCAATCCTAGGGGCACTCTTGACCGCTTGTTTCAGTGATACTAGGGGCACTCTTGACCGCTTGTTTCATCAATCCTAGGGGCACTTTTGACCGCTTGTTTCAGTGATACTAGGGGCACTTTTGACCGCTTGTTTCAGTGATACTAGGGGCACTCTTGACCGCTTGTTTCAGTGATACTGGGGGAACTCTTGACCGCTTGTTTCATCCATACTAGGGGCACTCTTGACCGCTTGTTTCAGTGATACTAGGGGCACTCTTGACCGCTTGTTTCATCAATCCTAGGGGCACTTTTGACCGCTTGTTTCATCCATACTAGGGGCACTCTTGACCGCTTGTTTCAGTGATACTAGGGGCACTCTTGACCGCTTGTTTCATCCATACTAGGGGCACTCTTGACCGCTTGTTTCAGTGATACTAGGGGCACTCTTGACCGCTTGTTTCATCCATCCTAGAGGCACTCTTAACCGCTTGTTTCATCCATCCTAGGGGAACTCTTGACCGCTTGTTTCAGTGATACTAGGAGAACTCTTGACCGCTTGTTTCAGTGATACTAGGGGCACTCTTGACCGCTTGTTTCATCCATCCTAGGGGCACTCTTGACCGCTTGTTTCAGTGGTACTAGGGGCACTCTTGACCGCTTGTTTCAGTGGTACTAGGGGCACTCTTGACCGCTTGTTACATCCACACTAGGGGCACTCTTGACCGCTTGTTTCATCCATCCTAGGGGCACTCTTGACCGCTTGTTTCATCCATCCTAGGGGCACTCTTGACCGCTTGTTTCATCCATCCTAGGGGCACTCTTGACCGCTTGTTTCATCCATACTAGGGTCACTCTTGACCGCTTGTTTCAGTGATACTAAGGTCACTCTTGACCGCTTTTTTCAGTGATACTAGGGGCACTATTGACCGCTTGTTTCAGTGATACTAGGGGCACTCTTGACCGCTTGTTTCATCCATACTAGGGGCACTCTTGACCGCTTGTTTCAGTGATACTAGGGGCACTCTTGACCGCTTGTTTCATCCATACTAGGGGCACTTTTGACCGCTTGTTTCAGTGATACTAGGGGCACTCTTGACCGCTTGTTTCATCCATACTAGGGGCACTCTTGACCTCTTGTTTCAGTGATACTAGGGGCACTCTTGACCGCTTGTTTCATCAATCCTAGGGGCACTTTTGACCGCTTGTTTCAGTGATACTAGGGGCACTTTTGACCGCTTGTTTCATCCATCCTAGGGGCACTTTTGACCGCTTGTTTCAGTGATACTAGGGGCACTCTTGACCGCTTGTTTCAGTGATACTGGGGGCACTCTTGACCGCTTGTTTCATCCATACTAGGGGCACTCTTGACCGCTTGTTTCAGTGATACTAGGGGCACTCTTGACCGCTTGTTTCATCAATCCTAGGGGCACTCTTGACCGCTTGTTTCAGTGATACTAGGGGCACTCTTGACCGCTTGTTTCATCAATCCTAGGGGCACTTTTGACCGCTTGTTTCAGTGATACTAGGGGCACTTTTGACCGGTTGTTTCAGTGATACTAGGGGCACTTTTGACCGCTTGTTTCAGTGATACTGGGGGCACTTTTGACCGCTTGTTTCATCCATACTAGGGGCACTCTTGACCGCTTGTTTCAGTGATACTAGGGGCACTCTTGACCGCTTGTTTCATCCATAGTAGGGGCACTCTTGACCGCTTGTTTCAGTGTTACTAGGGGCACTCTTGACCGCTTGTTTCATCCATCCTAGGGGCACTCTTGACCGCTTGTTTCATCCATCCTAGGGGAACTCTTGACCGCTTGTTTCAGTGATACTAGGGGAACTCTTGACCGCTTGTTTCAGTGATACTAGGGGCACTCTTGACCGCTTGTTTCATCCATCCTAGGGGCACTCTTGACCGCTTGTTTCAGTGGTACTAGGGGCACTCTTGACCGCTTGTTTCAGTGGTACTAGGGGCACTCTTGACCGCTTGTTACATCCACACTAGGGGCACTCTTGACCGCTTGTTTCATCCATCCTAGGGGCACTCTTGACCGCTTGTTTCATCCATCCTAGGGGCACTCTTGACCGCTTGTTTCATCCATACTAGGGTCACTCTTGACCGCTTATTTCAGTGATACTAAGGTCACTCTTGACCGCTTGTTTCAGTGATACTAGGGGCACTCTTGACCGCTTGTTTCAGTGATACTAGGGGCACTCTTGACCGCTTGTTTCATCCATACTAGGGGCACTCTTGACCGCTTGTTTCAGTGATACTAGGGGAACTCTTGACCGCTTGTTTCATCCATACTAGGGGCACTCTTGACCGCTTGTTTCAGTGATACTAGGGGCACTCTTGACCGCTTGTTTCATCAATACTAGGGGCACTTTTGACCGCTTGTTTCAGTGATACTAGGGGCACTCTTGACCGCTTGTTTCATCCATCCTAGGGGCACTCTTGACCGCTTGTTTCATCCATACTAGGGGCACTCTTGACCGCTTGTTTCATCCATCCTAGGGGCACTCTTGACCGCTTGTTTCATCCATACTAGGGGCACTCTTGACCGCTTGTTTCATCCATACTAGGGGCACTCTTGACCGCTTGTTTCAGTGATACTAGGGGCACTCTTGACCGCTTGTTTCAGTGATACTAGGGGCACTCTTGACCGCTTGTTTCATCAATCCTAGGGGCACTTTTGACCGCTTGTTTCAGTGATACTAGGGGCACTCTTGACCGCTTGTTTCATCCATACTAGGGGCACTCTCGACCGCTTGTTTCAGTGATACTAGGGGCACTCTTGACCGCTTGTTTTATCAATCCTAGGGGCACTTTTGACCGCTTGTTTCAGTGATACTAGGGGCACTTTTGACCGCTTGTTTCATCCATCCTAGGGGCACTTTTGACCGCTTGTTTCAGTGATACTAGGGGCACTCTTGACCGCTTGTTTCAGTGATACTGGGGGCACTCTTGACCGCTTGTTTCATCCATACTAGGGGCACTCTTGACCGCTTGTTTCAGTGATACAAGGGGCACTCTTGACCGCTTGTTTCATCAATCCTAGGGGCACTCTTGACCGCTTGTTTCAGTGATACTAGGGGCACTCTTGACCGCTTGTTTCATCAATCCTAGGGGCACTTTTGACCGCTTGTTTCAGTGATACTAGGGGCACTTTTGACCGCTTGTTTCAGTGATACTAGGGGCACTTTTGACCGCTTGTTTCAGTGATACTAGGGGCACTCTTGACCGCTTGTTTCAGTGGTACTGGGGGCACTCTTGACCGCTTGTTTCATCCATACTAGGGGCACTCTTGACCGCTTGTTTCAGTGATACTAGGGGCACTCTTGACCGCTTGTTTCATCAATCCTAGGGGCACTTTTGACCGCTTGTTTCATCCATACTAAGGGCACTCTTGACCGCTTGTTTCAGTGATACTAGGGGCACTCTTGACCGCTTGTTTCATCCATCCTAGAGGCACTCTTGACCGCTTGTTTCATCCATCCTAGGGGCACTCTTGACCGCTTTTTTTAGTGATACTAGGGGCACTCTTGACCGCTTGTTTCAGTGATACTAGGGGCACTCTTGACCGCTTGTTTCATCCATCCTAGGGGCACTCTTGACCGCTTGTTTCAGTGGTACTAGGGGCACTCTTGACCGCTTGTTTCAGTGGTACTAGGGGCACTCTTGACCGCTTGTTTCAGTGATACTAGGGGCACTCTTGACCGCTTGTTTCAGTGATACTAGGGGCACTCTTGACCGCTTGTTTCATCCACACTAGGGGCACTCTTGACCGCTTGTTTCATCCATCCTAGGGGCACTCTTGACCGCTTGTTTCATCATCCATCCTAGGGGCACTCTTGACCGCTTGTTTCATCCATACTAGGGTCACTCTTGACCGCTTGTTTCAGTGATACTAAGGTCACTCTTGACCGCTTGTTTCAGTGATACTAGGGGCACTCTTGACCGCTTGTTTCAGTGATACTAGGGGCACTCTTGACCGCTTGTTTCATCCATACGAGGGGCACTCTTGACCGCTTGTTTCAGTAATACTAGGGGCACTCTTGACCGCTTGTTTCATCCATACTAGGGGCACTCTTGACCGCTTGTTTCAGTGATACTAGGGGCACTCTTGACCGCTTGTTTCAGTGATACTAGGGGCACTCTTGACCACTTGTTTCATCCATACTAGGGGCACTCTTGACCGCTTGTTTCAGTGATACTAGGGGCACTCTTGACCGCTTGTTTCATCCATACTAGGGGCACTCTTGACCGCTTGTTTCATCCATACTAGGGGCCCTCTTGACCGCTTGTTTCAGTGATACTAGGGGCACTCTTGACCGCTTGTTTCAGTGATACTAGGGGCACTCTTGACCGCTTGTTTCATCCAAACTAGGGGCACTCTTGACCGCTTGTTTCAGTGATACTAGGGGCACTCTTGACCGCTTGTTTCATCAATCCTAGGGGCACTCTTGACCGCTTGTTTCATCCATGCTAGGGGCACTCTTGACCGCTTGTTTCAGTGATACTAGGGGCACTCTTGACCGCTTATTTCAGTGATACTAGGGGCACTCTTGACCGCTTGTTTCATCAATCCTAGGGGCACTCTTGACCACTTGTTACAGTGATACTAGGGGCACTCTTGACCGCTTATTTCAGTGATACTAGGGGCACTCTTGACCGCTTGTTTCATCCATCCTAGGGGCACTCTTGACCGCTTGTTTCATCCATCCTAGGGGCACTCTTGACCGCTTGTTTCATCCATACTAGGGTCACTCTTGACCGCTTATTTCAGTGATACTAGGGGCACTCTTGACCGCTTGTTTCATTGATACTAGGGGCACTCTTGACCGCTTGTTTCATCCATACTAGGGGCACTCTTGACCGCTTGTTTCATCCATACTAGGGTCACTCTTGACCGCTTATTTCAGTGATACTAGGGGCACTCTTGACCGCTTGTTACAGTGATACTAGGGGCACTCTTGACCGCTTATTTCAGTGATACTAGGGGCACTCTTGACCGCTTGTTTCATCCATACTTGGGGCACTCTTGACCGCTTGTTTCATTGATACTAGGGGCACTCTTGACCGCTTGTTTCATCCATCCTAGGGGCACTCTTGACCGCTTGTTTCATCCATACTAGGGTCACTCTTGACCGCTTGTTTCAGTGATACTAGGGGCACTCTTGACCGCTTGTTTCATCCATACTAGAGGCACTCTTGACCGCTTGTTTCATCCATCCTAGGGGCACTCTTGACCGCTTGTTTCATCCATACTAGGGGCACTCTTGACCGCTTGTTTCAGTGATACTAGGGGCACTCTTGACCGCTTGTTTCATCCATACTAGAGGCACTCTTGACCGCTTGTTTCATCCATACTAGGGGCACTCTTGACCGCTTGTTTCATCCATCCTAGGGGCACTCTTGACCGCTTGTTTCATCCATACTAGGGGCACTCTTGACCGCTTGTTTCATCCATACTAGGGGCACTCTTGACCGCTTGTTTCAGTGATACTAGGGGCACTCTTGACCGCTTGTTTCAGTGGTACTAGGGGCACTCTTGACCGCTTGTTTCAGTGATACACCTGCACTGTAAACTGTCCTTGAGAGCTCTCGCAGTGCTGCATCTTTACCACTTTCTGGCTCCATTTCTCCATCACTACATGACATCTCAGAAACTGACATATCAGTTTCAGTGGAAGAACCTGGTCGTGAAGTCCTGTCGTCTCCGTGGAAACCATTTCACTCAGGTTTCTTCCTGGTGGTCGGTGTAAATTCAGCTGTGGGAAGTCTCGCTGTAATCTCTTCTTCAGAAGATCGGATCTGTAAAAATTAGACAAGGAATAGAAAAAGTATTGATGGATAGAAATTATTATTTTATTTGTGTTTTAGTATCCTATGTTTGTTGTTTATTTTGTGTTGTGTTTTAACAGGGTAACCACTTTTCTCACTGGGTTTTCCCTGTATAAATAAATAAAATGAATGAGAATATGTAGACTCCTGTAGCTAACAGGATTGGTCTGATCTTGAATGAAATGTCATGAATAAACATAGCTGTGATGTTTATCTGATCTTCCATTTTTTCTTTCATAAACAATAAGAATAATTTAATTACCGGTAACTTCCATGACCATGGTGTTTTTTGATGAATTTCTGGAACAGGGACAAGAGCTTCTTCATTCTGAGGATTTCCTGATTTTCAATCAGTCGTGTCCGGATGACAGTGTCACAGAATGCTGTATGTCTGCCATACTCCCAGACTTTAGGTCACCTGTATAAAGCAAGGAAATGCAGTGATTGGTCAGTGATTGAAATATACTAGCTCACTACAAACAGAAATTTGCTTTGATTCAAACGTATTTAAAAGTATTGTGTAGTCATTACAATTAAATTATTAATTAATCTAAATATGTGGAAATATGTATATTTTATTTGATCATCACTTGTCTTCTTTGTCAGAAAGCTTGTGTATTCTTTGTAACACCTCTTGTGATAGAGGTGCCTCTGGTACACATCAGGATGGATTCATCTGCTCTTGATTCAGCTGCTTTGACCTAACTTCCTAGTAAAGGAGAAGTAAAAGAATTTCAATCAAGGCTGAGCACAATCAGTAAACAATTATTCAACTCACATCATCATACAGTCTTACGTACATTACATCTACACCTACATGTCATAAACTAGGCACATATATGTATATTTCATTGTGATTAGTCCTATTTACCACGAGCAAGAGAAAACACACATGCCAGAATCAGTATATAATCTACTCACCAGCAGTTAAAGTTTCAGCTTGGACCACTTTATCTTTCTTTGTCTTGTGAGCCTCTTTGATACAGCGATCAACCTTCTGCAAATGATGCAAACTGCAGGAAGTACATCGCTTGACTTTTTAGATGATTTTGTCTTTACATCTGTGGTAGATCTCAGTCGTTTGGGAGAAGGTGGCAGAGTAGATGTGGTAGATTCACCTTCTCACCCTCGCCATGCTGCCCACATACCGACTGTTCTGCTTTTCAGCACTAGTAATTCATTTCTTGTCAATGAAACGTCTATAGCATGTAAGGTGAAACGTCTATAGCATGTAGGGTGAAACGTCTATAGCATGTAGGGTGAAACGTCTATAGCATGTAGGGTGAAATGTCTATAGCATGTAGGGTGAAATGTCTATAGCATGTAGGGTGAAATGTCTATAGCATGTAGGGTGAAACGTCTATAGCATGTAGGGTGAAATGTCTATAGCATGTAGGGTGAAATGTCTATAGCATGTAGGGTGAAATGTCTATAGCATGTAGGGTGAAACGTCTATAGCATGTAGGGTGAAACGTCTATAGCATGTAGGGTGAAATGTCTATAGCATGTAGGGTGAAATGTCTATAGCATGTAGGGTGAAACGTCTATAGCATGTAGGGTGAAACGTAGGATAGTTTTGTTTGGCGAAGTCATCATCGTGACACAAACAGCTGCCGCTAACGCGCGGTCTATTCCGTCAATTTCTATCCACTTCTGAGCACAAGTCACCAGCTTCCTCCAGAGGACAACAGCTTCCTCCAGCGGACACCAGCTTCCTCCAGCGGACAACACTCCAGCGGACAACAGCTTCCTCCAGCGGACAACAGCTTCCTCCAGCGTACAACAGCTTCCTCCAGTGGACAACAGCTTCCTCCAGCGTACAACAGCTTCCTCCAGCGGACACCAGCTTCCTCCAGCGGACAACAGTTTCCTCCAGCAGACAACAGCTTCCTCCAGCGGACAACACTCACGCGGACAACAGCTTCCTCCAGCGGACAACAGGTTCCTCCAGCAGACAACACTCCAGCGGACAACAGCTTCCTCCAGCGGACAACACTCCAGCGGACAACAGCTTCCTCCAGCGGACAACAGCTTCCTCCAGCGGACAACAGCTTCCTCCAGCGGACAACAGTTTCCTCCAGCAGACAACACTCCAGCGGACAACAGCTTCCTCCAGCGGACAACAGCTTCCTTCAGCGGACAACACTCCAGCGGACAACAGCTTCCTCCAGCGGACAACAGCTTCCTCCAGCAGACAACACTCCAGCGGACAACAGCTTCCTCCAGCGGACAACACTCCAGCGGACAACAGCTTCCTCCAGCGGACAACAGCTTCCTCCAGCGGACAACAGCTTCCTCCAGCGGACAACAGCTTCCTCCAGCGGACAACAGCTTCCTCCAGCGGACAACAGCTTCCTCCAGCAGACACCAGCTTCCTCCAGTGGACAACAGCTTCCTCCAGCGGACAATAGCTTCCTCCAGCGGACACCAGCTTCCTCCAGCGGACAACAGCTTCCTCCAGCGGACAACAGCTTCCTCCAGCGGACAACAGCTTCCTCCAGCGGACAACAGCTTCCTCCAGCAGACAACACTTCAGCGGACACCAGCTTCCTCCAGCGGACGACAGCTTCCTCCAGCGGACACCAGCTTCCTCCAGCGGACAACAGCTTCCTCCAGCAGACAACACTCCAGCGGACAACAGCTTCCTCCAGCGGACAACACTCCAGAGGACAACAGCTTCCTCCAGCGGACAACAGCTTCCTCCAGCGGACAACAGCTTCCTCCAGCGGACACCAGCTTCCTCCAGCGGACAACAGCTTCCTC